>NC_084546.1:9085000-9406000 GCF_024500275.1 Phycodurus eques | reverse complement strand
AAAAAGTGATTGCCGCCTAAACCTAATCTCTGGTTGGGCCACCCTTAGCAGCAACAACTGGAATCAAGCGTTTGCGATAACTTGCAATGAGTCTCTTCCAGCGCTGTGGAGGAATTTTTGCCCACTCACTTTTGCAGAATTGTTGTAATGCAGCCATATTGGAGGGTTTTCGAGCATGAACTGCCTTTTTAAGGTCATGCTACGGCGTCATAATAGGATTTAGGTCAGGACTTTGACTAGACCACTCCAAAGTCTTTTGTTTTTGTTTTTCTTCAGCCATTCACAGGTAGACTTGGTGGCATGTGTTTCAGATCATAGTCTTGCTGCAGAGCCCAAGTTCATTAAAGCTTGAGATCATGAACAGATGGCCGGACATTGTCCTTCAGGATTTTTTGGTAGACAGCAGAATTCATGATTCCATTTATCACAGCAAGTTCTCCAGGTCCTGAAGCAACAAAACAGCCCCAGAGCATCACACTATCAGCCCCATATTGTACTGTTGGTATGATCTTTTTCTGAAATGCGGTGTTACTTTTACGCCCGATATAATGGGACACACGCCTTCCAAAAACTTCAACTTTTGTCTCGTCAGAGAGAGTATTTTACCAAAATTCTAGGAGATCATCAAGATCAAAATTGAGTCGAGCCTTAATGTTCTTTTTACTCAGCAGGGGTTTTCGTCTTGGAGCTCTCCCATGCAGGCCATTTTTGCCCAGTCTCTTTCTTATGGTGGAGTCATGAACACCGACCTTAACTGAGTGAAGTGGGGCCTGCAGGTCTTTGGATGTTATTGTGGGGTGTTTTTTAACGTCTTGGACGAGTCGTTGCTGCGCTGTTGGGGTAATTTCTGTCAGCCGGCCACACCTGGGAAGAATCACCACGGTTCTTTGTTTTCACCATTTGTGGATAATGGCTCTCACTGTGATTCGCTGGAGTGCCAAAGCTTTAGAAATGGCTTTATAACCTTTTCCACACTAATAGCTCTCAATTACTTTCTTTGTCATTAGTTCCTGACTTTCTTTAGATCTTGGCATGATGTCTAGCTTTTGAGGATCTTCTGCCCTACCTCACTTTGTCAGGTAGGTCCTATTGACGTAATGTCTTGATTGAGAACAGGTGTGGCAGTATCAGGCCTGGGTGTGGCTAGAGAAAGGGAACTTGGGTAAGATAAACCACAGTTATGTTTTTACCCAGTTATTACAGTGACTATATAACACTTTTAATAGGCAGACTGACTGATTACAAGTTTGAAGGACACATGATTTTACATGATTCCGTTGAACCCCAATTCAAAAGCAGTGTCTGATTTTCATTGATTAATTTTCAGTAAATGTTTTGTTGCTTTTTACTTTTGTCATTTTGAAGTTATTTCAGTGATCATTATGTTTTTTTCCCTTCTTGCATTAACAGACAGGTACCAGCAATTTTGTTCATGTGTAGAGGAGACTCTTTTCGTCAAGGATTTATGAGAAGTGGAGCCTTACTAGTCAAGTAAAGGTCAAAATTATTGAACATAAAGGAATTATTGAGTCTGTATAAATCCAAGTCATTTCAAATGGGGAAAGAACACTGCCTGTATTAAATTAGGTCGGAATTAGTTCGAAAATGGACAGATTATCTTGTTAATAGGTACTGTAAATGTCGTTTTACAGGTGTCAGTGTAACTAGATTAGTCGTTCTTAATCAAAGATATTGTAAGTACGCTTTGGATGAGGCAGACAAGGCAAGAGCTCGCCTGATCGCATTAAAAGTGCAAATGGAAAACTAACAAGACATTGCGCTCGGCGGGATCTGACTGCTTGGTAATTAGTGGCAGTGTCACAGTCGGGTCGAGGCGAGATTCCCGTTGTGTTTCTGCATCTGGAGTTGACGATGAGTCAGAGGGAAATGTGGTTTGCTTTGCTGTTGTTCTGGGAGCCTCAAGGTAATTTAGTAGGATTTTGCACCAAAAAATAAGTAATGGTAATTAGTGGAAATCTGTCACATACGTTTACTACTGAAGGTGTCGTAGGGTTGTGTGTCAGGCTTACACAACATACTGTCAACCCTTAGACTGTATCTGGTGCAATTTTCATTCCATCCGTTTGTCATGGTCTGTGTTTTGGTTTGGGTTGTGTTTAGTTTTGTTCCATGTTTTCCTGTGTTCCATGTTTGTCGTGTGCTCATGAGATTGTTGTGTCCACCTGTTCTCGTCTACTTTGTGTCGACCAATCAGCTCTCTCCAGCCACTCGTGTCTTGTCCAGGTGTTCCTCGTTGTCTCGTCAATTTGTTTGTATTTAGTTCCCTGGTTTCTTTCAGTTCTTGTCGGTTCATTGTCGTTGTCACATGTCTTTGCCATGTCATAGTCGCCAGTTGTCTTTATCATTGTGGTATGTCATTGTCAGGTGCCATTTTCCCTTTCTATTCCACGTCTTACTTACAGGTCATAGTTTGTTTCCAGTTTTAGATATTCGAGTGTTTCTTTGTTACTTTGATTTGATTGGTATCTGTTGTGGGACTTTGTTCAGTTTTCCCTTTTTGAAGATTAAATACTATTATTTTGAGACTCCCGCACTCCTGCCTCGCCTCCCTGCTTCGCTGCAATTGGGTCCACCATGTTCTTGCCTTGCGTTACTCGCCCTCGCCCTAACCACGTACGTGACACCGTTTGTGAAATGTCAAAAAGAAGAAAACTAAATCTAAATGTCTAATCAAGGTAGCCAGTGACTGCTGACTCTATTGAATATTGTATTAATAATACAAATATGACCACTCGACAAAAACATTTACACTTGTTAGTATTCATGGTTTTACACACCCAACCTTTTTTCTGTCAAGCTAAACTGCAGGAGTACTTCATAGCCTGTCAGCTCCCAACGTTCCCCCTCTACACATTGTCTCCAAATGCTCCCTGCATCGAATGCAACACTATGTATGACTCACATACAAACAAGCAATACCCGACCTATCTGCAGCTTGTCAGACAGGGACACAATGGTAAAGGGGGTGTCATCTCAACCGTGACACAACAAGGCACTCAGGCATCGACTAGCAGGGACTTTTATATTTACTTCCTGGAAAACAAGGCAAGCTCCAGTATTAAGAGCGCTTGACTTGACAGGTACCAAACGTAGGGAGTGATTTGATTTATTCCACATGATTTCAACTGGGAATTTGTAGTTCATATTCCTCTCTTTTGTGTGCGTGCACACTGTCAGTCGGACCTCACGGGGTCCATCAGGGGCTTGTTTGATTGCCACGTTGGAGCTGGCTCCAACTGAGGAGAAGGCGCAAACCAGGCAGAATTTAGACACTTAAAAAAGGAATTATGTGTGTGTGAATTGCAGATGAAGTGAGGATGGCTCATCTGCAGTTGTGTTTTAATTAAGTCAGACTGTCGAGCTGAAAACAGTAGCAAGTATTCCAATATGTCATTGTATATGTTTTATTATCTCTATTTGGAACATTCATTCCAAACCAGGCCCTTTTCCCCCGATGCCGAGCTGTTTGACCGCTGTTGGGGTTCAGTTGATCTTTCAGTAAGTCAGGACGATGGTTTTAGACCTGCTCCATGCGTAATGTTTCCCTAAGACAACATCTGTTGTGATTGGGGCTATATAGATCAAACTCGTTCGTAAATCGAGGACTTCCTGTATTTGGCAGAATAAAATTCAGATAACCGATTAATCGGCCAATTAATTTCAAAAATATACAATGAATACAATTATTTTTGGTCCCATGAGGCTTTTACAATATTTTTACAACAAAGAAAAATCTGTCAATTTTTTCAGATTTAAAAAAAAAAAGGGCCAATTAATCTGTCGGACCCCAGTCATAATATTACTAGGAAATATGTTTTGTTTTCCCCCCCAAAAATTTGATTTTACAAGAAAAGCAGACATTTTAGGTTTTCCGTCAAAGATAAACTTGTGCAATAGAACTTTGTGATTGCTGCCAAATTTGAAACATGTACTAGACAGATGTGTATATGTGTGTTTATACGAGCTACAAATATTGCCTTGCCTTATGCAACATTGTTTATTTTGAAGTTACAATAGAGGCCTACCTCACATGACAAATGGAGAGTTGGCTTGCCATGAGCACAGCTGCACAATTGTGACACTCGACCTCCAGTTAATGTCAGCCCCGGGTCAGGCTGCCATCTTTTTTATTGTTATTTATTTTTTAATCAGCGGAAGATAAATGAAATCCAAATTTGGACCCGGCGAGACAAGCGTTTGCCCGCGAGGGTCCCCAACCTTTCATGTTTTCTTCATTTCCTCATCAATGATGTTTACTTGAGGCCAGGAGATTGGAGGTGCGACATCGGGGACTGACTTTTATCACTCCCCCCCCCCCGTGTTTGCGGCTAGCCACGATGTGGAATAAAAGCTTTTTATTGATTGTCTCCGAGCGGAGTTTGACACGGCAGTGATTGCATTCTCTGCAGAGTGCATCAGTGGCGAAATAACTTAAAAACATTTGATCTTCTCTTGCTTGTTTATTCATTATGGCTGCGTGGCTCTGGTCTTCCAGATGTACACACACGGCGACTCTCACTGTGCTAATTAAAACAGCTTGTAGTCGCACACATGGCCCCCACCACTGCTGGACTGTAATTAATTTGCCTGTTTTAGACACGTACACTGCCCATGTCAAAACAGCCCGTGCTGCCTAAAGTACCGTCCCGAAAACATTGTGATTAATTAACGTAGAACTACGCCTAAATTATCACATTGCCCTGTCAATACCACGACAGGCTAAGTGTTTATTGTTCCGCTCTGCTAATCACTGACAGTTTCCCCTGATTCAACATCCCCCTCTCCCAGTGCAGTTGCCTCATCCAGAACTTGCATCCTATTCCCACGCGTGACAGTTGCCAGCACGGCATAGCTGCCCGGATCCCCGTTATCAGTCGATAATGACTGGAGACAACCCGCTATGAATGGGCTAACACTTGAGTATACAATTGCTGTAACTCAATACAGGGTACATTCGTGGTTTGGCATTTGCAAATTCACCTATTCCCAGATTTTTTTTGAAGGAGGCTATCCCCTTATATTATTTTTTTTAAGTCAGATTTTTCTCTCTTTGGCAACTGTGCTTCTTCCTTAACTATTACTCTCTCATGTGTTTATGGTTTAATAAATGCGATTATGTACAATAGGCTGTATGTGCGGCATCAAAAGCCTATACAGGCTCGCTGTTCAGGATGTCCATATATCCAATCGCTCAATGTGCAGGTGTGAGTCGCCAACTAATTTTTTTTGCGATAGTCCGGTGCAGTCAGGTTCGACCGCACCGCCAGTGTGCTGCGTGCGTGCCTGACAAAGCAACCTACAAACTACGAGCCAAACAGTATCTGTTATGGTTTTTTTTGCTCGGTGGAGGCTTAAAACAAATCAGCATGCATGTATTGTATCTGAGCACTGGAGCAGCATGTGACTATCGGCTAACATTTGACCCAGAAAGTAGTCGTAGCAAAGTGAAGCATTACCTGTCGCCCTCTGCACACCGACATTCATTTCCTTCACGCCTCGGAACCGTGGGGGCTGAAATTACTTTTACGCAGGACGGCGGAAGGTGTTTCTGTGTAAGCGCAGTGTTGGTTTGGAGACGAGACCCTGTGGTCAGCCACCATGCTACTTTCATATTAGCCAGTTGATTTATATGTGCGGACGTGCCAGGCGGTCCTTGTAATGGAGGCTTATGACAGCATGACCGAGTGGCTTCTGGCTTGACTCCATTTCTAACTTTTTTTTTTTTTAACCCCCCTTTCTGTTGCCATGAGACCAGCCCTACATTCTCAACAGGAACCCATAAATATTGCTATTCTACATTCAACCCGTGAGATGTAGCTCGAATAGACACCACAGCTAACTTTCAAAATAACACTGATTGACCAATGCCGAGTTACGATCAATCACACCAATTTATGCAAAGAACTTTCAAGGAGCTGAAATCGCAATGAGAAGTAACACAGTGGGACTCTTTAAATATTCCTCCTACACTGTTTTGGCTCTTGAGGCGTGATTTATATTACACTTTTATTTTTAATTTTTTTGTGTGTGTGTGGTGTGACAGTTCCAGCAGGTGATTAAGCAGCAGCCAATTTTCCTCTGCTTCCACTTATAGTCCAGGTTGGTCAACATGCTGCATCAGCTCTTAATATAGCAAAATTGTGATCCATCAAGACCCAAGATGCCCTGGCATTGCACTTTAACTGCCCATCCATTTTTAAGATGAGCTCATTCAACAGGTGAACAAATTTGCTTTGTCATTTAGAGGGTGTTTTTTTACCCCCTTCCTTTTCTGTTGGCTTCAATCACTTTTAGATCACGAATTGCATGTTTTTTGCAAAAAGTAATGTAGAATATTAGGAAATAAAGTGAGAAAATTTGAGGGTCACTTGAAAAGAGGTTGTCATTATGACTATCATATCAGATTTCAGATTTGACATGATTCAAAATTCATATCTTTTGCTCATCTGAGCACAAATAAAAATAAGAGCAATCAAGCAGGGATATATTTGGGAAGATAGTATGTTCGCCGGGATTTTTTCCATGTAACATTTGAGTCACCCCAGTCTGAGGTCCTGAGCACTCTGGAGAAGGTTTTCGTCCAGGATATCCCTGTACTTGTCCGCATTCATCTTTCCTTCGATTGCAACCAGTCGTCCTGTCCCTGCAGCTGAAAAAACACCCCCACAGCATGAAGCTGCCACCACTCTATTGGACAGGTGATGAGCAGTGTGTGGTTTTCTCCACACATACCGCTTAGAATTAAGGCCTAAAAGTTCGATTTTGGTCTCATCAGACCAGAGAGTCTTATTTCTCACCATCTTAGAGTCATTCAAGTGTTTTTTTTTTGTTTTTTTTTTTTTTATTTATTTTTTTTTATAAAGCAAACTCCGTGCAGGCTTACATGTGTCTTGCACTGAGGAGAGGCTTCCGTCGGGCCATTCTGCCATAAAGCCCCAAATGGTGGAGGACTGCATTGATGGTTGACTTTCTAGAACTTTCTCCCATGTCCCGACTGCATCTCTGGAGCTCAGCCACAGTGATCTTTGGGTTCTTCTTTACCTCTTTCACGTAGGCTCCTCTCCCCCGATTGCTCAGTTTGGCCGGGCGGCCAGCTCTAGCAAGGGTTCTGGTCGTCCCAAACGTCTTCCATTTAAGGATTATGGAGGTCACCGTGCTCTTAGGAACCTTAAGTGCAGCAGAAATGTTTTTGTAACCCTGGCCAAATCTGTGCCTTGCCACAATTCTGTCTCTAAGCTCTTCAGGCACTTCCTTTGACCTCATGATTCTCCTTTGCTCTGACATGCACTGTGAGCTGTAACATCTTATATAGACACGTGTGTGGCTTTCCTAATCAAGTCCATTCAGTATAATCAAACACAGCTAGACCTCAATGAAGGTGTCGAACCATCTCAAGGATGATCAGAAGAAATAGACAGCACCCGAATTAAATATGAGTGTCACAGCAAAGGGTCTGAATACTTACGGCTGTGTGTTATTACATGTATATACAACGAACTTAAATGATTTTAGCAAATGGCTGCAATATAACAAAGAGTGAAAACTTTAAGGGGGTCTGAAACTTTCCGCACCCACTGTATGAATCCACGAGAGTCCATTACTTTTATTTATTATTATTTTTTTTTTGCACCACTCTCGCTATTGACGTTCTGATGAGTGCTGCATGCTTGTCTTACGTTTTGCTTTTAAAAAAAGCGCATCCCTGCAGAGGCTGCTCGAGATGTCCACGAGCCGTGGGGAGTACATTGCCTATTTGTTGCATCAGTGCTTTAGTGGATGCAAAGCCCTCGAGGAAGCGTCAGACTCAGCACTTTCTGGCAACGATTATTGGCTTCACAATGTGGCTCTGTCTCACAAAGACATGTTGACACAAAAGAACACAAAGACACAAAAGAACATTGATTGCGAGCGTAATACTTTCTTCATGCTCGTGTGTTTTGTACAGAAATGAGCATTCTTTCTGCTCACTGTTGATTTATGACACCACTGTATTGGCTAACATTAGCATAACCTTCCAATATATTGCAGCACAAGTAGCATATTTGTATGTTTTACCTTCCAGTGAAATTGACATTGTTAGAGTAGGTATCAACCTGTTACTCCATGTTATCCATCTATTTTTTATTTGCTATATTTGCAACGCTCCGTGTTCTTTCTCTGCCGTTTGTGGCAGCTGTTGCCAAAACAAATAGCATAGTGAACTCTAATGCCTAGATTCCTCTTTCGTGTATTCTGCCCAGCAACAAGTGCAAAAGCCAATCGAGCAATTCTGTCAATCTCTGCAGCTTTTATTTCATATCATTGATAATGAATTGCATAGACTAATGCATGTGGACAAAAAGTGGCTTTTTGCTCTATTGCTTAAGTGACTGGTGCCCCACCAATTTTTCTATATTTCGACGCCACTATATTTGTTCATTAATTCTCCTTTTAAGTCCATGTTTTAAGAGCCTCTATAAATTCCTGAGCACTGACTATTGATTAAGATTCTGTGTGTATCCACACAAGTGATTAAGTGCTGATGCTTGTCGGAGTTCTGGCAGCAGGTGCGGGCATGTCGCCAGCTCTCGTCCATACTGCGGCCACAAAAAAATCTAATACGGATGACTTCATCATTTTATTTTTTTTTGCTGAGTGACCTTTCTGGCATTCCTATTCCTGCTCTGCACGCTTCGTCAATCACCACCTAGCCAACGCTGTTCAAATCCCATCCGTGTCCTCCCTTCCCAAGGGCGTTCCTGGTACGAGCCATTCAAGGTTAAGTGGCGCGTGCAGAGCAAAACTCTGCTGAGTCGCGTCCGGGCTCGCTGTGATCACATCTCATTCCCAAACTGGTGCCCCCACCCCACCCACCTGCCTCAGCAGGCGATCAATAGGATCCAATATGCCTCTGCTGGCGACTGTCAGCCAAACTCAATTTTATTTTGCAAGATGTGTGCATTTTATTAGATGAACACATATTGATGGGTGTACTGGCAGGCTGCTCGTCTGCATCACACACACGTATGCGCGCACACAAGAGGGATTTGATTAAACAACAAAGGCTGTAATTCAACTATAGTTGCTGTTAAAAGGACAATAGCACTCTACTTGATCAAGGCCTTTTTATTTTGTTTGGTTTTATTGTCATATTAATGGATAAGATAACGTTGTTGCTGTAGCAATAAACAGTATATGATTAATAATGATGTGTCAGCACAATAAATGAGGTTACTTTTGTTATTAGTGTTGTACCATTACACATTTGGGCAGTTTTCTTTAAATTTAACCAACTTTTTGACCAACTTTCTCAGAGTGTTTACGTCCAAATCAGATGAACGGTGTAGGAATTGTTTGTAAGCCGTATATGCCTCTCATGTACAAGACTTGCAGAGACGTGTCGAAACGTAAAGCTGCAGCTGAAACACCGTATGTGTTTCTGTTTTGTCTGTGAAAAGTGACATAAAAATACAAATAATGCAAATCTGGGTTACAATATGAACACAATGAAAGAAGGCAGTACAGACATTTAGTGTTTGTGTAGCTGAGTAATCATTACTTTTGTAGAGGAGACCTCGTCCCATTCACTCAAAACCTCTTGCCCTTCTTCACACACACACAAAATCACTTCCCTTGTACGAACCCTTCTGGTGTTCTTTTCCTCCACCCTCCTTCATCTTGTGCCCTTCGTCATCTTCCGCCCAGTGATAAGGTCGGGCACTTCCAAGGTGTTTGGGAGCAAATCGCCCACGTTTGCTTTCTTTGTGCACCGGTTTCAAGGCTTTCCACATGTCCTGAGGCGGATGCCGGCTTGTTGGAGGTGTCTAAGGAGTGATGTGCAGAGGTTAAAGCAAGGAAAAGCGGAAGCAGCATAAATGCGCGTCACGGCGGTCACGTACAAAATCAGATCACAAACTGCTCAGTGATATTGCTGCACTTCCTTTTATGTTGACGTGCATTGATGGGATTTAAAAACTTTCAGTTGCAATATATCATTCATCTTTTCTAGCAAAGCAGACGTTCATTTGTGACTAACTTTTTGGGGTTTTTTTGTTTTCATTTGTCTTGCTCAAGGGTTTCAACTGTTATCCAACAGCCATCTGTCCGTAGCTGGGATCAATTTTATTGAACCTCATATTCCGACGCTGGATTTGAGATTGCCACGTTACAGAGGCTCTAAAGTACATCGTCAGCTGTGTACAGAAAGAATTGAGTTATGACTTTTCATATGTAGGAGGAGGAGGAGGAGGTGAGATGAGTTGAGTTACAGACCAGAACTCTCCTTCCTGTCCCTGCTCATTTTCATTTCCAAATTACCTTGTTGGCAAGAACTGTAAATCACAGCATGGGAAGGAATGATTTTGCTATTTGCAAAGGGCAAAGAAGTCAAGGCGGTGAATAACAAGATGGGGGATCAAAGTGAAGCTAAAGACTAATTAGAGAACATCAATAGGGAGGTGGTCCTGCTGGGGGGGAAGGGGGGTAGGGGGGCTCAGGTTGTAGGCCACCTGTCCATAGGTTAATTGATGAAGGGAAGTGACAGTGCATCCTATTGACACTGACACCCATTGTGAGGGAATATGCAATGAGCTTGTTATTTATAATGGTTCCCGAACGGCGCCACCATTCTGCAGAGGGTCGGTAGGAGTCAGGCAGGCGTCTCTTCAGTATTTTATGCATGCTGATTTGTCGAGAGCGGTTGTCATAGTGACTTAGAAGAGGCGCAGTAGTGCTCACTGTCACTGAAGGCACCTAAATGTGGGACAGTGTTAACCTACTTTTCTTTTTTTTCCCTAATTTGATTGATTTCAATGTATCTGATGACTCAAATTTATTTGTTTTTCAAAAAACGTCGGTTTCAGTCCGACAGGTTTTTAATGTGATTTTGTTTTAATTTAGTTTATTTTTCATTTATTTTTACTTTTACAGTAAATTTTTTATTTTACCGTTTCATGTAGTCTGTCTAGGCCAGGCTGTGGGACAGTGTTAACCTGTATTTAAAAAAAAAAAAAAAAAAAAAAGTATACTATTGATTTCAATGTGGCGCCACGGTAGACGACTGGTAAGCACATCTGCCTCCCAGTTCTGGGGTTCAGGGTTCAAATCCCGACCCCACCTGTGTGGAGTTTGCATGTTCTAACTCTAAATTTCCCGTAGGTATGAATGTGCGCGCGAATGATAGTTTGTTTCTATGTGCCCTGTGATTGGCTTGCGACCAGTTCAGGGTGTACCCCGCCTCTCGCCCGAAGATGGCTGGGATAGGCTCCAGCACGCCCGCGACCCTTGTGAGGATAAAGTGGTACGGAAAATGGATGGATGGATGATTTCAATGTTTCTAAAAGATCCAAATAATTTGTAATTTTAATATATTTTGTTCAAATTCTTACTTTTATTTGTAGTCATTAATTCTTCTTTATTTGTACTCAGTTTCAGTCAGCAATGTTTACATGATTATTTGTTTGAATTATTAAATTTATTTTGGTATTTTATTAGATTTCTTTAATGTATACTTTATTTTATTTACCTTTACATGTCAAACAATTCCAGTCAGGCATGTTTTGTATCTTGATTTATTTTTATTTTATTATTATTTTTTTAATTAAATATATTTTTTTTAACTTTTTGTGTTTCTTTCTTTCAAGCATAAACTTTTATTCTCGATTATTTTTATTTAAGATTTTTACTTACCAGTGAGGCATGCTGTTTTGTTTATGCGATACATTTCGATTTGTCTGAAGTATCCAATTTATTATTTTTAGCATTACTTTTTTTTGGGTGTGTTCCATATCCAGCAAGCATTCAACTATGTTGAAAGGTTTCATATAAAGGCACATGAAGTAATAATTACACTGCAAAGTAATATGCCACTTTGTGTTCCATAACTGTAATGAAAGTGTCGTTTCTCATCATTGTAGCACGTTGATATCTGTTTTGTCCGCCAGGTTAGCGATGCACAGTTACCATAGTAACAGCAGCAGTAAAGCAGGGACAGCAAAGATTCCTTCATATAGACTACTTTATTACAGCAGGCTTCCTTTATTTTCTTTATGGTTTGACAGCAAGTCATGGTGTCATCTTTGTGCAAAGTGTGGATGTGTTATTTGGTACTGACATGGACACCACTGCTTGCTAGTCTGTAAAGGCTCCAGCGAGTTTCGGCATGTATCATCTCTGCCTAATGAGCTGTGAAACGAACCACTGGCCTTATTTCCCTATATGCAGATACAAGCTGCTGTACATGTTTCATTTTCCATTGTGGCCCAGTATCTGTCGCAGGGAATGGAGTGTAAACAAAAACAACAGTGCATAAATACACCAGTGTGTGTTTATTACATGCTGAAGGCTAACATGTTCTTCCAAGTGTTCATCCTTAGATGTTAGGTGAACCAGAAAAAAAGTGACAGAACTGTACAATTGTTTTCTCTTCCTTTTCCAGGTGTGACTTCTCGAAGCATTTGATTTGTTAATATGGCCAAGGGTTTGTAGCGCCACATTTCTATTTTTTTTTTTTTTCATATTATTGGAAAATTGACTTTTTGATCGCATATACCATATATAATATCACCCCTTGCTATATTACGGTTCACTGATTGCGGGTTCAGTGCATCACAGAATTAATTTTTTTTTATTTTTTTTGTGTTGTACAGTACAGTTACTCAACTGCACACCTCAGGTAAACATTGTTAGCTAATTTAATATAGCCTACCACAGCTATTTAGAATGAATTATAATCCATAACAGGGAGGATGGAAACAGCTGCTGGTGCTCTTTCTATAGCTTTATGAAACAAACAGTAAAAGCACATTCTCAGCACACCTGCTGCTAGCCTCAGCTGACACCGTCACTGTACACCACAGTGGCTAATGCTATAGCCGGGAAATAGTCGAACAATGGTACGTTCTCATGCGACCAATTCCTTGTCGCTCAACCGAGTAGACCTGCCTTTAAAAGGCATGGCACACGTTCACAGAATGTGTACACAGTGCACAAAATAATACCTGCGCAGCTTGTATTGTTTATTGGTGATGACGAATATGCATGAGACGTACGAATATATGTAAATAATACCATAAATAATTGGTTGCTACCTCGTGGATTTTGTCGATTGCGTGGGTGGTCTGGAACGTAAACCCCATGATAAATATAATCGATTGCTCTCCAGCCATCCATTTTCCTTACCGCTCATCCTCACGAGAGTCGCGGGCGTGCTTGGAGCCTATCCCAGCTATCTTCGGGCGAGAGGCAGGGTAAACCCTGAACTGGTCGCCAGCCAATCGCAGGGCACCTATAAACAAACACATTTACATCAAACTGACCCCGTATGGAATTTCTCAGGCCATGACTTGGAAGCTTGGCTCGCAGATTTGCCTTATTCAATAGACAGCCGGACAACATGAAATCACTGCTTTATCAAAGTCAAAAGCTAAGCAGAGCTGCAGTTTTGGCAGCCCCATATTACCTTCTGATACGCAGTACATATTGTGGAAAAAGGAAAAAAAAAAAAAAAAAAGCACAATACATCTCCTCTAATGTTATGCAAATGAAGGATAAGAACAACATAAGGTCAGTCCCTTGCTAAATGCTTCAAATAATCAAAGACAGTGTGTAAGGGATTTAACAAAATGTTATTCTAACGAAAATAGGAATTAGTCATCTCCCAAACATAACACACAGACAGGATATGTGATGAATTCAACCATTTTTGCATCCAATACATTTCTCGTCCTGATTGAGACGATTGCCGGCGTTTTTATCTCTCCGGCGAGGACCGGGGTTTATTGTTGTGACAGACGAGCATTTATCACCAAGATCAGCGGCAGCTGCGGCGCCTTACGAGGAGACAAAAGCCATCACGAAATCCTGCGGAGAGAAAAGTGTCGAGGCTGAGAGAGAAGTTGGGTGATTCATGGCTGAGGCATTCAGATTAAGATTCAGAAAACTTTATGTATCGGTATTTGCGGGCTTATTGACGACAACAAAAACTGTAGGAATTTGCCATTCATCATTTTTACACAAACAGTTAATGTCAATAGTAGCGCCTTTGTATTTGTCATTTTATTCCTTTTGTTGTTTTATTTTATATATTGAATTGCATGTTATTTTTATTCCGGTGGTGCTCCAGCTATCTAAAGCCCAGGTCCCAGTTTTTTGCCCGACAACCAATTCTATTTACTGTTAATATGGAGATCTCATAAGGTCAACTGAAGGCCTTGAAGTGGTGTGATTGGGCATATACTTTATCATTTTCATTTCATATCATTTTTACATAAGCCCTTCTCGAGCCCCCTTAACAGGCGCAATGTTAATGTTATATCTTCAAGCTCCGGGAAGTGCGAAGATCAGTATACAATGTATTTAAAATTAATATGTCGATTTTTTTTTTAAAAGGTCCCTTGGTGGCCTAGAAGTGCTCGATTGAAGGGACAAAGATAAGCGAATCTCTCCTCAAGTCATATAAATCTCTCACAGAGCTTCTCAGCTTGCAGCCTGGGTTACCATGGCGACATGGCCTGGCAAAAAGTGAACCAGATTCGTGACACTGACTTGAACCTTTCTTCTTTCAGTCAGGTCACAAAAATGATGTCATCATTAAACTCTACTTCGTGTTGCTTGTAAATAACATCCTAGCATTGCTATACCCTTGTTTTTTTGTTTTTGTTTTTTTTACACAAGGCGATGCCATACATTTGAAGCCTGAGTAGCTTGTAAAATGAGTGACAGCTATACAGTGACAATAATTTGCCTCCTTCTTAGCATGTACTCTTTTTCACAGAAGAGCGCAATAAAGATAAGCTTGCTGCTAAGAGGGGGTGAATGATGGTCAATTCCGGCGGGTGGGTTAGGAACATCCATCACATAGTAGCCACTCCACTTAGTATTCTTTATTGGTGGTGTTGGCAGTCAACCTTGCATGCATGGAAAAAAAACTGGTCGCTATATACCCTATTTATGTATTTTTAAATATGACCGTCGGTACTTAACGTTCACCTCTTGATTTATTTTGTCAATTTTTACGCATGTTAATTTTATTTTTTTGTCATTTTTACAAAGGTTTTTATTCAATTTTTTTGTATTCAGTTATTTATTGAGGTAGATATCAATTTCTACTTGTATGCATATGTATGTGTGTGTGTATGTATGTGTATATATGTATGGATGTGTATATGTATATATATTTATATATATATACACACACATATATATATATATATATATATATATATATATATATATACACACATATATATATATATATATATATATATATATATACACACATATATATATATATATATATATATATATATATATACACGTACACATTTTGTTTTGCACATATTTTTTCTTGATGTGCTAACACTAGCCTTTTTTTTTTTTTGTTAATTTTTTTTTTTTTTTTTAACCACACTAATACCACGTGCTCTACTTCTTTTTTGTTTTAGTAAAATTTGTACCCAACATTGTTTTCCTGTACTGGCCGACTGGTTAGCACATCTGCCTCACAGTTCTGGGGACTGGGCTGCAAATCCCGGCCCCACCTGTGTGGAGTTTGCATGTTCTCCCCGTGCCTGGGTGGGCTTACTCCGGGTACTCCGGTTTCCTCCCACATCCCCAAAACATGCGTGGTAGGTTAATTGAAGACTCAAAATTACCCGTAGGTGTGAATGTGAGTGTGAATGGTTGTTTGTTTTGCGATTGGCTGCCGACCGGTTCAGGGTGTACCCCGCCTCCCGCCCGAAGATAGCTGGGATAGGCTCGAGCAGCCCGCGACCCGCGTGAGGATAAGCGGTAAAGAAAATGGATGGATGGATGGATTATTTTCCTGATGCACTAACGCTACCATAATTTTTTACGTGAATAGATTTTTAAAAATATTGTATTATTTTATATTATTATGGAGTTTGCGTCCTGTTGTTTGCAAACCAGCTGCATTTACTTGTTTGTGAAGTGACTGCCCTCATGTTTGTGCGTGCACAGCCTGCTCCGAGTGACCTTGTTTAATTCGGCGCATGCAATGCAGCGCTCAGTCTCGCACGCAGCCGGCGGCCCGGGCCTCGCGCACGCCGTGCTAACCAGCGAGCGTGCTCACCTTGAGGCCCAGGACTTGTTTTGTCTTGTTTATCAACGGCTATCAAGTGCAGACGGGGAAAAGGGCGCTTAGGAAGTGCATCCATGATTATATCACTCCCACTGTTCTACAGTAAACCTCATCTGCATGACTCTTTCTTGATGGTTGCCTTGTTTTTTATTTCCGTACGAAAGACATGATAAAGGGAGTACGTAGATGCGCTAATTTGAAGCCCGAGCTAATTAAATCGCATGAACAGCATATTGTGATAATGAGATAGCAAAAGCATCTTGAGGAGCTTCCTTTATTGGAGCGGCCAATCCTACTGGCGAGTTCCCACACTGAGGAGCCCGGTCGACCAATCAAGTCGCTCATTCCGAGCCTTGGCAACAACCTCCGCGGCAAAGCAGAAGCAGCAGTGTGATGTGTGGGAAGAGAGGGAGGGTGTCTTTGCACGAGTGTGTGTTTGTGTAGTGTGTTTAGCTCGTAGCGCCTCCTCCAAAATGTGTCTGGACTGTATTCAGCTCTTGTGTGTGTGTGTGTGTGTGTGTACACACTTTACACACAATACTAAGTCTTATTCCAGTCTCTCGCTGGTGGCATATTACTGAATTACCTCATGAAGTCCTTACCACAATCTATAGGCTGCAAAAACATACACATACTCAGGTGTGCGCTTGTTTTAGGATTGGGCGAAAGATTCATCCGAGTCAGGAACGGGAGGAAAATTGATTGTTACAACAACTGATGTACAGATAAATGTCCCCCCTGGCTTATACAAATGCAATTCAATTCTAGTTTTGATTGAGCCAGACAGTGAAAATAATTCAAATGAGCAAAGGAAATGTGAAAATTGGCCCCACTTATTCAGTGACATGCTTCCGACATTTGTATGTAGTAGGCTTTCTTTGCTCCTGAAACTTGCCGTGTTTTAGCCTTCACAAGTGCATTAATATCAGGCGTCAAATTCTGAGTAAAAGACAATTTCGGAATGTTATTTTAGTGGTAAGTGGTTCGTCAGTGCGACCTCCAGTGTAAAAAAAATAAAAATAAAAAATTGCAACAACAGTTACTTTTACTTAGAAATTGCAGTTAATGTGTTCTCTATCCCCATGGGCCGGATTGGACCCCCTGATGGGCGAGTTCTAGCCCACTGGCCATACATTTGACACCCCCGTGCGAAGTAACCCATTTAGAGCATGTGTATTCATTCTAAAATAACAGTCTAAATTTCCAATGCCCTCAAAGGACCTTTTATGATTCTACACATCCACACTATAGCCTGCAAAGAACATAAAACTGGACCTTTATGAATTATTGAAGTGCTTATAAAAATGGTGCATACTGCTTTTATTTGGCAGCATAATAATGCATCTGCCACTGCATGTGGTAGAATTATATGTATAATAACTTGTAATTATATTATTAAAAGTCATATAAAGTAGGCCACAACTTGCCTATGGCTGAATTCCTGTATTTTGAAATTACTTTTTTGCTCCATCGTGATTCTGATTAGTATATGTCGATCTGAATTAGCATAAAAAAGTAACAGCACGTCCAGAGCTCGCTGGTCATATTTTACAGTTTGTACTTTTTGTTCACTTGTTGGCTGGGCGCTGGTGACTCCATGCTGGTTTCCTGGCAACCCGAGAGACATGATGTACCAAAGGAATCTTGCAAGTCAGAACTGTTTACGAGTGACAAAAATAAATAAAAAAAACCTGAACACTAGGTACAACCAACGGCAAAATGTTTCCGTGAAGAAGATAAAAATCCTCCGTTTTGGCTCGGCACTTATTTGACAACAGACTTGTGTGCATACTGAGAGGTGAATTTCATTTCGGTGTGCGCTAAATGACATCATTGATTCTTTGTTATGTGATATCACATGCTAGTAAGAATCAAACAGACATTTCATTCATATTTGTGCAAAGGCTTAAAATTTGTGTCGCCTCACTTCACTTGTTTAACCAAAGCCACGTCCCTTACTGACGTGCACAAGCGCCATTCTCAAACGCTATTAACAATAGCATGCAATTATAAAAGTGAGTATACTTGCGATAAACAGAGAACGTGGATCCAGGTTCAATTAAATAGCAGCACTAACAATATTATAATTAGATCACATTCACTGCCATTGACGGCTTTTGAAGTCAAATATCCATGTTAACTGGGAAGGCTGGCAGTGAATGAATTTTAAGATACCATTAGCACTATAAACAAGCCGACGTTAGCCATGGGGAGTAGCCTACGTTAGTAGCGTGACTTGGTAGTCGTGTTACTGGAACGCTAAATGTTATCGGTTTGGTTTTATTTTTGGGAATGTACAATCAAGTCAAAATAAAAAATGAGGTGATAAATGTATCTGTCCGGCAGAAATGTCACTGATCCCCTGTCGATT
This sequence comes from Phycodurus eques, assembly GCF_024500275.1. Lineage (NCBI taxonomy): Eukaryota > Metazoa > Chordata > Actinopteri > Syngnathiformes > Syngnathidae > Phycodurus > Phycodurus eques. Next base: position 9,387,530 of record NC_084546.1, on the reverse strand, counting down.
TTGAATCCTCAGCTGCCTTAGGTCCTTTGCTCTGTTTCTGTTTTCTAGTCTTATACCCTGTTATTAGCAAACGAGTGTTGGGCTTTTTTTTTTTTTTTTTTTTTTCTGGAGGCAGATATTCCAGCATAGCAAAGCTCCTGAAGCCCAAGGCTGGCGTGATGCTGCGCCCGCTATTATAAAACTGTGTTCTTAGCGTGCCTGTGAGTCCACGGCAAATGATTGGATTTATTGAGTGTCAGGTTTACACTGAGAGTTTCAACAAATATGTTTTTTTTTTTTTTTTTTTAAGACTGCAAACTTTTTACTTGATTACTTCCCACCACTGGTGGCAAATGTATTCCTCCTCACTCCACTCACAACATCCCCCCCCCAACCTCAATGACTCCGGCCTCATCCGGAGAACAGTTGTCGGCCCTGATGGGGGTCCGCCATCATCTGTGGCCCACATCACGGCGAGGCGGGATGCAAAGGAAGGAGGGTTGAGTTGACGGAGGGGGCTGGGGGGTTTATGGAGAGGCAGGAGTGGGAGGTATGATGTGTGCGCGTGTGTGTGTGTGTGTGTGTGTGTGGTTGCACGCGCGCATAACAGCAATGAGTCACAGTATGGGGGCTGCAATGCATCTGCACCCGGCACGACAAAATGTGCATCGCTCCACTGTGTTTCAAGGCTGCGAGCACCTTCCATATGGTTTGTTTCCACTCAAGCATCCTGACTGAAATGCATGTGCCCATGCTCTCATATTACTGTATTATTATTACTATTATTATTATTTGCAACATATGTGCTTGCTTGGTCACGGCAGTGTCAGGGATTGCGATTAAGGGAGGGAATGATGCAATCTGAGAATTGTTTAATGGAATCCTTTTGATCCTCCAAACTCGGTGCTCAGTATCATCACTCCTGCTCACTTTCAAGTGGAGACATGATTAGTGTCAATGCGGGCGACACTGCAGCAGCCAAGCAGATGGAGGGACAGCGCCACCACTTGGCGAGGAATGGAATGATACTTACAGTGCACGCTAATTAACTGTATTTCTATGTGGACGCAAAAAGATTTTTGTGCATGTGTTTGTTGTATTTTAGGGACACATTACAAGCCAAGGGCCAATTGTTGTATGAATAATATTAATTTGTTCAAATAGCTATTGGTTAGTTTTTACATGCATGTTGTCTTATTACAGATGGTTTAGGATCCCATACATTACTTAATTTCCTTCACAGGATGAATAATGTTCCTGTCTGGCTGTCTCGCTCGCTATCTAAGCCAAATTGTAAAATTGTTAGAATGAATAGCCCGGCGGTTTTCAAACCTTTTACACCAGTAAGCACCTAAAATAAATTACAAAAATTAAAAATACATAGCTCTCCTAGTATCAACCACCATGAACAATATTGAATTACAGTAGCATAGAAGGCTAAAGTGTTAATTAAAAAATGAGATAGCGGTTTAAATCCTAAAAAAGTATATTTAATATTATTGTGAGCCACTGGAATGTTATGTAGAGTTTAGAGGGGCGGGGATGGGAATCTGTTCTTAGATGTTTCAATTGACATGTACTTAATTAATATAAAAGGTCAATAAAAATTACGCCTAAATAAATGTTTGAAAACAGTTTTTTTTTTTAGATTAAATGCTAATATTGAAAAATACTTTAAATATCTCAATGTTATTAAAAGAAGACTATTTGCAATTTTGGTATTTCAGCAAGAAACATGAAGTCGACGCACACGATTTGCTTTCTCGGGCCACGTGAAATGAGGTGGCGGGCCGGATCTGCCCCCCCCGAGGGCCTTGAGTTTGACACCTGTGCTCACAATTATCCTCTCCCACCAAATCAGTTGAGATAGGCTCCTGCTCATCCAACACCCTACTGAGGAAAAGCGCTATAGAAAACGGATAGTTGGGAAAGTTCAATTAAGTTTGCTATTGATTAGTTTTGTGTGTGTCGTCTTTAATTACACGCAGTCCACCAAGGGAGGACTTTCCTTAATACAGTATATTAATGCTCAACATTGATAGCACAGCTTTTAATGGCTGTTTCATGCCTATTTTATGCTCATTTGCATAATCAAATCTAGAATGCGTAACAGCAGCTCAATTAGCAATTCACAATTTTCTCTTTGAAAATCCAATCAAAATGATGTAACAGAATAGCCGCAGCTCATTGTTGATAACACGCTTCATGGTTACTCTTTCTGCACCTCGATTATTTGCAGCACCTTTGACGAACTTGCAATAACAATAACCTTGGGGATTTCAGGGGATAGAGGGGTGGAGCGGGGGGTGGGGGCACAACGTTCTGCTGGGTACCCTTTATGGGCAGATTCCTCACTCTGATACCAAATCGTAAAATAGATTCACGCACAAGCTGGTGGCTCGCAATGACCTTCTCTCTGTGGATGAGGAAGTTTCTGCTCTTTTAACGTCCTAAGCAAAAATATATATTCTACTAATCCAGGAGAAATTGATTTGACACCCCTGTTCATAGATATAGGGCCTGAGGTTTTGCTCATTGGGGCAACAATTATCAGTTTTATTCCCAAGGTAAATGTATTCCTAAAAAGAAGAAAAAAAGGCTTTAATCCTAAATGTTAAAGGGTTGCAGAATTTTTTAAGAATAAGGTATTTTAAGGAATAAATTAAGTATATTTTCTATAAGATTAAGTGTTAAATTTCATGTAAAATGTCTTGATTCATACACTTTCAGTGATTAGAACGTTCAAAACAACTGATATCCTTTTGTTAGCACTTTATTATCCCGCGATAGTTTTCTTCAGATTATACACCCAATACAATACATTAAACAAGTTTCTAGACAATTAGACTTTCCAGGGTTCGCTGGGTAGTGCAATGTAACGAGACGAATGAAAAGTGGAAGGGAGCAAAAAATTAAAATAAAATAGTCAATGCTACCTTGAATTGAACGTAACATAACTTAGGTCAAAATGGAATATTCAACAAGGCTTTAACAAACGCACTATGTACAACCTCGAGATTAGCGTGAACAGGCTTAAATTACAAATATGTAGTGTATTAAAAGATGTACTGTGTCGATGTTAACCAAAAGCTACACAAAGTGTATTAGGACTTTGAGCGCACAAAAAAAAAAAAAAAAAGTTGTTCTCATAAGCAAGGAATCTTCAAAAATAGGCTGTTCCAAAAACTCAGAAGTCGCCCACGTCTGATCTCTTGTCCCTGAACTTGTTTCTGGCCTTGGTCCGAGCTTTGAAGGCGGCGGAGTTGTGAAGATGCTGTCAAAAGGGAGGTGGCTTTTAATTGCAACATTTGGTCTCGGTACAATTAAAAAAGGAAGAGACTTGTTCCTTACCCTCTCAAAGCGGGAGATCTTCATGGCCTTTATCGTGGCTGAGTCGACCAGCACGGGAGGTCCAAGTTGGAACACATCTCGGATGAATTCATTGGCCTGCGAGGACAAAGTTCAACCATCGGGTCTTAATTTATGACACAGTGACATGACGGTGGTTATAAATAAACATACCTGCAAGTGGTAGTTCATTCCAGAGCCCACAAACTCCCTGAAGGCGTCATACGTCCTCTTCCTGAGCCAGCTGTCGATGGTCATGCGTTCTGTCCCGAAGCGAATGCTCTCAGACTGGAAGTCGCCCTCCTGAAATAGAAGATGATTAGACTCAAGAAGCCATGGGAAAGCTAAATAAATCGGGTTCAGACTCACCTCAACAGCCTTGAGCACATCCCTAAACACAGAGCGCTGCTTCTTTTTGTCCGTCTTGGCCCGGTGCTTGTTGCAGTCGGTAGCCAGCGCGTTCAGTTTGTCACACAGCTCGTCCCAGCCATCAAACTCAAACTCCTGGAAGACAACGGCGACAATGAATGACATTTAAGGTTACAAAAGGGGTGGAACATTTCTGTAAATTTGCTGGGTCATTTTGCAAATACTCCAAATTGGAAACATCCCACTGTAAATTTTCCTGGGCAAGCTTTGTTAATTCGCACCCAAAAACATCAATCCCCCCGCCCCCCTCCGAGTCATACTCACAGGGTCCATGTCTCTGGCCAGCTCGAAAAGCAGCGCGATGGTCTCGCCTGCTGCGATTCTCATGTTGACGTCATCGCTCTCCAGCAACCTCGGAAGCTTGGGCAGATGTCTGAACAAAAAAAAAAAAAAAAAAAAAAACTTTTTAAACCCATTCCGTATTAGATCGTAGAGAGCTGCTGTGAATTACTTGTGCAAGATTTCTTTGAGCTGGCTGCTGGTGCAGATGGTGAGCAGCAGGGCCCAGGACAGAAGGGCGTTAGTGTGGAGCTGGCTTGTAGTAGCGCTGATGGAGGCGCACGTGCCGTCTGCCCTGCTGTAGGAGCGGGTGAAGAGGTTCTCGAAGCAATCCATGGTGGCGCGCACGTCCTGGACAAAGCAAGCGTGGAGGTCACTCGAAGAACATGTGATACTTAAAAAAAAAAAAAAAAAAAACCACAAACTTACCAAAACGTCATCTTCTGCAACTAAAGTGCAGAGACCCAGACTTGTCGCCACCTAAAACGTGAGCTGTATATGAGCTTCTTTTCATAAGTTCTTTCACAGTGACAACACTATCAGCGACTCACCACTTGTCTCCCTTGCATGTTGGCAGAGCCGTCGGCTAGGATGTTTTTGAAAACCGGCTTGAGAGTCTTGAACACTTCCTCGCTCTCGATGCCCGAGCCCAGCTGGATGCACAGCAGGCAGGCTAAAGACGCCGCTGCCCGCTGCTCCTCGCCTTTACCTGACAAAGGCAACCCGTTTAGGCAGTCATCAGAAAGAGTCAAATTTTACTTGACATATCTTGAATTCCACAAGATTGTCCAAATCGTCATCTACCTTTCTTCAGGCTGCGTTCAATGCTGTCAGTGATGGTCATCCTTCGCTCCGAGATGAACTCGTACAGAATGCGCGTGGCCATTGCCGTCTTAAGCCCGTCTAGTGCCCCCTGTCTGGTCTTAGCGCTGAGGAAACAGAGCAGAAATGTTCATTCTGGCCCATTTCTTTGCAGCAAGAATAAAATCACAAGGTATAGAAATACCTCTTGTCCACAGAGCTGTCTATGAACCCCTTAAGCTTGTACTGGAAATCCTCCTGGGCTGCATCCTCGCAGGCCTCGCCACCTTAAAAAAAAAAAGCAATCTTGGTACTTTACCGCAAATGCCTAAATAATAGAACATCAGAAGAGAGGCCCCACCTTCTTCCGCTACACTGGTGACATCACTGAAGCTGCTGCAATTACTGAGCGTCTCAACGGAGGCGTCCTCGTCGCTGAAAGGCTGCACGTTTCCATGCTGCGCCCCTGAAGAAGAAAATAAATAAAGTAATAAAAAAAATACAGTACATGCATGAACTCTGGTATGACTATGTTATGTAATATTGGCACAGCACAGGTAATGGCGCAAACGCCACAGTTATCTAATCTGTTCCTGTATCCTGCTGGTTTGCAGATTACATGTCAGGGTGATTCGGGTTTATTTAAGAGGCTGTGCAAACACAGAATAAAGCAGTGACCGGGCACGACAACCTGACTTTTTTTTTTTTTTTTTTTAACCCTCCACGCCTTTATTTATACAAAAAAATCGGTTTAATAATAAAAGGCAACAAGCGCGGTGTGAGGATTACAGCACACTCAGCTGGGTTAGACGTGCAGAGGCCATTTGAGTTCATGTGTTGACGTGGACTGAACAGCTGATACAGTGCTGCATGTGGGGAACCAGAGAACCAGCACCGCCTTCTACACGCCCAAAACAATCAGAGAAGAGTCTCCGCATTCAGTTCCGCCACATTGTTGTGACTTTTAGCACACAACAGGGCGGAACGGCCTTACACGTCACCAATTAGTAAAATAAGACCACTACGTTCTTTTTACAGGAGATAATCAAGCTAACGTTTGAGCTAACGTCAACTAACCGACGCTAGGTTAACGGACGTTGGGAGAACGATACAATGGGGTGAAAGTAACGTGCCCCGAAGTTAACGCCTTGCTAGTGTCCTAACATAAATGTTCCCTGGCCATTAACAGTAATAGGAATGTGAAAACAAAAAGACATATCGTCGTGTGTTAGCACGTTTTTACTGCATTGTGTTAGCTGCTACGTTAGCCTCAAGCTATGGGTTCGACCAATACAACCCCATGTTTGTAGTCCGCGCGCGGGACACGTTCAACGCTTCTCAAGGGCCCGGCGCCTCCTCAAAGGACTACAATTACCATTACGCCACGCTAGGCTAAACAAGGCCCCACCCGCCGAAGGCCCGCTCGCGGACTCACCTCTGCCACTCTTCTTCTTGGACTTTCGCATTTTCTTTGCCAGAAATCTCTCGAGTTTGATCCAAAATCAGCCAATAAACGACCAGCTTTTACTGTGTTGTCTCGCAAAATGAAAATACCCCCGCGGCACTGTGAAGAAAAAGGAATTGAAAGCGATCTGGGAGGTACACCGTTGTCCGAGACGATACATTTTCCCTCATACACACCAGTACTTGCGCGCATCACGCGACATCGCCGCTTTTTACCGGCAACGCGGACCAATCCGGGAACAGGAGCTCACTCGCATGTGTACAACGCGTGACGCGTTTCTGCATATTTTGTGGGCGTCTCACGTTTTATCTCCAGCTCTTTTTGCGCACTCTTCTTGAAAATGTTTCACAATATGTCAACCTTGTTGCAGTTTGCCGGGCTGTAAAACTGCATTGCATCGTGCTGGTGAGAAATGCTTCTTGTGGACTATAAGCGAAGCAAAGCAAATTTATGTATATAGCACATTTCATACACATGGTAACTCAATGTGCTTTACATGATTAAAAACATAAAAAAAAAAAAAACTGCTTATAAACATTTAATACAAAGAGGAAAAAAAATAAAAGTACAATTACAACAGCGTACAGTGCAAGAAATATCATTTAAAAGTGTAAATGCGCTAAAAGAGTTTTTAACCTGGACTTCAAAACATGCACACTTAGGGCTGACGTCACTTCTGTTGGCAACTTATTCCATTTGTGTGCCGCATAATAGCTAAATGCTGCTTCACCGTGTTTGCTTTGGACTCTGTGCTCCACTATTTGACCCGAGTCTGTCGATCTCGGAACCCTACTGGGTTTATATTCCATGAGCATTTCTTTCATGTATTCAGGACCTAAACCGTTTAGTGATTTATAGACCAGTAGCAGATCTTTAAAATCTATTTTAAAGCTGACTGGAAGCCAGTGTAAAGACTTTAGAATTGGAGTAATATGCTCTGACCTCTTTGTTCTGGTCAGAACCCGAGCTGCAGCATTTTGAATGAGCTGCAGATGTTTCGTGCTCTTTTTGGGGAGTCCAGTGAGAAGACCATTACAATAGTCAAGTCTACTTGCGAAAAAAGCATGGATGAGCTTCTCCTGGTCTGCTTGGCACATGCAAAGCTTCACTCTGGATATGTTCTTCAGATGGGAGAAGGCAGTTGTCGTAATTTACTTTTTACTTTTACTATAACGCTACATTAGAAGGCCAAAATAGTATTAACACCATCTATATGCTGCATTGCAATGTTTTGTGGTGCCACATGCAGGAAACAATAAGTACGCCAATCTGTATCGAGTAAGCTGTATTGCAATTATTTTACTCTGCACTGCTTTATGATTTCTTGGAGACTATAAAAGATAATATGGGCTCTCCCCAGTCTTAACATTTTTGGGTTGAGATTCCACTTCCTGTATAGTTTGTAGCAGTCATGACTAAATGCACTATATGCAAATCCACGCCCTCAAGTACAAAGTCCGAAGTGGGTGTCAGTATTCATTGCATTCGTGTGATACAGTCAACCTTAAATATCCAGTGTATGAATGACACAATAGAGCGTACAGTGTAAAATGGACATAAATTCATAGAGTTGATTATTTTGGGGTAAGTGCAACTGTAATATCTGTTGAGTGAAAGCGCAAAAAAAAAAAGAATGGTAGGTCAATTCATTTTATCGCATGTCACTGTACTATGCCTAACATGGTCTGATTTATTGCTTCTAAGTGTTGCAGTGATTCAAATGAAGCAGTGAACGTGCTTGATTATACCACTTTTTTTTTTTAAAGTAGGGTGGCAGGCAGAATAAACCTGCACGAAGACTCTCCGAAACCGTATTTGGCACGCTAGGGGGAGCCATTCTGTTTGAAATTCAAATGGACGTGCCTCACAGCCGAGCTCCAATTGCAATGGAGCGAATGAAATTCCCATATAGTTTCTGTGATGCATAATTTACTTTCCCTGCACTCACAGGCGTGTGCACTGCAATCCTGTTGGATTGCAAAAGTGGCATTTTTTTTTTGAATGTGGACTGTCGCGAGTGTGAGCTGTTTATTTTATTTCTTTTTATTTCCAGTAACAGTAGAAGAAGTGAGGTGAGTGGAGCGGATAATCACCCGGCCGAAGAAAGAGGCGAGACAGAGAAGCCCAGTGTGATCGCCACTCGGCATGCTGTGCACGTTGCGTCAGTGGGCGCAGGCCCCGATCAACTTAATGCCGCACGAATACAGATGATCACACCAAGGTAGCAGAGAAAGATGGCAGGGAGAGGCGCCTGCCTGGCTGACAGCAGACGATACAAACGGTGGGAATATTAATCGCCGTACTCCCTCGTTTTTAAATAATGTATAAACGAGGAGTCCCGTGGTGACCTGACGGGGCTGCATGGGTTGTCAGGGACTGAATAGTGAGGCCTGAAGGCGGACTGAGGCTCAGCATGTTGAATTAAAGTGACTCACTTGTTCTATTTTGTAATGATGAGCATTTAAGACATCTACAAGCAATTTATGTCACCGTCTCCACGCTGAACAGTACACACGGTAGTTACAGGACAAACTTAAATACACATTTGATAGCCAACTTAAGACAAGACGCTAAATGTTTTTTTTTTTTTTTAAACATCCATTTCGCCACCCAAAGGATGTAGTGGGCCCGATCTGGGCCCTGTGCCTCAAGTTTAACACCAGACAGAGTAGGTGTGGTACTCAAATGAATTGTTTCAAGCTAAAATCAATTCTTAAAATTGCTTGAATGTGTAATCGATGCAGTGTTGGAAAGATTACTTTGTAAATGTAGTTGGTTACAATTGCACATTAGCCTGTTGAAAATGTGATAGTTGTGTAACTAATTACATTTTCACTACTTTTCTCAAATTGGAATAAATGCATCTACAGGACCCTTGGAGGTTTCCTCTAAAAAAGCGGATCTCATCATTATTTTGCAATTGACCACATAGTTGTTTTTTAAACAAATAGTAATCTGATAACGAAACATGATGAAATATCAATACACAATTCAAAAAATGTTGCATTATACATATACATATGTGTACAGCATGTGGAAAACATGATACCATGTGGACCTAATGACAAATGTGCATTGTACATTGCTTCATATGACAATCCAGATAAGTCACAGTTCGATACAAAAAGTCAAAAATTATGAAGATGAAACTGTTCAAAGTGTAACCTTAGACAAACTAATGGATTGCGTCACAAGATAGCGCTTCAAAGTCAAAATTGGAAAAGTATGTCATGTTTGAGACTACAGTACAATGGCACATGACCAGAGAGAGCCAATTACACCTGTTCACCTGTGGGATGTTCCAAACAGGTGTTTGATGAGCATTCCTCAACTTTCTCAGTCTTTTTTTTTTTTTTTTTGCCACCTGTCCCAGCTTTTTTGGAACGTGTTGCAGCCATAAAATTCCAAGTTCATGATTATTTGCTAAAAACAATGAAATTGATCAGGTTGAACATTAAATATCTGGTCTTTGCAGTGTATTCAATGAAATATAGGTTGAACGTGATTTGCAAATCATCGTGTTCTGTTTTTATTGATGTTTAACACAACGTCCCAACTTCATTGGAATTGGGTTGTCGTTACACCCCAACACTGCCTCTCCCTAATAACCACATACAGTAATATTGTTCTTATATCGTATTATCCCATCCTGTAAGTAACAACGCAACTCGAATGAAATCCTGACTCCGATTTTGACGACCGCTGACCGTGAACTACAGAAATCCAGTCCAAAATGTGCAGCCCCTTTAATTCCTAATTGCATCAGGTTATGGTCCGAATCTAATAGAATTACATCTATGCAGTAGTTGAATGATCTTATTTGTCTTTGCCTGCGACGTTCTGTCTTTTGTTTTCGATTGCCTTGCCCTTACTTTGCATATTCAATCTCCCATGTATTCATCTTTTCAGGGTGATGGAGACGTTTGTCCGCAACACACCCTCGCCCGTGCGCCGCGACGTGGATTTTAATTGATCAAAGCAACTAAAGTGAGACACGGAGGCAGTCGAGCGGCGGGGGAGGGAGCGCAAGGTCGGTCAAAAAGTCCCAACCCCGCTCCGCCTTTTCATCTCAGACTTCAAAACCCATCGCACTCCCAGAGCACTAAGTCCCTGCTTCTCTTTGCACAGCTATTTGCGAACCGTTTTTTTCTTTCTTTCAAAGTTTACAAGTTAAAAGGTCATCAATTTCCTGCAGAATATACAAAACTCTGAATTGAAGGCTTTTTGTGCTCACCGACAGTATCGTGGGCCTGTGAAAACTCCATGGAGCCCTCGAGGTGCGCATACAAAGCTGATAAGGTATTGTCACCCATCCATCTGATTAAGTCGATCAAACGCACATTGGTAGTCACTTGTGACCTCATTACCGAGAACTTTCTCATCAAGCGTGACAAACAAAACCCGTTTTAATTGTCCCCTTCTGCTTATTTGGCCCCCGTTGTGGAAGCGAAGCGAAGCAGCCAGTTGGGTGTGAGTCCCATTTTGCCTACTTTCAAAGACAGATGGGTTTCGAATCGGTCGTCAGCCAAGCTACTGGGTAGCTGGTTCTGTTCCATTTCCTCCCCCCCAAAAAAAGTCCCTTTCCTATTCAAGGAATGTCCTCTATTTTCTCCCCTTCCTCTTCTGTGGCCGATAAATCTTTGCCGCTTGACATATGTTCAGAAGTCCTCTAAAAGGATGCACATAGGGCAGCCAAAGAAGCTTACACTTCAACTAAGGTTGATAATGAAATGATCTGGAGGATCATTTTCACCCTTCGAGTGTCCAAAGAAATTGTAGTAAAATGTGTAGAAATACAAATTGTATGGAGACAAGGCATGTGGGGTGAATCCATGGGCTTTGTGTGAGGTTATAAGGGCAGCCTCTGTGCACTACAGCTGCTTTTAACATACAGAAGAAGGCCAGTGTGAGTTTATTTTGGCACGCGAGGGGCGGCACACTGCGCGGATTGTTTCCCTCACAGGGTGGAAAGTCACATTTTACAGAAGCAAATGTGAAAGCAGCTCTTTTGCAAAGCTCGGTTTCGCCACTTTGGAGGCGGCGGCGATTACCCCTCGTCGCAAATCACGTCGCGTCCGAGCGGCAGCAGGGCATTCAAATAGGCTGCCGTTTGACACGTTCGAGGATGTGTGGCTAAAATAGGACAGAACGCAGACAATATGGCTCCAGGTTTGGTGGTGAGGCGGGCTCGACTACTTTCGGGCAGCGTCACGAGGCTCAGTAAACACAAATGTCAGAACTAAAAGTTGCTGACCTGCCACTAATTTAACCAATTTGTCATCATAGTCCCGATTATTTAGCTACTTGACAGCCAAATGATAGAAACCCCTCTCAAAGGGATCCAGTGTAGTAGAACTATATTTACAGTCATCCCTCATTTATCGCCACCTTATTATTAATTATATTTTAAAGCTGTATGAACCTCCCAAGACTCTTTAAACATCTTTTACACTCTTAAGCATACGGTAATGCACAGTAGTACTGTACTCTATTAACATTTTATTCCTTGTAATATGTAATTTTTCTTCTTTTACAGTTTTGTTTTGGGCGAGGAAGCATCAATTTTACCACAAAAATATTACAGCGCAGACTCAAAATCTCGCAATATGTCAAATTATGCGCGATATGATGGAAAAAAAAAAACACTGCAATGTACTTACTTCAATAGGTGAACCGCGATATAGCGAGGGAACATTGAATGTTCATGTGTGTGTGTGTGTGTGTGTGTGTGTGTGTATCTTTGGCACAAAAAGTTGCCCGGACACCAGTAAGTAGACCTTGTTGGAGTTGCCTGGCAACCCTCTAGGCCACAAAGAGGGGGAAGTTTGGCACTGATTAATATCTTACGTAAGCACAGGTTGCATAAGGCTACAAGTAATACAAACTCCATTCAAATCAGGCAGGTAATACATTAAAAATGTTTTTTTGTACACTGGCGAACCCACTAAATCCATCAGTATTCACCTCACTGTTCCTCTTCAAACACAAACGGGCAACCATGGCCGATGCTAACTGCCCTCACCCATGGTGATGTTTTGGTTGCAATAGGTCACCACCCACTGTGCTCCGCGGGGCTGCAACCCACTGAAGCCATGGGAACCTCCTGTGAACCTGCAGTGAGGATTCGACACTCCCCTCGGCGGTCCGTCTTTCGGGCTCAGAGCGGGATTTACCTGTTGCAAGTTGATCAATAGATGAGAGCGGAAGAATATTTGACACGGCTCTGATTGTGCAAGTGTACCTAATGGTGTGTCTGGGGAATCTATGTTATCAAAAAAAAAAACCAAACTGATCCAGTATCAGAAAGTGATGGATGGAATCTGAATTGAATAGAGAATATAGATGGCCTCAAAACAGCAGGAGACCACAAAAAAAAAGTCAGTTGCCTGCGCATGGATTATACATGACGGCACCCTGTGGATGGTCACTCACTATTCAGCAGCTATGCCCATACAGTACTTGTTCGCAATATTGATGTGGCTTATGCGAAACTCTACTGGGGGGAGTTGGGGTGGGGTGGGGTGGGTTGTGTGGGGGAGTGCCAATCTAGCCAATCAGAAGCCCGAAAACAAAATATTCCCAGAAAAGGCACAATAACAATAACCGTGAATCAAGGTAAATGGGATTCGTATGTGGTTACTACGATGGAAAACAATACAGAAAGAAAGAAAACTATCACAATAACATAGCGGAACACGTGTGGACAAAGCCCAAGTGAGAGCAGAGGCACTCATAATGCCAAAAGCGTAACATTGTAGTCACGGCTGTGGGCAGGATGTAAATGAGCGTGTGCAACGGCTGAATATGAATTATTATTATTATATATTACCACTGGGTGCCGCTTGGGGTGCCAGGCTCGTGGGAAGCCTCTAATTCACCGAGAAAGGCACAAAGAACCGAGGGCAGACACCCAGACAACTTTGGAAGACGGATGTATAATTTCCTTTGCATATATTGTTTCACGTAACAGCATTTTTCTGAATTTAGTGTAACAAAACCACATTTTATGGGTGCCATATTGGTGCACAAACAATCAAGTCCACCCCCAACCTGCCTTCAGAGACTTCCTCCAGAATTTGTAATTTTGCTTCTTTTTTTTTTTTTTTTTCCTCCCCTCCCTCGTGATTCCACACTGGTAATGTATGCAGGCGTGATCAAAGATACATAGAGCGCATTTTGGTGCGCGCACATGTATGTGAAGCTGCTAACAGTCTTCGAAAGCCCCCGTGAATAGACTGGAAAGCAGAGGGCGTTGCCGATTCCTGAACGTTAGATGCCTCCAAATGCATGTTTGGCTGCAGCATGAAGGTGAATCACTACAACACATAATGTGTGCATTGATTATTTAAATAATAACCTGTCTTTGTTATGAGGCCTACGGCTGAATCTTGGACCCCGCAACAGTCTCGACACCATAGAATTTTAACAGAACGTAATTAACCAAAGCGAGAAGATGACAAAAGGTCAACGTGGGGAAAAAGGAAACTGCAAATGAGTGCAGAAACTAAACTAAAGTGGTGGTCGGAGCCACATTAAAAAGACAATGCCAGGAACTGGAATCGTAAACTGAATCTATATCCTACACAAGATTAGACACTTTTGAGAACACAGAAGTACTTACTTTCACAATGACCTCACTTCAAGTACAACAGATTCTGGCGAACAAAAAAATAACAAATAAAAATGAGGAATAGATACTCGTCGGGAAACGAAATAAGGCAATGGAAGCAAGCTATTCAAAACAGAATCACCTAAATACCTGATGAATTGTCATGGAGGACAGCTGCCAGCAGCAAATTTGGTGTCTACTTCGATTTTGGCGATGCGAAATGGGCGTCCTCAGGGCAAGTAGTTATTTACCCATTGCTTCAAAACGCGTAGTTTTTTTTTTTTTTCCAGCATGTAGATCTGGTTAATTGTTTGCCTTGTCTCCGTGTTGCCTCAAATCAATCCATGTCCGTGCGGCCTCTTGCTGGACTTCCGATCTGTCAGTATCATCATCCCTTTCCTTTTTCTCTCCTTTTTTTTTTTTTTTTTTTAACCCCCTCCTCCATCCCAGGTTTGCATTTTATATTTTTTTTTATCTGTGGATATCACAGGGTTACACCGCTGTCAGCTGTGAGTGGATCTTCTCTCCACACACACACACACACACACACACACACACACACACACACACACACACACACACAGAAAAACCATTTCACCTCGCTGTGGGGGGTTATCAGAGTCAAGCCTGGTGCGTCTCCCACTAAGCACGCGCATTCGCTCTACTGGCTTGCATCTTAAGCGAGAACGCCACCGCCACTCATTGCCAGCGTTCCCACTGCATAACACTGAATTTCCATCCACTTGTCAACCTAATTCTAAGGACACGCTCATGTAGAACAGACGTGGTGACTTATTTGACGTAAACAAATTATGTCCACAGCGTTGGGAAAAACGCCCAACGTGCTCCGAGCTCTGTTAAATATGTATGTTGCTTTATTTTCACAAGACATCATCTGGTGAGGAGTGTGCACGCCGCTGTTATTTGTCATGTCATCCGGTTGATTTATCTAACCAGAGCAACACACATTCATCAACATCCTCATCAGCATAATAATAATGACGAAGCTAATCGCAAAAGGAAGGAAATCACAGATTGCGATCACCAGCGGGATTTAATTAAGCCAATTTGGCTTGTCTGTTCGCCAAACAAAATGAAATTAAAAACAGTGCATCATACTGAGAGCTGTTCCTAATATTTTGGCTCTCTCATGAACAACCCCGATTCAAGTTGGGACGTTGTGGTAAACATAAATAAAAACAGAACACAATGATTTGCAAATCATGTTCAACCTATATTTAATTGAATACACTACAAAGACAAGATATTTAATGTTCAAACTGATCAACTCTATTGTTTTAAGCAAATAATCATTAACTTAGAATTTTATGGCTGCAACACATTCCAAAAAAGCTGGGACAGGTGGCAAAAAGGACTGAGAAAGTTGAGGAATGCTCATCAAACACCTGTTTGGAACATCCCACAGGTGAACAGGCTCATTGGGAACAGGTGGGTGCCATGATTGGGTAGAAAAGGAGCTTCCCTGAATTGCTCAGTCATTCACAAGCAAAGATGGGGCGAGGTTCACCTCTTGGTGAACAAGTGCCTGAGAAAATAGTCGAACAGTTTAAGGACAATGTTCCTCGACGTACAATTGCAAGGAATTTAGGAATTTCATCATCTACGCTTCATAATATCATCAAAAGCTTCAGAGAATCTGGAGAAATCACTGCATGTAAGCGGCAAGGCCGAAAACCGACATTGAATGCCCTTGACCTTCGATACCTCAGGCGGCACTGCATCAAAAACCAACAATGTGTAAAGGATATCACCGCATGGGCTCAGGAACACTTCAGAAAACCAATGTCGGTACATACAGTTCGGCGCTACATCCGTAAGTGCAACTTGAAACTCTACTATGCAAAGCAAAAGGCATTTATCAACAACAGCCAGAAACGCCGCCGGCTTCTCTGGGAACGAGCTCATCTAAGATGGACTGATGCAAAGTGGAAAAGTGTTCTGTGGTCCGACGAGTCCACATTGCAAATTGTTTTTGAAATTTGTGGATGTTGTGTCCTGCGGGCCAAAGAGGAAAATAACCATCCGGACTGTTATGGACGCAAAGTTCAAAAGCCAGCATCTGTGCTGGTATGGGGCTGTGTTAGTGCCAATGGCATGGATAACTTTCACATCTGTGAAGCCACCATTAACGCTGAAAAGTACATACAGGTCTTGGAGAAACATATGCTGCCATCCAAGCAACGTCTTTTTCATGGAAGCCTCTGCTTATTTCCGCAAGACAATGCCAAACCACATTCTGCATGTGTTACAACAGCGTGGCTTTGTAGTAAAAAGTGCCGGTACTAGACTGGCCTGCCTGCAGTCTAGACCTGTCTCCCATTGAAAATGTGTGGCGCATCATGTATTGTAAAATACGACAACGGAGACCCCGGACTTTTGAACAGCTGAAGCTGTACATCAAGCAAGAATGGGAAAGAATTCCACCGACAAAGCTTCAACAATTTTTGTCCTCAGTTCCCAAACGTTTATTGAATGTTGTTAAAAGAAAAGGTGATGTCACACAATGGTAAACATGACCCTGTCCCAGCTTTTTTGGAATGTGTTGAAGCCATAAAATTAGTTAATGAATATTTGCTAAAAACAATAAAGTTGATCAGTTTGAACATTAAATATCTTGTCTTTGTGGTGTATTCAATTAAATATAGGTTGAACATGATTTGCAAATCATTGTATTCAGTTTTTATTTATGTTTAGCACAACGTCCCAACTTCATTGGAATTGGGGTTGTAGAAAAAGGAATACTTCTCAGGCAGAAAGCTTTTCTTTTATGCGGTCTCCAATTAGATTGTACAGCTGTACCTAATGGTATGACCGCTAAGTGAAAACACTGAATGCATAAATCATCCTTCATGTCGTCTTCTTGCCAAACTGCTGACTTGAATCTAAGCCGCAGCAATTACAGTTTATGTTTGTTCGGGCAGCAAAAGATGACACCACAGCAGTCAAAGGCAATAGTTATTAGTGGGTTTTTTGTTTTAATTAAAAAAAAAAAAAAAAAAAAGGTCTTAGTGAGGGCTGAGATGCTAAAAACAGGTCTCAAAACAGCAACTCACACCAGCCTGTAGGTGGGGTGAATAGTGACACTCACACCAACACCCACAGGCCGGCGTGCCAGTGGAACAGCCCCGGCAGATAAAGAGCAAGTGTGCCACGGAGAGCAGCTCGGGTCTCGCCGCTCTCTGTGGTTTTTACACGTATGAGTTAGACGCGTGACTAAGTCCAAGAAACAAAACTTCGCCTGTCTGCGTTGCTTGCAACACTCATTCCACAAATACATTGAAAAAACTGAAAAAGATTCTTTGGATACACTTTAGTCCACTTATATAGGAGCTAATCAAAAAGAAAAGCAAAATCCCTGAGCTGAAAACATTGTGTTTCCCCCTCACACACTCTACTGTATTTGCCATTATTTCAAAGCCAAAATGTATCAATAAAAATGATGACATTTCGAATTCATATAAACAAAGGTGACGCAGACCCAATGTATGTGTGTACTTTTTTTATTATTATAAAATGCTACTAAATTCTACCATAACCTCAAAACCAAGGTTAGGGTTCACAGCCTTAGTTTTATGAACCTTCTTTACTAATCTAAAAGAGTAAACTTTCCTTCCATTTGTTATTTTCGTTTGGACATCATCCTACAAATTTTGTAGGATTTTGTCCAAAAAGTACAAATGTTGCCAAAGATTCACAGCCAACGTAAAGGAGTTAAGGACAGGCGGATTATGATCTCCTACTCTAATGCAGCCACGCTTTAAAAATCCCCAAAACATCAAATATGTCAGATAATGGTATTGGCCACACCTCTAGTCCGCCTTGCAAACTCAACATCTGATTGGACGAAAGCTTTGTACTGATCTCCTCATGTTTTCTACATTATGCCGCCAATACATACATTTATAATATGCATTTTACATCAAGTGAGAAAGGAGGTTCATTCATGTGAATTCTAACTATATATATATATATATATATATATATATATATATATATATATATATATATATATATATATATATCAGAATCAGGGTCAATATATGGGTCACTGGTTCAGTAGGTGTTGGGAGGGGACTTACAATGTGATAAAGCAAAGCCATTTATGACTGCCATCTGTCCATCATGTGCGTATGGTAATACACTTTGTGGGCACAATCGTGTTTTTCGTAGGTGGGTGTTGGGGGGTGGCGGGGGGTGTCCAGGTGGTTGTATACTGTAATTTTGCACCCACAGAGTGCAACAGCACGGAGCATGTGAGTCATAAAAAAGACACTCAAATTGGACCTGCATGTCACGAACCAAACCATGTTACCGTAGAAAAAGCAGGCTTCTGGTTTTTATGACTTTTTAAGTGGTAATATGACACGAGTGAAAGCACTTGACCGGTCCGGCTGCAGTTTCTCATTACCCCATTTGTGACATACTGTAAATGCTCCCGATGAACAGGCAAACCACAAATCTAACATGTTTTCTTTCCACCACGTGATGACCGTGACAACCGGGAAAACTGTACCTGTATCTTTTTGACACTAAAACACATGATCCAGAAATCTTTTCATATGTTTTAATAGCTTAAAAGCTTAACGGGGAATGCGCATAATCCGACATGAGCTGCAGCCCTCACACTGTTTCGACCTAACATCATCTGGGCGTGTCAATGGAGATCGTAATGGACCCTTTAGAACCGTAAAGTGGGGCAAAGTTTTCAAAGTAGAATTGCAAAGACCTTAGTGCGGGTCTGTGTTTTTTTTTGTTTTGTTTTGTTTTTTTACGCATTTTACGATTTTAGGGAAGGATGTTATTGTAGACTTTACACATGATATAGTCGACTTTTTAGCATAACTATAAAAAGAAAATCATTTTAACATACATAAACGTGACCTGGTGAAGCACAGTCTTAATATAGCCTGTTGCTTTTGTAGGTGAGGATGTTGCCTGCTGCGTCCAAACCGGGGGGATGTTTTTCCTTTACTCCCCCATCTGACCCACACTTCCTG
The DNA here is from genome assembly GCF_024500275.1 of Phycodurus eques. Classification (NCBI taxonomy): domain Eukaryota; kingdom Metazoa; phylum Chordata; class Actinopteri; order Syngnathiformes; family Syngnathidae; genus Phycodurus; species Phycodurus eques. The sequence continues at coordinate 9,368,602 of NC_084546.1, read as the reverse complement.
CTTTGTAGCCAATCGACAGGCAGATCAGCATGCGACTTCTTACTTTCTCAGTAAATCAATAGAATCAGTAAAGAAAAGGAAAAAAAAAGACCTTTTTGGATGAATGTTTGCTGAATGATGGAGATGCAGATGAATCTTTAACTCCCATCTGGACGGATGGAAGCAGCTCCTGCCGTTGAAGCCCTGCAGGAAGCGTCACGATGTTCTGAGTAAATGGAGCAGACATAAAAACTGGAAGTGGACTCCGAGGAATATGGGAGCTGGTGACGTTATATCGTGAATAGAGGCACAAGGCCAACCATTCTGCATTAGCTCTGTTCTACGTTCCTATCCAAAACATAATCATATTTCTCAGATTAGTTCTGAACTATTATGTGCTATGATTCTTTACCTACAGGAAACTGCTACAATGTCAGCAGGCATCCCTCAAGATACAATCTGAAGTACTCATTGTATTGTATTTTTGCTGCTCTAACCACACAGTTGGGGGGAAAAGTCTTTGAATCAAACATAACTTTTCATTCCCATTTCTCAGCAGTACCATGTCCTGCTTCTTTTTCCTTGTTTATATTTGTTTCCCAGTTGCACACTCATTATGTTGACAGCGCATTGATTCACAGATGCAAAACATTGTTTGGCACTTGCTGGAAACGAGACCACCTCTGGTCCTCCAAGGGATAAATCTGCGGGGTTCCCGTTTTACTCTGCTATCAAACCCCCCCCCCCCCCCCCCACCCTTTCCGTTTATGATTTATTCATATGCAGAGTGGAACAATCCAACAACTTACCCCGACCGCTCCAATCACAAGGACTGAAACTAGGCAACATGCACTGTACTACTAATCCCACTCAGTTGTCTTCTAATTAAAAATTCCCAGTGGCATCTTTCTGTGCAAGAAATATGTACCGTCAAAGACAGTGGGGTGAAAAGCAAACCGTGATGCTCCGAGGGTCCACGCGCTCATTTTTTCGTTGCATATTCATTCATAATTCACCATCAAAACTATAAGGGAAGATGGGTAAGTGGACATGCAAAGCACTGATGGGACAGAGTGCCACATTTGACACTCTCAACGCACCGCAATGTGCCGTTCACAGCGTTAGGAATGAGCTTTCGAACATTTTTCAACCGAAATGCTTTGTACTCCAACACATATTCAAACAGATGATGAGCGTGTGATCGAAATTGGGTGGATTCGCGAGTGAAGACGCAGCCTGCTCATAGAAAATGTGTGACATTTGGTGCACACGCACTCACCCACGCTGACACACACGCGCACGTGGAAACGCACTTTGTTATGCACACACACGCACACACACACACACAATTCCCTCCAGTTTTCAGCTTCCTTCTTCATACGGACTCATGCATTTTATTTTCTGCAGCAAGTTGTCACACTTGAAGCCGCGCGTATGTGTGTGCATCTCTGGCTGTCCACGACCCTGGTCAAGGTCGCGCTGTGCACCTCGAGCATAAAATTAGAGGTCTGTACTCGCAGTGCATCACCATGTTTATCAAGAAATGTGTGCTGGCATCTTTCTCTTTCTTTCTATCTTTCTTTCTCCCTTTCTTTCTTCCCTTCCTTACAGCGTCCTCTCTCAACCAATGCGATGGGCATTGTAAGTGAACTATGACTATAAAGACCACTTCCTAACCACATTGACGTCACCCGGTGCTACTACAACCCCCACAATGCAACGCGGGCGTTTCTGGCTGTGTCGGCCGTGCAGTGGCGTTCAATGACAACTCGGACATTTTCCTATCCGATTGTTGGAGAGACCAAGTTTTCTCGTTAACGTAAATGAAATAGCTTCTGGTTTGTTACAGACTAAAAAAAAAAAAAAAAGTACAACTATATTGAAATAATAACGTCGTGAGCGTTGAAGGTCTTGCATTGTTTAAAAACGGTAAATGTGTTATAAGCAGCGCCTTGAACAATATTGACTCGCTACTCGTTATTTTAGACATGAAAACAATTTTCAGTACATTTTTTTTTAGAACGAATTTAAAACGTACTGAGCAGTAAGTTGTCTCCTTTCGAATTCCACTGTCAAATCACGTTGGAGTGGTGGCAACATTTCCGCTGACACGTGAACGCAGCACATCTCAGTACCGCTACCAGCTGCGGCGGCCGGAGCAGCGGCGCATTCTCGCCGTGTAAATCCAAACAATGACTCCTACTACGGAGCGGAGGAACACGCCAGTAGAATGCCTCTGACGGCACCGATTTCGCCGTTATCCCGACGCCAAACTTGAATGCACTCGCCGTGAACATGTGGATGCCTACGGAACAGGAAAAATACGGCGTCGGTAAGTTTATTGCCGTTTTTTTGGTTTTGTGGTTTTTGTTTCGTGCGTGAAAGTGCAATGCCCGTGGTGCGTTCACAGGCACAGTGTTGATGGTCTTTCCGGAATTCAGCTGCCTCGGATTGTTTACCATAGGAGGATGTTTTTGTCCCCCCCTTCCGAACAACAATGGGGAGCATCCGAGCTGATGATGAGAGCTTGACTGCCACATTGCAAAGCATAGTGATGACCCCCCCCCCCCCCCACAACCACCCCCCAACAAATGCCAAATGAACAGCCACTATGCGACTGCTTGCATATTTAAATATTTCTTGCCTCCGCATTGTTATTTGACATTTATTTATTTATTTAAATTTTTTTGGAAATCACTTCATTTTGCACGAAATCTGTGAGAAAAGGGAAAATATGGGCATCCTGAGTGCATGCATTCTTGCAGGTTGTCGATGGCTGTGAATCAAACAGTAAAGTGAGACAAACAAGGCACAACAAACCAAATTTAGGAAGCAAGAGACGGGGGTGGGGGGTGGTGTTGGAACACAGTCTTTTATTCCTGCTTGTGTGGTGAGAATTCCTATTTGCTGCCCCCATCAACTCCACCACCTCCTCCTCCTCCTCCTCCTCCTCCTCATCACAATGACATGATCATTGAGATGTGAGGGTGTTAAATGTCTCATAATAATATTCCGTAGAGATACTAATCTGCAGTGTGAGAGTGATGCTCCAGTCCTCTAAAATCCCCTATAATCAATTTCTTCATTTTCACATCAACATATTTTATTACCTCTTCCAAATGCACCATCCTGTCCTTACCACAGTGACCTAAAATCAGTGAAGCACAGTGAACTAGGAAGTAGCCCCTGGCCTCTTCTTGTCACGGTCCCCCCCCCCCCCCCCCCCCCCCCACAAAAGCGTCAACTTTGCAAAACGGCACCAAAAACCTGCCCCGTGTTACCGTGTCACATTGTTCTTGATCCGGTCTGCAGGATCCACATTTTAATTGCAGACTATCCAATTTCAAAGTCCACTCGGGCTGGATTAAGGGGAGGGTATTTATTTTAAAGGCTTAACAGACGCCATTGCCCCCCCCCCCCCTTCCCAAATTGCTGTTAATTGGATTAAAAGACTTTCCCCTCAATAACTACAATACATTTTTTAAGACGTTCTTTGGCAGCTTAGCACATCTTCTGCTGTATGGGCCCCCTTCTTTCTTTCGTTTTTTTTTTTTTGAGGAAGGAACTGGGGTGTTTTCCTGTTGTGAAACGCCAAACCACAAAGAGACCTCATTGGGGTTGTGCAGGCATATCTCCCAGGAATTCACGATGTCACTGCGCGCAGGTGACGTGACGGCAGGTTACGAGTAATGAGGGCCCGCAAGTTGTGCCGTTGATCGGTGCAAACGGATTTGAATTGATTCCGTAAATCCTCCGGTTGGTTTTGCGTCCAACTTGACTCACTGTTGTGCTGATGTTAAGATTTAAAGCAACAATATGGAGTGATGATTGTTACTTTAACCTACAAAATCCAGGTAGATTTTGACCGTAGAACAGTGTTTTGTCATTGAATACCATTGGCAAGCAAATTTACCAGAAAAAAAAAATATATATATATTTTTTTACAAAACGTTGTGAATCGTTGCGGTGTAAGTTTGTGACAATACTCAAACTCATTAACAGGTCCTCAAATTCTGGTTCTCGCATGTGGGAAGTGGTTCAACAATTCCTGATCCGACTAATCCTGAATTGAGTTTTGATCCGAGGGTTCAGGGGTCAAAGAATAACAAGTAATCCCAAATTGTTCAGATGTCGGCCTGCCAAGAATTTGCATACATTTCCTGGTATGGGATTAAAAAAAAAAACCCATCTCAATTGAATTACCATCATTGTTCCTCATGACCGTATCGACGCATTAGTACAAGTTAGCCATTTTATAATGTTGCTTTGAGCTTTTGATCCTCTTTTGACCGTAAGGTTTGGTAATGGGAAGCGACTCGGAACGCCTCGGGTTTCATTTGATGTCGGACCAGTTAGATAAAGATCAAAATGGCTCTCCGCTTAATTGGACGGCCGCGGTTGTGTTTGATGTCGATTCATCTCACCGATTTAGCCGCACTCATTCAGGACGGGCCGGGCCGCTGCCGTTGATGAAATATGAATGGACTCAAGGCGAGTTGGTATTAAGGCGCCCATTAGCCCACCGGTCGAGTGATTTGTGGTTTTTAACCTGGAGCAAGACGCTCGGAAGCCCGATGAGGTGACGTTCCTATCTGATCCCTGAAGTGGCTTAAGCCGAGGGTGGGAATCGTATACGTCGTGCTTCTGAATGCAAATCCTGTCGCCAGATTAATTTATTTGATCAGATAAAAGATACAAATATTAATCTGCTCCATAAGTCACTCAAGGCTACACAGCGTCACATTATGCTGCAGACAGAGTGCTCCTCTCCTTATTAAGACCCTTTGATCAAAGCAATCAAGCGTGTCATTGCCCATCGCAATGTAGACACATAATCCAACTATTTTAACGAGCTGGTTTGCATCAGAGCGCATGCGAGTTTTGAACAATGATTGATAGGAGTGGCCGGCCTTCAATTCTCCAAATGGAAAGAGAGCTTTGTACGCCGGCAGCCTGGCTGGGATGGAGGCCAATGTCAAGACCCCCACCTTCCCTCACGTGGCTGTCATGGCCCCCTCCTGTGGGTGCTGGCGCGTGTCAGGGGCGGGTTCCTTGTCGCGGGGCCCCCGCCCTGCCCTGTTACCCCCAAACTCTCCCACATGGCCTCACTCCACAGGGGATTAGCAGGTCGTTTGCAGCCCATTCCACCATTATAGCCGTGATTCCGTAATGCAGCAAACCCCAAAGCGAGGTTCGGATAGAGGTCTGGGGGAGGGGGGGTGTCGAGGTGAAGCCCACCAGCTTGGAATTGCGTCCTCGCCTGCTGCCTCGTCTTCATCTGCAAAGACGGCGCCCTTTCACCGACGCAGTCGTTGTCAACATGGAGCACGACCATGTAGGCGGCTCCCTTGTGAATTGAACAGATGTGGAGGAAAATGGAGAGAGAAAAAAAAATCAACTAATACAGTAAGTGAGAGTTAATCACCTTGCCCGCTCCTGTTCACTAGCTGTCCCTTGGTTTGCACAGTTGATGTGGACATTATGGGATCCAAACTGGCGCTAATAGTAGGCATTGTTGCACAAACATCACCCCTGCGGTTGGGAAAATGCCATTGCCGGTTCGTTGTTCAATTAAGCCACGCTCTATTTATTTCGGCCTTCAATTTCAATGATAGCAGCAACAAGCTCCGTTATTGAAACGGGACAACACAGAGATGTAAAGAGAAGGAGATGAATGGATTGTGGGAATTAGATTGTCCTCTTTGCCACTTCTGGCTAGCTTATCCCATTGTTGGTGGTGACACAGACAATCTCGCATGCAGCATTAGGCCACAGCCATGCATAATGTTATGAGAGGCCACCAGGGGTGGGGGGGCAGGGGTACATTGGTGGCGGCGGCACGGGCTTTCCTGCTTTTCCACTCCACTGGCATCCCAGCTTGCTTTGCAGTCGGGAGCCTTTCCCATTAGTTTTTCCCAGCTATATTTACAGCCCAGACTGTATTCCGCATTTGCTTTGACATGAATTGCTGGTTTCATGCGCGTGTCGCTTTTTTAAAGGCTCAAGACAAATAGGCCTAGATAACAATTATAAAATGTGCGAAGACATTTCAAAACGGCCTGGTGTGGTGCTGCTTCTTGATACCAATGTGTGATCTCCGCATGCGAGAGGTTAATGGGATGTGTCCGATTAGGAAGTCAGCGGCTTAACTGATCTGTAATCCTCTTGCGGTGTTGCCAGCAGAAGTGTTTGTCATCTGTGTGGGCCGAGAGGGAAACTATGACTGGCGTGTCATTTTCATAAAAAAAACAACAACAACAAAAAAAAAGGGGTCCCTGCCGATGACAATCACTGTGATTGGCAGGTGAGAGGCGATGTTAATGCGCCAGGAGACGCTTGTTTTTTGGTGCTCTTTCATTGTAGAAAAAAGTGATTACCCACGCTGGTGTAGTGTCAGTCATCTGTTCCCTGTGGTTTTAATCACGGCGAGCTCGTATTGACCATAAAGGAAGTGTAGATTGATTTGCGCGGGCGCTAATCGTAATGACCTCAAGGCTTCCATTTCCCCATAAAGCTCGCTTTAGTCAAAGCTACTGTAATGCTAATGCACACGACATTCCTTCGAGGTTTTTGTGGCATCAACTTGGGTTAGGCGTTGTAATTTACTTCATAACCTCATTTGTTTTGTTGCTGAGTCATTTAAAATACCATCTCTGGAGTTGAAATAGTGGTTTAAAAGCAGCTCGTTCCCACAAGAGTTTCATTTACTGTACTTGAAAAAGCTTTTGGTTGTTTTTATTGATTTTCAATTCTAAGTTGTCCTCTCGGCTAACCTCAACCCGTGAATGCTTTAAAATGTTGGCAAAAGGTAGCAAAACTCGTGTTTCTGTCAGCCATCTTTGCTGTGTGTGTTGTGCATATCGCTGGCGTTCGGCCAAAATCTAGATGCAAATTTGGTCAATTTCATATTTTTCACAAATCGATACAATTGGTCAGGTTGGTCATTGTTATTGCTGATTCTGCTACACTCTTGGAATTTGGGCATCAGATTGAATTTCCGAACATATACACACCGCCACTATCTTGTCTTGCATTAGGACTACTGCTAACTCCTTCTCCAGATTAGTAATTGAGAAAACAAGAGTTGCGCATGCCTATGAACTGAACGGGACACATGCAGACCGAACCGCAACAGTTGAGCGGAACCGATTGTACGGTTTTCAAAAACCCTTCCACCCCTCGTAGGTCTGTATCGGCGACTTCCAGGTGAATTGGTCGTCGTGTTGTCTGGAGATTTCTCCCAGACGTCATCCTGGTGAGAGCGCAAGCAATATTTTGGTGTCCCGGAGTCGCCGCGACTGATCAGCTTCGGCAGTCTCTGTGACGTCTCTGCCAGTGAGATGGACTCTTCTACAAACCTAAAGTTTATTTTTTTATTTTTATTTTTGTATTTTTTTTTTAAGCTTTCCTGAAAAGTAATGGATTTTGAGATGTGAGGTCTCCACGCGACGCCAGCGATATGTGATTTCCTACCAAATTGTATTGCAAGAGGTAGAAAGGGTTGCTGTTTTATGATTGATTATCCATGACTATATTGAAACACGCAAAGGTTTATGCAACTCACAAGCAAGTCAGCATCCTTTAAAGCCCTATACGTACCTACTCTGAGTCTTTCTCGATGATCGCATTGGGTTATACATCACCTACTTATAGTGCATTTGGAAAACTACTGCTGCAGAATTGTAAACCTGCTTTAGTGGATGCGACCTAAATGGACACTTTCAGCTAATAATGCCAATAGGAAATGGCATGAGCTCAGCGTGGAAGTTCAGTTTCACTATCAAGCCCTCCGGTGCAGCTCAGGTCAGCTCAGTTTGTCAGGATTAATTCCAGGGTACCCCTCCTTGAGCCGTCACCTTGTCGTGGTGGAGGGGTTTGTGTGTCCCAGTGATCCTAGGAGCTAAGTTGTCTGGGGCCAGGCCTGGTGGTGGGGCTCGAAGGCGAGCGCCTGGTGGCCGGGCCTGCCCCCATGGGGCCCGGCCGGGCACAGCCCGAAAGGGTAACGTGGGTCCCCCTTCCCATGGGCTCACCACCTGTGGGAGGGGCCATAGGGGTCGGGTGCAGTGTGAGCTGGGCGGTGGCCGGAGGCGGGGACCTTGGCGATCCGATCCCCGGCTACAGAAGCTGGTTCTAGGGACGTGGAATGTCACCTCTCTGGCAGGGAAGGAGCCAGAGCTGGTGTGTGAGGTCGAGAAGTTCCGACTAGATATAGTCGGACTCGCCTCCACACACAGCTTGGGCTCTGGTACCAGTCCTCTCGAGAGGGGTTGGACTCTTTTCCACTCTGGAGTTGCCCACGGTGAGAGGCGCCGAGCAGGCGTGGGTATACTTATTGCCCCCCGGCTCGGCACCTGTACGTTGGGGTTCACCCCGGTGGACGAGAGGGTAGCCTCCCTCCGCCTTCGGGTGGGGGGATGGGTCCTGACTGTTGTTTGTGCCTATGCGCCAAACAGCAGTTCAGAGTACCCACCCTTTTTGGAGTCCTTGGAGGGGGTGCTGGAGAGCGCTCCCGCTGGGGACTCCATTGTTCTGTTGGGGGACTTCAATGCTCACGTGGGCAATGACAGTGAGACCTGGAAGGGCGTGATTGGGAGGAACGGCCCCCCCGATCAGAACCCGAGCGGTGTTCTGTTATTGGACTTCTGTGCTCGTCATGGATTGTCCATAACGAACACCATGTTCAAGCATAAGGGTGTCCACACGTGCACTTGGCACCAGGACACCCTAGGTCGAAGTTCGATGATCGACTTTGTGGTCGTGTCATCGGACTTGCGGCCACATGTCTAGGACACTCGGGTGAAGAGAGGGGCGGAGCTGTCAAATGATCACCACCTGGTGGTGAGTTGGCTCCAATGGTGGGGGAAGATGCCGGTCCAACGTGGCAGGTCCAAACGTATTGTGAGGGTCTGCTGAGAACGTCTGGCAGAATCCCCTGTCAGAAGGAGTTTCAACTCCCACCTCCGTGTCGTGGCGGCAATCCCCGAACCCGTTGGTGGACACCAACGGTGAGGGATGCTGTCAGGCTGAAGAAGGAGTCCTATTGGGCCTTTTTGGCCTGTGGGACTCCTGAGGCAGCTGATGGGTACCGGCTGGCCAAGCGGAATGCAGCTCTGGTGGTCGCTGAAGCAAAAACTCGGGTATGGGAGGAGTTCGGTGAGGCCATGGAGAAAGACTTCCGGACGGCTTCGAGGAAATTCTGGTCCACCATCCGACGTCTCAAGAGAGGAAAGCAGTGCACCACCAACACTGTGTATAGTGGGGATGGGGCGCTGCTGACCTCGACTCGGGACGTTGTGAGTCGGTGGGGAGAATACTTCGAAGACCTCCTCAATTCCACCGACACGCCTTCCCATGAGGAAGCAGAGTGTGGGTTCTCTGAGGCGGGCTCTCCTATCTCTGGGTTTGAGGTCACCGAGGTAGTTAAAAAGCTCCTCGGTGGCAGGGCCCCGGGGGTGGATGAGATTCGCCCGGAGTTCCTAAAGGCTCTGGATGTTGTGGGGCTGTCCTGGTTGACACGCCTCTGCAACATCGCGTGGACATCGGGGACAGTGCCTCTGGATTGGCAGACTGGGGTGGTGGTCCCCCTTTTTAAGAAGGGGGACCGGAGGGTGTGTTCCAACTACAGGGGGATCACACTGCTCAGCCTCCCTGGTAAGGTCTATTCAGGGGTGCTGGAGAGGAGGGTCCGTCGGGAAGTCGAATCTCAGATTTCGTCCTGGCCGTGGAACAGTGGACCAGCTCTACGCCCTCGGCAGGGTCCTCGAGGGTGCATGGGAGTTCGCCCAACCAGTCTACATGTGTTTTGTGGACTTGGAGAAAGCGTTCGACCGTGTCCCTCGGGGAGTCCTGTGGAGGGTGCTTCGGTAGTATGGGGTACTGAACCCCCTGATACGGGCTGTTCGGTCCCTGTACGACCGGAGTCAGAGTTTGGTCCGCATATCCGGCAGTAAGTCGGACTCGTTCCCGGTGAGGGTTGGACTCCGCCAAGGCTGCCCTTTGTCGCCGATTCTGTTCAGAACTTTTATGGACAGAATTTCTAGGCGCAGCCAAGGCGTAGAGGGGGTCCGGTTTGGTGGCCTCAGTATTGCATCTCTGCTTTTTGCTGATGATGTGGTTCTGTTGGCTTCATCAAGCCGTGAGCTCCAACTCTCACTGGAGCAGTTCGCAGCCCAGTGTGAAGCGGCTGGGATGAGAATCAGCACCTCCAAATCTGAGACCATGGTCCTCAGTCAGAAAAGGGTGGCATGTCCTCTCCGGGTCGGGGATGAGATCCTGCCCCAAGTGGAGGAGTTCAAGTATCTTGGGGGCTTGTTCACGAGTGAGGGAAGAATGAAACGGGAGATCGACAGGCGGATCGGTGCGGCGTCTGCAGCGATGCAGACTTTGTATCGGTCCGTTGTGGTAAAGAAGGAGCTAAGCCGAAAAGCGAAGCTCTCGATCCACCGGTCGATCTTCGTTCCTACCCTCACCTATGGTCACGAGCTGTGGGTCGTGACCGAAAGAACGAGATCCCGGATACAAGCGGCCGAAATGAGTTTCCTCCGCAGGGCGTCCGGGCTCTCCCTTAGAGAGAGGGTGAGAAGCTCGGTCATCCGGGAGGATCTCAGAGTAGAGCCGCTGCTCCTCCGCATTGAGAGGAGCCAGATGAGGTGGCTGGGGCATCTGATTCGGATGCCTCCCGGACGCCTCCCCGGTGAGGTGTTCCGGGCACGTCCCACCGGGAGGAGACCCCGGGGACGACCCAGGACACGCTGGAGAGACTACGTCCTTCGGCTGGCCTGGGAACGCCTCGGGATCCCCCCGGAAGAGCTGGATGAAGTGGCTGGGGAGAGGGAAGTCTGGGCGTCCCTGCTAAAGCTACTGCCCCCGCGACCCGACCCGGATAAGCGGTAGAAAATGGATGGATGGATGAATTCCAGGGTAAGAAAGACTGAGGAAAGGCATGAAATGTCTTTAAACTGATAACTCTGAAGAAACCCGCTGACCTTGACCAGTCAATCAACCCTTTATTCTGTCGCCACCTTCCGGAACTTTGACTTAAAAGAGAAAACACAGGGGAATGTCTGCAAAGACGGGGTGCCAAGCCATGGTTGGATGAATTTGGTGTATGGACAGAAATCCAAAATGTTCCCAGAAGAGTGCTTTGATCTTGTATCCTTTCACGTCAACATACAGTAGTAGAGCATGAAAAGACACTAGTCTCAAATCTGTTCCTTTTTTTTTGCTTCTTGTTTCCCCGTCCCTTTTCCTGCCTCTGTCTTGTGTGTTCCAAGCTAGCAGGCTACACCAAGCACGACCCTAATCTCACATTCTGCCTCTTTCCCCCCTCATCTGACACCCCTGACTTACCCCTCCAATGTGTTTCCATTCTCAAGCCTCATCCTTCTTTATCTCTCCCTGCATTCCTTCAAATCCATACTCATCTGTCCCAGATATTCCAGTGTAACGTGTCTGTTTGCTTCTGCATAATGTGTTTATTTGTAGCCCGCGTGCATGTGCAGGAGGCAGCCTCGGTGGAGCTCACGTCTTGGAGATGATAAAGCACTACAGATGCTCGGGAGGCTTAGGAGAGCAGCCCTAACCGCAGAGGATCTTTGGTGTGCGACTTGCTCTGCCTCCTGTCAAATCTTACAAAACATGTTATGCTTTCTTTGGAGGTGTGTTATACGCTGCAATGAGATTTGAAAAGGCTGGAAAATGCTTTTTTTCCCCTCCTTCTTCTCTCCCACGCCTCTTCTGATGCTGCTGAATGAGCATAGCAATGGTCGAACCGTAGCTATTTTTTCAACTTGCATATTTCCCCTTTTATGCTTTCAGTGGGTTTGTTTTTATTGGAATCATAGTCCTGCGACACCAAACGTATTGTTTTGAACTACGTTAAGCTACAGTTGTATTGTAAGAATATTCTTGGATCCTCGTTGGGATGCATGTTAAATTGTCGGTGGGCTAATTGTAGGATTCTCATAGCTACAACGAGAGCTGACATTTCAAGAAGCAATTTGTATTTTTCCATGTAACAAATTAATACGCACGTGTTCTAGAAAATGGTTGAACCAAATAGTGGTTGCTTTTATTGGTCAACAGGGTGTTGGAATGTACCAATAAATCCATATTTTTTTTTACACTGGTGGCCTCTTAAATGTAGCGAGGGGCTTTAACATTGGCTGATTGCAGATTAAGTGCATCCTTGGTTGAGCTCTCCGTCCTGCCCCTGCACACATCCACTAAATGGCTCGCATACCGACTGTGTACATTGACTGTAAGTTCAAGAGCTGTGACGACGATATCGATTGGTCCAAATCACCTTTCCATCACGGCTGAGATTTGGCAGCCTCCTCGTCTCTATCACAGCTTGCACACCAGCAGTTTTTCTGACCTTTGCCTGCTCCCCTATGTTGATGATGGTCGATCTCTGCTTGGCTTTCTGCCTGCCTTCCTCACCTCCCGTTTCCTCTCCTCTGCTCGCTGCATTCACTTCCTCCCCAAACCTTTGCACAAGAAGACCTTGTCACGCCTCATTCCCCCCCCCCCCCCCCAATGTGAGGAATGTTCAGCCCAATTGCAATTGATTTTTGTTACACACAAGTGCTCGACTTGACTTGACTCGATAGAAGAACAAGGCGGTCGGGCTTTCCGTATCTTGCCAGCACTGATTTTTTTCCGATTGAGTTTAAAGGAAAGAGGACTCTGAAATGAGATTAAAGTCAAATCTCCAAAATATGATTGGAAACAACTTGTCACCCTATGCTGAATAATTCATTCATATTTTCCAAATTAATTGAGTGGGTTTTGTTAAGTGCTATTGCCCCAGAGAGTGTTTAATTGATCAGGTTGACTAAACCTCCTACCGCGACCCACTTTGCTTGCTCAGCCCAACCTGTCTGCAGGGATTGCCCCCTTTTTAAAGTGTTTATCTAGTGAAAAACAAAGCCTTCAAACTACATAGAGATAAAGAGAGATTTTTGTTGGTTAAATATTTGCATTAATAAGCCCTCGGCTGGTTTTGTTTGTCTGGGGGAAGAAGCGTCTTCGAGCATCTCGCATCAGATGCTTGATTGAACGGGAGTTTGTATTTATTTTTAAAAATGTATTTATTTATTTATTAAGGAGCCTCACAGCTACACCACAGTTTGTATTCCCTAATTTTCTTTCAAACTGACTTGTTTGAAATCCATGTCATGATAAAACACCATGGCAGATAAAGATAGTGTTTAAAGGCTTGTGAACTTTGTTGACTCACAAATTCTCTGAAAGTTGAAGTCATGATTGGTCCGTGTAATAAAGTAGCGTAGTTCCCTTATTTCAGTTCAAAGATAAACTGAAGTTCAAAGATAAACTGAATCAGATGAAAAGCGATATTCCAAAAACTTGCAAACTCCCAGATAGTATATCAATCCAGTGGCGATCTCACTGCAGGCAATGGTATCAGTACCCCGTTTCTCCACTTAGTGTTTACTGAAAAATCCAGCCACTCTGGCTTGAAGTGGCCCCTGCTCACAACAAGCCAAACCTCACCAAGCGTCCACCTGGCGTCTTTAATTTCCGACTTCAATCACTCTCCACCGACAGGGGAGGGAGTGTGAGGATCTTAAAGCGTCAAGTGTTGCTTCTAAAAGTAGCTGAAACGTATCCCCTTTGTGTGGGCGGCAGGGGAAGGAAACTACCGTGGGAGGGTTTGTTTGGCCAGTGCATGGCGCATGGGGACTTCAATCTGGCAGAAAATATGGCCAACAATTTAATATTTGAATTATTTGCTATATTCCCAACACCAGCTCAATTTGGGAATCCACAGCGTCGGATGGTTCTCATTCTCTGTGAGGCCCCATGGCTATTCTTGCTAACAAGCAATTTGTGTCGAGAGCTGGCTCCAGATAATATACATCCAGACACTAGCATGGAAATAATCCAGCATGTGCCACTTAGCAAACGTCCACGTTTCACTGGGATTCATGGCCAGATTCTGTTTGACGACAGATGGCTTTGTTGATCAAGCGAGAGAGATCCTGTTGTGGGGGTTTCTTTCCCGAGGGGACTGGAAATTTAAAAATAGCACTTCTTAACCGTGAGTAATCTTTACTGTTAATGAATCAATAATGGAAATATTTTTAGCTCATGTAGCCCGCTACCTATTTATCTAGTGCATAATGGCTTGTCAGGGGGTCCACTCTGACCTTGATGGTGGCAAATCTCTGTATCATCTTTCAGTCTTTGAGCTTTGCTTTCATGCTCACTTCAAGAGCAGAAAAAGCATAAATTCAGTGATTTGTACTTTATCTCTTTGAAACTGGACACCTTCCCTTGTGGACATTGTTCACACCTTAAGAGCTCGCTGGTTCAAAGCTATGGTGTGAAACGAGACCTATTTGTTTCCCGTCACCCTTTGAAATAATAAGCTAAACGCACTTATTGTTCATAGCACGTTGGTCAGGACATATGTTAGTTCAGGCTGATATGCTGGAGGTGATGCTCCCGTTCCTTTTTGCTCACTTGGGCCAGTTTGGGCCTTCTGCTGAGCCGTGCTGACCTAATGAGCGTGGAGGAGCTATAAATAGTGACCCGCAAATGGATCATGCTGCACTTCTTGCACATTGTCGGATTATGCATGGCATGCATGTATCCTGAAGCAAAACATGAAAGGTTACTGTTACATTGCGCCGACAGCATCGCATCTCCCCAGATCGAACGTAATGGGCATGATTGAAATAGCCGGGAAGCGGCCATTGATTTGGAGGGGGAATGTTTCCAGACATCATCGGTGATGACGTGTCACCCATAAACTCCCCCGGGACCCTCATCTGGACGCCAGCCATAATCCTCTTTGCCCTAATGCACCAGTAACCTCGCCATCACCACCGCCACCTAGGAATACGGACTCGGAGCCAGTGGGCCAGATTTGTGGATGATTATATTGATTTTATTTTTTTTTTTTTTCTTTGTCGGAAGATTTGATGAAGTGAGACATCTGTTAAATGTACTCATGAGTGGACAAGTCTGTGTCAGTCTTTGCTCCTTGTATAGCTTTTATCTGGGCTGCTCGTTTAAGAAACTTAACCTGGGTTTAAATCACACAGTTCCTTTTCCCCAGTGATGAGCCTGACAAATCCTCCCTTCAACGCTGAGACGGGCAGTCGGCGAACCCCTTACACTGACTCTTAGCTTTCTGTAAACATCATCAGTGGATATGTGAACCTTCTAATGGGGGTGGTGATCCCTTAGGGCTTACTGCCATTGCTTGTAGATCATAGTCAAAATGCTTGAGAACCAGAGCTCATGTCTTGAACTCAACCTTAATGCAGCTATTCATGGGATGTTGCACTATTTGAGTTATTTTGCTTAGGATACCTGCCGTTGCAAGAAATGGTGAATGGAAAAACACGTGGCTAGAACAGCTTCCACTCTGCTGGGAATGCTTCCGACAAGATTTTGGACTGTGTCTTGTCTACTGTCTGTGGGGATTTTTATTTTTTGGGGTCGAGATCAGGACTGTGTGGGTCATTCAAGTTGCCATAAAACTGAAATGAGACTATTGTCTTTCCAGTCTGTGGAATTAAGATTCAGTGGGCGTTAAAGGGTTTTACCCAACTAGTTATTGATTGATACAAAAAAATTCCTGATCGTATTTTATTAAAAGTTAGTCTGCTGGTTTACTAACAATCCACGAGTTTTGTTGCGTAGCCAGATAGGATCACAGCATCTGGATGGAACAAGGTTGTAAATGATTCCATGCAAATAAAGAAAGACAAAAAGGGAAGGAGGTCTGTGGAGACAGTCATGTGATGGACTGTCCACGGACGTCCCACAAATTCCTTTGAGCCGGACGGCCAAGCAGCATCCCAATGTTTATGTTTTTCCACAGCTCATTAGAGTGTTTTATACTTTCTTTCCTCCAGCTAGCACCAGGCGTTGAATGGGCACACAAATGAGGTTACCTTTTCTGCTTTGTACAACGGTGGGAGGAGAAAAACAAAGAGGAAATTAATCACTCCAGCCTTGCCCGTCCCTCCCCCGCATCTACATCTCCCTCCTGAAGACTTTTTTTTGAAATAGTTTTATTTAATTACCGACAGCCTTGGTGCGAGCACACAACTGCCACTGACCCAAATCGAGAAACTGGGACAGTGGTTTTTTTTTCCTCACCCCTACAACTGTCTTACTCAACCATATTGATTTTGTCTGTGTTGGACCTTAGCAAGAGAAAATTAGCTGAGCGGAGGTATCAGCTTAACAACCACCCAGCCCGCTGCTCTGTCTTGCTTCTGATGCTGCATTAGCCTAGTTTAGCCGGCGCGGAGCTGTGAGCTACTTCCTCCAATTTAATCTGCCGGACGTGCCGGGGAATTGGGATTCTCTAGCATTCGTGGTGCCCGACAGGAAGAGAGCCATTATGAAGCAAATTGGAGAGCAGCCTCTTTTGTTCCCGCATATGTGGACTCATTAATGGGCAAGATTAAGTGTGGAGCGGCTCCTCGAGTCGGAGAAAAATTCAAAGGAGACACGGGGGATGTTGCCATGTGACAGTTGAGTAATGGTTAATTATTCTTACGTCGTGAGAGGGCTTGAGTGGCACCTCTCAGTCGCTCTGGGTTGTTTGATTTGCGCCATGTTCCACAATCCAGTGGGATTCTTGGAAGAAGCTTTCCAATACCTCATTGTCTCTGATAATCATCCATCCCGCCATGCCAGAAGTTCCTCGCCCCCCGTGGAACAATCCTCCACCATCCACCAGTGGCATGCCGGGTACAGCAAAATAGCCCAGACGACAGCTGAACCCCCTTTATCCTGTTGGAATGCGAGACTACGTGCACACATGAAGGCCATACATTCAAACATACGAACAGTGGTTCACTCTGTAGGTTTGCTGTTCAGTAATCAGTCAGCGGCTTCAGCGGTTGAGCTGAACATGCTTGAAAGTTTGCTTTCCTTTTTAGGTCTACCATTTCCTGACAGCAAACAGCAAGCAAGGTAACTAAAGAACTGAGCGGTAAGGGTGCACATTGCCACTGCATTAGACACTGCAACTGGTGATTGGAAATCATTGTATTGTAGTGCACTCTCAGTGTTAAGTCTATTGATCTCCATTTCTTGCAGATGTGGGTTGACAACAAACCACAGAATCCAACCCGTGAGGCTCCTTTTTATAGGAAAGAATGAGAATCAGTGCCAACATAGACAGAGTCGCACACTCACTCATTCATTTTCCATATGTTGTGGCTCATGAAAAGGCGAATGCATATCACATGAAAACGTTTTATTTTTATTCTGAGGCTTGGTTCTGGCTGACAGATCGGTCTTGCTGCGGTCAGCCGTCTCCTCTGGCACTGCTTTGTCATCTCTCCATTGTTGTCTTGACAAGAAATAGCCCCCGTGAGCTCGGAAGGAGTCACAGTGTTCCCAAATGAGAGGCACTGCAGTGGAAATATTTGACAACTCCGGCTATTGCTTTATTGTTGCCCGGCGAAACACTCAGTGCTTCTCAGTACACTTGCTGAATACCTCGGGCAGGTCAGGTCTTCTAGGTAATAAACTATTTGGGGAGTTTTTTTTCCAGATTATGACAGGCTGCCGTACTTCCTTAATTACTTCTTGACATTAAAATGTGACCTTACAGATACATAAGACATAAAACGGAAAAGCACTAAATCCTGTGTAAAGTGGAGCCAATTAATATTTGATGATCCAGGTTGACTAACCATTTAAGGGGTTTGACCTCTTGAAGGTGGTCGCCACAAACACCCACTGCAGTCCACTCCAGGGCCTTGCTGCTATTTCCACCACCCGTCAGTATTTTTCATTTTTTTCATTTCAAAATGGGGTGAGATAATTTCAAAGCAGTTGGAGTTTGTGCATTGAATTTTTCTTTTCTTAAAAATAAAAAGTTTCCCAGGTAACTCAAAAGAAAAGTTTTACTTTTTGTGCCAAATTCCACTTAATCCTCACATTAAGAGGCTCTCAAGGGAGCTCTTGTTTTCAAGGGTACAGATAAATTGAGAATTGTGACTTTGTTAGCAGTTATTTGTTCTCGGTTTCATGTTTGGCATTGAGCGCCCTGCTAACTTTCTCCCTTCAAAGTGATACTGCAAGTTTCTAGCACGTCCCTGTGAGCTCACTGGCCGATGGGCCTCGCTGATAATGAAGTACGCTCCACTGGCTTGTATTTGTGAAGCACCTGCCATCTGCGTGTCCTTGAGTGGAGCCCCTGTTTGTGTGTCTGTGTGTGTGTAGGTGAAGCGTCTTCAACGGTTCTGGCTGTGCTCTGAGGCTACCACCGTCTGTCAAAGCGAGCGTGCGCTTATCGCTTTGCATTTGGTCGTTTCAATCGGCGCATCCTCCCGCGTCTCGGCCTCCCATGGCGAATCCGAGTACGCATTTAACATCGGAACCTGCACCCAGTGGCCCCTCCAGCTCAATGCGGAGCGCCAACACTGCAGTCCTTTCATTCACTGTCTCTAAAACACACACACTCAATTATACTCACTGAGCGCCTTGTTTAATCTCTTCGGGAAGAGCGCTGATTGAAGGCTACTGGGCCGGGATGTGAAGCAAATGTACGGGATAACGACTACACAGAATTTGGGATTCTCATCGGCCGGCGCTCTCTCTCTCTCTCTCAACTGTTTATGATGCTTCTTTCATCCTCCCCTTTGTGTGTTTGAGCTTGTTTGCGGCAAACTAGGCTAAATCAGATTCTTGGTGGTTGGTGGTGGATGTGCCAAATTTGACGAGACGTGGAGACATGTAATAAACAAATTTGGCAATGGCTGTCTTCCTCTCATTTCAATTCCCAGCCACTTCTGTCTGTCTTGGTCGTTGCACTCTTCTAGAACTTGTAGGAGGCTTCACAGCATTTGTCCTTGACTTAAAGCAAAAGGATGCGAGTTTATTGGTCCATGTTTCCCAACCTTAGAACTACCAGAGACGCATGGAGACGCACATCATCAAACACATAAGCTCCAGGATGTGCTTGTGGTCTAGCTCATTTTGTGGGCTTTTTTGTTGTTGTTTTGTTTTACCTGCCAACCCACAATTGAGAGTGCGGCGGCGATGATAGAACGGCACGTCGCTGTAAAAATCAGCCGGTGAGCTCAACACAACCTGCATCCTCGTGTAACAAAACATGCAACTTCGAACTTGGGAATCACCTACATATGGGCGCTAATAGCTCAGCTTGGACGGTCCATGTTAAGATGCTGCACACGACGACATACTTTGCACCGGAATGGGGCAGGGATGGATTTATAATGAGGTGATAAGCACCAGCTGTCCACAAAGATCTGATATAATGGCATGTTACCAGCCCATTAATGCACAGTATATGTCTAAATGACAACCATTATTCCACCGTTTTATTGCATTGTTTTTCGTTGTGTCTCATTATAAACAATTGTAGGCTGCCTGATTACATTTCAAGTGCTTGACCTTAGTTTTTACATTTTTAAATTTTTTTTTATTATTATTGTGCTGTAATGTTTGTTGAATTTGTTTCATCATTTTCTCATCACCACTTTCATCATTCTGACTTGTGTTGCTGTGGGCTGAAGCCCTGGAAACATGAGTGGCTCTGTTTGCCCCCACTGGCGACGGGCAGAGCGATGTCGACTCGGCGAGACGGGACGTAAGGAAACCCGTTCGACGGTCCTGCCGACGGCGAAATATGCAAACATGCAGCCTGTCAGATTGCACCCTCCCCCACCCAACTCCCCCGGATCGTGTGCGTGCGTGCGCTGACAAAGGAAGGTCACGCACTCTAAGGTGGCTTCCGTTCACGATTTAGCTTGTGTGAGTGTTTATATTTGCATGCGGCATAATTTGTTTTAATTTGATTCAAGAGAGCCTGAAGTGCAGATGGGGGTCGGTGCCACCTACCTGCAAAAGGAAGTGGTGAGGCTTCTGTGAGTCAGAATGCGGCGGGTTTGGATCAACACGCCTACTTTTAACAGTCGGGTGGGAGAGCGAGGCAGATGTTTAGTTGTCTGCGTACGTTTTTTTCCTTTCTGAAAGCCTCCCCATTCTTCCATCTTATCTCCTTTCTCCCTTCTGTATATTTTAGCCTCTCTGCCTCCATCACTCTCTGTAGGCAGTAGGCACCGGTGTCAGCGTGACCTCGGCCGATAACTGGAAAGCTGCTGCTCCCCAGTTGGAGCATCTGGAAGCGTACGAGTGGGAGGCAACAGATGCTCATGATGTGCCTTTTGATTGATTTAGCATTAATCCAGACTCAATTATTGGATCACACTTCCTTTTGGATGTTTTTCTCCACAGAAATGTGAGAACAACTTGATAATGATGTCACGCAACGGGGGTAAATGACACATTTATTGAGGTGAGATTAATCCTCCACCAAGCGGATTAAGAATCTGAAAAACTTCAACGATCTAGTGCAGGCTTTTAGCACAAATACATGATCAGATTAAATTCACTTCCAGCCTGCCCAGTTAACATTGATATTTGACTTCTAAAGCCGTCAATGGCAGTGAATGTGTTCATTTCTATGAAAGTGATCCAGTGCGACGACCTACATATTTCTGTATATTGCAATGTTCGGCTTGCCCCATCTACTGTAGGGTCACCACAGTGAGTCACTCACATGGTTTGTTTTTACACCGAAATGGTATGCCGCTTGAAATTTACAATCCTACACTTGTAGTGGCTGTCTATTGGGGCACTGCCTGGCAAGCAAACCCTTTCCAGCTGCATGGAACACTACCCCACCAGTGCACCTATATTTTTAAATCATCTCACTTATGAGGTTTAACCATTTTATGTAAAGGGGGATGGCGCCTGAGTCCTCCATCAGTAAAATAACTAAAGCGTCAAATCTCCGAGGCGAGTAAAAGAAAATAAGTGTAGCAGTTGCTGGAATGCTATTTTCGGCAATCTCCCGAAAAGTAATAACAGTCTTCGCACCACTCTGCAAAGGTTGTTCTCCCGCAGTGGGATTTAACAGTTGTTGTTCGAGTGCCTGGCGCGACGGCAGCCATGTCGCTATCTTACCACGCAGATGCGAGGTGAAAAGATCCCAGCGGCTGGCAATGAAGAAGGCCAGATGAAAGCCTCGTTCCACTCCTTGCGTCCGCCGGTGTCGCTTTTGTACGTGCTGCCTACCGCACATCCCCCGCCGGTGGATTGGTTTATCTTGCGTGTGCCAAATTGAACGGCCTTCAAGGTCTTTGCCGCGCCAGCGTCGCCCTCCGCTTTTCTCCTACCGCCAAGCAAAGCTCGCTCCCGACCTTCTGTCACCTGCACGCATGTCATATGGCTAATTAGATTGTGGAAGGGTTAGAAATTTATCGATAAATTGGTTTCTTTTTAGGGTGTGTCGTCTATGGTAATGTTTTCGAAGTGAATCTGCGGAAAGGTTGGCAGTTTTAGCAGAACTGGACACAAAAGAACAAAAAATAAATGTTTTGCTTTTCTCCCAAGTGATACAGTGACTGCTTGAGATATCGCTATCTCGTTCTTTTCTGTCACCACTTCCCTCTCAATTAACATCAAAAATGTCCTTTGCAATGTGCCTACACCCATCCCAATCTTAAAAAAAAAAAAGAAAAAAAAAGTGTTACTTTTGTCTTCAAGAGTGTGTCACACAGTTTGGATTCTGAAGTCGAAGTCCTTGTGCCACTAACCGCAGTCCCTGATTTACTGCCTCAAATCCATGAGGCGATTACACTTGTGGGATGTATTTAAGGCCATTTTTTTCCCACTCCGCCACAGAGTGCGAGATAAATGTGCCAGGGCCCTTTGATTTGGGAAACAGTGTTCGCAGTGTTGGCGAAGACAAAGCATAGCTCAGCTAGTCTTGGTTTTCGTCGGAATGTTTTCATGTCACATCGCTGGACTAAAAGTACCCTTCTGGTGGTTTGCCTGGTTTACGTGTCAGGTCGGAGCGAGAATGTGGCCAGTGAACATGCATAGAACACAGCAGGCAGCACATGAGGAAGTGAAGCTATATATATATATATATATTATTATTATTTTTTTTTAATTAGTTTTATTTCAGTTCCGTTTGTTTGCTATAGAAAACCAAATCCTGTAAAATGGTGGGAAAGAAGCGCTGCTTCCCCTTTTTTTTTTCCATTTTTTTTGTTTTTGTTTTTTTGTTGGGGCATTTCATGGTAATTTTAAAAGCGTCAACGCAAGTGATTATTAGCATGTTTCGTAATGCTCACACGTACTGTATATTCCCAGATACTAGTTGAATATTCATGAAGTGTGTGTTTGGCAGCAATGCTGTGGAGCCGAGTGCCACCAGTTGCCGCGCTAACAAATTAGCATATTAATGATATAAATGCTGTATAATGAACACGTGGGAGTGGATTACACACGTGATTCATTGTCAGATCCGTCAGGGAGAAGAAAGAGTCAAGCTAATAAGGTTACAATGGCCCTAAATCGGCTTTTGGAGTGGAATATCACCATTAATAAAAAAATAATCCCTGTGTAAAATTTAGTCGCGCAGCAGTACAATATTGAGGTTTTATCGGGTTCTCATAGCTGCCAAATGTGCTTTGAAGGTGACGAAGGCGCGCTGCTGTCGTTGAGTTGCTGCTGTGTTTGTTCTCCTAAGGAGCGTCAACGCCCGCTGCGAACGAGCCAAACTTAATGCGGTTCGACCAGCCTTGCGCGCCGAGCGGAAGCGGAGAACACCTGTTAGGCCCGTCTGAGAGAGGAGGCCTCGTCGCCATCGCCACAGCCCTGCGCGGAGTTGTGAGCGCATTCACGGGATCAAAATGCAATCACAGTTTAAATAGTCAGTTGAAATTCTGCGCGTTTTTTGTCTGGGATGGCCCGAGAGTTAACGACTATTTTCATTATTTATGATTATATTCATGTAAGCATTGGCACCAGCATGTGCTAAAAGAAATGTTGTAAAGTGTTTCCATTTCTATGAGAATATAAAAGTTTTACAAAGTGATACGGCCACGTTTATGGTAAATCTTAACATTGAGTTGTGTGCAGCTGCATCAGACTATCAATATAAATTTGTTATGATACCTAGTAGGTAATTGTGCATTAATCTTTGGAATGATGAGGTCTGTTTAGGCTGCAAAAATAAAACAAACCACAGGTGCATAAGCTACCACTCGGCACGTTCTATATATAAACTACCAAACTCTACTGGCGCTTGAGGTGTTAGTGCATACATTGACACCTACCGTGCATATTTAATGAGCTGGGACCTAGATGTGTGCTAACGGCGCATAAACCGGCGGTGTCTCGATAGACTGTCCTTTTCTTCAAATCCCCAAGTTCGCTATAGCCCTGATCACAGCCTTGACGTGAGCGGCCAAAGTGAAAGTGTCACGCCTCGTGATGGAGATGAGTGTCGACGCGTTAACCTTGCGCGCAACCCCCCTGCGGCACACTGCGTCCGTGACAGACCACCGTCTCCCTCCTTGCTTGTGAGCCATCCGGTTTTAGTTAAGCTTCTTGCATCTCTGCCCCATTTTCTGTTGACGCCTTTGACAGCCTCGATTGCTTCACTTGTCCCCAAGCGAGCGTACAGTCTTTTTGGCATGTGCTGATTTTATCCACGTGGATGCATTTTTGGTCAAGAATGGAAGCGTCCTTTCAATGATTCAAGACATATCAACATGCATCATCACCGTTCTGTAGTGGTTTAACGTGCATATTTGACCTGTTTATGTGATTTTCCTTATTTTTTTTTTGCTTTTTTTTTTTTTTTTTTTTTTTTGTAAAAAGCTGGCTCGGTGCGTCACCTGATGCTGAGCAGACGATTAAGGACGTGGTGCAGATGGCTCGTGGATTGACATGCAGCAGACTTTCAAAAAAGGAACTCAAAACTGAATAATTCACTGCGATGTGGTTTATTCATACATTGGGCATACTTAGCGAGTCAATGCATTTTACTGTGTGTATGTGTGCCTTGTGACGAGCGCTTGAGGTTAACAAGGAAGCTGGAGAAGCAGAAGGAAAAAAAAAAAATCAGGGCAACACGTTAAATACAAATGTGAAGAGCACACAGACAGAGTGTGGCTGTCAAAAAAAGAAAAAAAAAAGTCTAGTTATTCAAAAGATATTTGAGAGTCTGTTACTAGTGTGCCCGCAAGTGCAACATTGCTAACTCCCCGTTATTAGAGTGTTGCCCTACTGTGAAATTCAAACCAGATGTTTGTGAAAATTAATCCATTGTCCCAAATTTGTCATTGAACTCGAAAGCTTGCCGCCTCTTTCAACGGAAGCAAAGCAAAAATGGTCAAAATATCCAAATCATGATGCATCCATTGCAAGTATTTTAATTATTTTGTTGACTTATGACACGAACTTAAAAGGCTTATCCAACCTCATTTGTCCTGTAACACAGTTTTGGATTTTTGTACCACCATGTTTGAAAACCACTACATTGGGTTTAACAGTGAATTAATACCAAGAAAATAGCCCTGCGCATTATCGTTACAAGAAATGATGTACCCTCATGAATGCATGATCATGACCTACTCGTGCACATTTACATCCCATTAGCTGCTATTGTTTCCGCAGTCCCTGGAGATTAATGACTACAACACTGCTCCTTAAGCGTAAAGTCTCTCGAGTGTCGTTTTCAATTATGCTGCATGATAAAGGATGCATATATTTAAGACATGTTTTTGTTGTTGTTGTTGTTGTTCTCAGTGCTGGCCAGTTTCCGAGGCACCGTCCAGCACGGCCTCCCGCTGGAAATTGGCGACACGGTGCAGATCCTGGAGAAATGTGAAGGTAGGTAATAAAACAGACTTCTTAATAAATAAAGACTCTATTGAGTCTTAGCCTGGATTAATTTTTATTTTCTCATCTGGATGAATGGATACCAATTCCCACACATGCACATCTTCTCATTTTCACTTCCTCTATGCGTGATTGTCATATAGCGTCGTCTGTGCCTGTTGCCCCGTATGTCGTATCTCTCTGCGGGTATGATGTGAGAAGTAACTCAGGAAGGAAAATAAATGGGTTCCACTCGGGCAGTGA
Source organism: Phycodurus eques (assembly GCF_024500275.1). NCBI lineage: Eukaryota > Metazoa > Chordata > Actinopteri > Syngnathiformes > Syngnathidae > Phycodurus > Phycodurus eques. The sequence continues at coordinate 9,343,657 of NC_084546.1, read as the reverse complement.
TGCACGGCCCCTCGCGAATACCCCATACACCAAATGTCCTCAAATGAAATGAAATGAATGAGCACTTGAAGGATCACACGGCCGGCGATAACATGCACGCGCGTGACCCGGGCACTTCTTGAGGGACTCGCTGGTGGCGCCGTTAAAAATCTGCGTGTTGGCTGTGAAGATCGTTAGAGAAACGTAGCAGAGTATATGATGCATTATACGTGCATTTGCGTATGCGTACGTTTTATGCTTGAAATGTAGTGCCGTAAAAGTCAAAGGTGCCAGAAATATAAATTATGAAGTCAAGTACAGATCTGGGAAAATGCGACTGAAGCACGGTGTATTTGTTTGTAAGACTGGCAGTGATGTCTGCACGTACGTCTGTACTGTCAGTCTGTACGTTTTTACATCTGCTACAGTAAAGAAGTCGAATCATTACTTCTACTTTTACGACAGTCCTTTTTTTTTTTTTCTTTAGGATCCGTACTTCTGCTTAAATACAGAGTGTGAGTACTTTTGCCACCTGTGGTTGCCAAGCCAACTGAAACACCCACATTCTCTCTCCCTGTTGGTACACCGAGACAGCCAGCCAGTCGGAGGGATGTGGAATTGCACTAGGACACCCGTAGGAAGTTGACAATAGCCCAGCCAGTGGGAGTCTGCGCCCAGAAGGGAGGCGCAAGATCAGCAGCAACGGCGTAGGATGCTGAGTGACGTGCAGCGCGACACTTACAGAGACGGGCTTAATGGCTCCGCCTCATGTCGACGACGGCGTCGCCACTTCAAAACATCGTAAAACGAAGTGTTGACGCTGATGTGTGTCCCCTGCCTACAAGCGCACCGTGTCAGCAGTGTGATTTTGGCTCTCTCGCTGCGTTTTTTTGGGTACAGCGGCGATGGAGCTGTGAATTGTCAGCTGTCGCTTGCAGATGTGACGCTATCCCTTGTGGTGAAGTCACGAGACAGTTGAATACGAGGCACGTTTAGAGCGAAAGGCAGTTGGGAAAAGAGCAATAGAGTAGGTGAAATCCGCGAAGTAGCAACCACATGTTCTTTTGACTATTTATAGCGCTACACCAGTACACGAACCTCCCCAGACACGTATTAATCTTTCTCGCACTACCTTACTCTTCTCATCACTTTCTATACTGTTAAACACCTTTTAAACTTAAACATACAGTAATGCACAATAAATAGTGCTGTCCTCTATTTACATTTTAGTCCTTGTAATATGTTTTCATTATTTATTTATTTATTTCTTTTTTTTTTTTTTTTTTTTTTTTTTTTTCTTCACTGCACATAAATTCCAGCATACCCTCGAAATCCTGAGATCTGGCTAATTATGGTCTGCGCGATATGAATATGGGGGGACAAAAAGAAATCTGCAATGCGCTGGATCCACAATCGGCGAACCGCAACATAATAATATTGTCTGGAGAGTGGGGGTGCACTGCGAACACTCGATTGACAGGCTCACTTCACTGTTATTTTACATATAAAGCCTAGGTATCAAACTCAAGGCCCCGGGGTCGGATCTGGCCCACGTCATCCTTTCACATGGCCCGCTAGAGCAAATCGTGTGCTTGTACTTCATGTTTCTAGCTAAACTCTGGAGCAAAATTGCAAATTGTTACTATGTTGCAGGCATTTTTCTTTAGGTTACCAAAAACCATTTTTGAAATAAATTAAACATTCGGTGAAAAAAGTCATATTATTCTAAAGTAACAGTACTGTGACTTGAGTACAATCTTTGGCGGCTCTGCTCACCTCTGCCTGATACACAGTATTGACATTTACAGTGAACTTTTCTTAACAGGAGTCTTATGACGGCTATGAGCATGTACTTAAAACAAATAAATAAATGAATAAATAATAAAACATCAGCAGCTCGTCTCCATTGCTACACAAAATGTATCATTATATCACATTTGTTATAGTCCGCAAGGTTTTGACGACTGCAGTTTGAAAAACATGTCGCATTTCCGTGTAATGGAGTGTAAAAAGTATATTGGCTTGAATTTACAGAAAGCGCTCTCTAACGCACTGTAATTTGTAGAAATGAGTTGAATATTCTTAGGGTTGCTGCACACGCTGTGCCGAGTGTGTTGTAGGAAACGTAACATGACGCGAAGCATGTTGTACTACGTTTTTTTCGTAGCAATGCTATGTTTATTGCCGAACGAGAAAACAACAAATCCCACTTGGTCTCTGCAGGCTGGTACCGAGGATTCATCTTGAAGAATCCAAACGTCAAGGTAGGTAATCTTTGGACAGGTATTTTTGTGGCTGACATTTACCTGCCACTTGACATGGCTGCTAATTGAGCTTTGTAAACCTGTGTTTTTTGCCCACAGGGTATATTCCCAACCGGTTACATCCACCTGAAGAACGCCCATGTCAAGAATAAAGGGCAATTCGAGACAGTCATCCCCGTCGAGGACTCGGTCATCACCGAGATGACTTCGACGCTGCGAGACTGGGGGGCCATGTGGAAGCAGCTCTACGTGGTAACAATTCTTTTCAAACGCACACATGCGTAGCTTTTGCTTCAGTATTCCCACAAAGAAGCTTGCATTTGACCCTGTTTATTTCAATCACCAAAAGTGATTTTAGGCGCGTTCATTAGGCGGATTGATTATGTTTGTGACCCATTAAGTTATCTGGGGCGCTGATTAAAGTGAGTTGATGAATACTTACACATCAGAGTGCATACATTTTTGCGGCTGAAACGCAGCAGGACACTGAGGCTAATTTGCACAAATCCTTTCAAAGTTGGAGATTGGGATTCAGTCACTCGCACGCATGAAAAGATTCATATTTTATGCCGGCTTGTTTCCCACGATCTGACATCTCTCTTGTGTAACAAGCGTTCTCGCCTCTAATCCCGTCCCGCAGAAGAACGAGGGGGATTTGTTTCACCGGCTTTGGCATGTGATGAATGAAATCTTGGACCTGAGGAGGCAGGTGCTGGTGGGCCACCTCACCCACGACCGCATGAGGGACGTCAAACAGCACATCACGGCCCGATTGGACTGGGGTAACGAGTGAGTTCAAAAGACAGGAGCTCTGCCTTTTCTTTGCCTTTGTTGTCACATAACCTCCTTGGGGTGCACACTCCCATCTTCCTGCTGTCTATTTTTTTATTTTTTATTTTTTTCTTAAATGGCCCAGCCCCTCAGTAATAATAAATAAATGATAGATTAAAAAAAAACTTCTGTCGCTCTCTTTGGACCCTTCACGCTATATTTCGCGACAACTCTTCTGGGTCTTTCTGGGACATTTGTGGATAAAGGGTAAGAAACACTTCCAGGTGAGAACATGGAAGAGCAGCAAACAGGAAAAAAACAGTAGAATTCAGGCAAACCTATTTGCAGGCTGTCAAGAGTGGGGCTTGTATTGTCATGCCATTTTAGCCAATCAGATGCTTGAAGAAAGTAATTTCAGGAAAAGGCGTAAGAACAGCAATCGTGATTTGGGGTGATTCAGCCAATTCACATTCACACTCACCACCTACTGTATAGTAATCGGCCCACTTTTTTTTTTGACTTGGTCTCTTTGCAGACAACTGGGTTTGGACCTAGTCCCAAGACAGGAGTTCAGCATGGTGGACCCCGATGAAATCAGTGTGACGGAACTCTACAGACTGGTGAGTGCCTCCTGAGTCAGCCTTTCACAATTCCCCATTCCACCTCGATTTTCCATTGTACGCCATATTCACTGGAATAAGTAGTATCGGTCAAGCTCCCGCTCCCGTTTATAAATAAACGGCAAGCAGACAGTGTGCAAAAAATGTAAGCGTGCTGACAGGGTGGACATTTTGCGTTAGCGAGCTGGCTGTGTGCTGTTTAACAAATACATTTCAGAGTTCCAAGGTTTTTGCTATCGGTCGGTGTTTGACAGCGACAGAGTGGACATGTGAAGCTTGACAACATCCAGCTCCATACAAAGCGATACTCCTCTGCTCACGCCCATGGCCACCGCCGCCCCTGTGCTAATGTTTTCTCTTGAGAGTGGGTGCCATATGCTGTCGTCACTAGAGGCTTTCCTGTCAGCTGCGGGTCAAGCTCAAAGCCACGTCCTTGAAAATTCCAGAACTCTTCGAACGGCGCTTGAATTGAAAAGTCAAATGAGTGCGTGTTTTTCGTCAAAAAGCCAGAGCTTTATTGATTTTGAAACCTATCCTCCACTTGCTTCTGTGTGCTCCCCTGCTTCGCTTTCACATCTTTTGAGAGCACTGTTACCATGACAACCACCTCTCAAATACAGTGTAGGGAAAATTGTATCTTACACACACTCACACACACACGCAGAGTAGATGACTTTCCTCTCGCAGGAGTAATTGAAGCGCTTAATCCATCTGTTTCTTTGTTGTTGTTGTCGTCGTCGTCGGGGCAAACAAAAGCAGGCACAGCAGGATGCGAGCTACAACGGACCTCCCGCGAAATTGGAATTCGCAAAACGAGCGCTTTTGACGAAGCCGGGACAAGATAAGGAGACGGGGCGTTCACCCGCGGAGAAATGGGGACACAGTGGTCCACACCCAGGCATGGCGCAGCATCTCCAGTGAGAGAGCTTGTTTTGGAGAGCAATTCTGCTGTGGACCTTGCCACAGTGGAGTGGATGAATTCAATTGAGATGGGGATCAGGTGTAGCCTAGGTTACTGAAGAGAGCATAAAAGCAAGGAAGGGGCATGAATATTGGCAATGTCGGCAATATTTCCGACTGAAAAATGTCAACGTTTAGTATCGTTTACGGTGCTTTCTGCTCCTCCTTGGAGATTACGGCAAATCGGATGAGGAAATGACATATTCCAGACTAACAAATGTGCCCAGTGACCTCAGATGACCATGGTCCCATGCGCCCACACTACTAAGGAGACTGTGCCAGCTTCACTCGTGAGTTCCAGGTCCTCAAGCAGATCACTCTAGAAGGTTTCAACTTGACCATTCCCACCTTCCACAAGCTTGTACTCAATTAATAGTGACATGGTTCGGCAGGCACACGCATGCCATCTTTCGTCCGTCATGCATGTTGCCTGCGTTAACACTAAAAATACACAACGCAATAAAATCTGGCGTTATAATAAGTCGTTGGGCGTCGACTGAGAAGCTGAGCCTTGTCGTTTCAAGAAAAGCTTTTAATTGATTGAAAGAAAGCATACAAACAATCGCAGCTCTCACTTGACAATTGGTTTTCACCAGGGCTCGCCATGTTTTCATGTTTCTATTTACGATTAGCACTTTAAGTATCGCTATAACGGCGCAGCTCAGTGTACATGCAATGTACTTTGCCAGGATTTATTGAAAATGGCAACAAGAAAAAAAACCAACACAAAGAATCATTTGTTTCCACAAAAAAAACCCGACAAAATTAAATAACAGATTAAAGTAAAATGGATTAAATCCTTGGATGAAAGGGAAAGATTAAATCCTTAACAACAATCATGTTACTAATGGATACGAACAAGTCTTAAAAAGTCCTACAGTTTCAGATATTGCTCACAACAACAACAAAAAGATCTCGATTTGTCTGTCAAGTATGTCAAGTTCAAAGTGATACAACAAGAATGTTGATTTAACAGATCGCACAGAAGAAATCATCCGGTCTGTAAACAAGACAAGAAAAGAGCAATAAAGCCGAGGGTCATTATTTCAAGGTTATGTACACTTTTATTCAAAATTTATTCAAAAACATCTTATTAATTACATCTTCTATTGTCAATTTCTTGCTTCTTAGCCGCTTCCTTCTCCCTCTCACCATATCTACGCATTCTGTTATACAAGTGAACGCGGAATACAAATTTGGCAGCAAATCTATGAAGCCATCTGGTGCTTTGTGTGTGCGTGTGTGTGTGTGTGTGTGTGTGCGCGCGTGTGTGTGTGTGCCCAGAATGGGATGAACCTCAGAAACAGTTGTGTGTGGCAGTGTTAACCAAGTTGGCGTTACATCACCTTGCGAATGATGTGAGAGGCTCCCGTGTTGATCTTTGATATATAAGAATGTCTTCCAATAGCACACGCGGAGGATTAGATTCATCCAATAATTCAGCGTCATTTTTTAGGGCTGCGCTTCTTTTTCCGCCGAGGTTTTTCAACCGCTGTAGAATTGTGTCCGTTGGGGCAAGAGTGGCGCGTATTCCGTTCAGGTGATGACAAAAAAAAAGCAGAACACCTCTCATTAGTGTGGGAATATGTATTATACTTAAGCACACAAGTCATTTGTTAAAAACAACATTTCTCAAATGTGATTGGAAAGATTGTTCTGTCAATCGGATTAACGCCGTTTGATTTGCTCTCATCCTGTATTTGAGGCTTTACAGCTTATGGATTTGGCTTTGTTACCCTCTCCAAATCCATCCTTTTGTACACTTAGATGTTTTATTTTGTTGTTGTTTTTTTTTTTTTTTTTCACGCCTGTCTCAGAAAATGATTTCGCTTTCCCTCGCTTTCCTTTTAACGCTCCGTCGCAGATGGAGCATCGGCATCGCAAGAAGGAAACGCCGACACCTGCCAGCACCCATCACTTGTTCGTCCACGTCAAGAGTCTGATGAGCGCAAATCTGGGGGAGGAGCTTGAGGTCTTCTTCCACATATATGACGGGCGGGAGAATCGACCACTGAGGTATGGACTGACTCATAAGGGCGCAATTATGAGCTATTTTTGTTGTTGTATTATAGTTGTCCAAACAGATGTAGATTTAGTTGCACCAGGCATTACAACTGAAAAAGAAACTGAAGAAACAAGGGTGGTGTCATATTGTTTTGGGGTAAAATTACCAGTGAAAAACTAAATATAACATTTAAATATATTTTGAAGTGCTGTAGATTGCCAAGTTTGTGTGTTAGACATAATGGTGGTACATTTCTTTCGAGAAATTTTCCAAAGGATGTTGATCTTTTTGGTTTTTGATTTACACGTGATTTGTACTAGAATCAGGTTCTTTCATGGAACAACAACGAAAAGCGTTCGTCCTTTGTAAATTCCCATAATTTCCGTCGATGCGACGGTTGCATCAGTTGGGGGGTGGAAATCCAACCGTGGCATCTCGCCAACGTTGTCTCTCACTGTCTGGCGGTGCTAGTAAACAGACACACACATTTACACTGGCCGCCTTGGCAAAGAGCCATTTCGCTGCTTGACTCCAGAGCTGGAGCTCTCTGCGTGTCACCGACCAGATGGGGGTCCGACCCGTTGTCTCGGTACCGTGCCGACACCACCCGTTCCTTTGCGCCACGCCATTTTCTTTGTGTTCACCGAGGCCTTTGGAGCACAGCGCTGTACTGTTCACACACAAGTGTGACCTTTTCTCATTTTAATAGCAACTTCTTCCACCATACTACGTTTCTGCTCCCGCGTGGTTTACTTCAGCCAACATGGCCAGCTAATAGAACCGACCGGTCCCATCCCCCTCCTCCATCCAAATGCAATTATCGATATCAGGAGAGGCAACGCCGCGTGCTCAGTGGGCCCAGAGGGGAGCTAACCCGGCCATTCATGTTGTGTTAATAAGAACGCTGATAGAGCGAGATAAGGTCCCACCGGGGGGTAAACACCGGTCCTCTTAGCTCGGGTGATCAACACGCTGCAGTTGTGAGGGAGGGCTGGCAAGGGAAGGGGAGAAGACGCGTGCGTGCGCATGAGTAGCCGTTAATTGAGGGTCTTAGCAATGGAGGGATAATTAAGGTGGAGAAAAGCAGGCTCGCGTCCGACGGCAAGGAATCTTTATCCGGTCGGATAAATGGCGTGGAAAGTTACAGGGAGCCGCTAACGAGGAGCGACGGCATCCACGTTTGGGGTAAAAGGAAGGAATATATTCCACTAAAGTGTGAAAACATACATATGAATGCTTGAACTTTTCGAAGCTCAAGAAGCTAATAAAAGCTAAGCTAAAAAGCTCGCTTGGACAAATTCAAGTCTAAGTTTTTTTTTTTTTTTCAAATTGTATTTAATAAATCATCTGAAGGCTAATTACTTCAAACGCCTGTGCCAACCTAACCTAAAAACACCAGCTGGTTTGTTTCCCCAAAGAACTGGTTCTAAAAATCCATCTGGGAATGAGCTGGAAGAAAGCGAAACAAAGGCGGGCACTCTAAAACGAACCTTCTGTTCATCATATGCAGTCCCTATAAAAGCTGCAGAGCGCAACAAGCGCATTACTTTGAAATTTGGTGAGATTTTTGCATTATTGACCTGAAACGCGAGCATCGATAGGAAAGCCAGGAGCACGCAAAGCAGATAGTCTCTTTTTTTTGTTTTGTTTTTAGCCCTTGTGCGAGTCGCTCGGACCGCGAGCCTTGTCAGCAAGTTGGCTCATTGTCAGGCGCTATGGCGCATTACAAGGGTTTTCTCTCCGCTTATCGCGCCAACTGTGAAAGTCACCTAACTGGATTAGCCCCCCCGGCCTCGCCAAGGCCCAGCAGGATGCCTCCGTTGCTGCTGCTTCTTTTTTTTTTTTTTTTCCCGGGCGGCAGTGCAAATGTGAGCCGTCCTTTCTGGTTTTGCCCGTCATGCGTTTCATTTCCTGGTCATTTGTACTGATTTTGAATGTGATCCCGTGCGTTTTCCCAGCATGAAGTTAGCATTTTCCAGCAGTGTCACAGCGAGTTTGGCACTTTTTGTTGGACACCATTGTTATTTTCTTCCAAAATGTGGACACATTCTGTTTCATAGAGGTTCTCCGTTGGCACTCTCGTCGTCTTGATTTTTTTTCACATGAACAAGTCACTTCTTTGCGCTTAACAGGCACTTAAAACTTCACTGTGACAATTGCTGATCCCATTTGTCTCTGCTCTCTTTTACTGGTACAGTGAAAGGTTCTTTGTCAGGCTGAATAAAAGTGGCTTGCCCAAGTCGCCAGAGAAGACTGAGAGACAGTGCACGCTGTTTGTGGTAAGTGGTGAATGCGAGCCGTTGTCATCAATCCGTAACCAAACGTGTCAAAAGGATCTCGTGCGTTCCCATCAGGACCTGGGGAGCAGCGATCTACGAAAAGATGTCTACATTGTTGTGCACATCATAAGAATAGGTGGGCTTGTACACTCTTTTCAGGATGTTTTGTACAGAAACCGTGCAAACGGCTTTCCGTGTCCTCGTTCTTGTGCAGGGAGAATGGCCGCCGGAGAGAAGAAGAACCAGTGTAGCGTTCAGTACCGGCGTCCGTTCGGCTGCGCTGTCGTCAGCATCGCCGATTTGCTCACGGCCGACTCCAAGGACGACCACCTGCTCAAGGTTTATGCGTAAGAAAACAGTCGACTTGAAACTTGTACTACGACAGACTTCTAAACCCAAGTGAGAACATTTTGCAACCGCATTTTACTTCACGATTCATCATATTCTATTATTGTGTCGATATAGATGTAACACGGAAAGTGAGTGGTACCAAATCCACGAAAACATCATCAAAAAGGCCAATTCCAGATATAACCTGTCCGGATCCAACACAGGTAATTTCACTGTCTTGACAGCAACATGGAGTACATCGTCTTCTTTTGATTGGTCTTTTTTGCCAAAAACAACATGCTTTGTAACGCAAAACTATACCTGTAGCCTTTGAAACATCCCCCTTTTAAACCTACGAATGGTGTTAGGATTCATTTTATTTGTCTTTCACCAAATGGTGCCGTGCTGCATCCCGGTGGCATCATCAAGTCTGGTGCCGTGAGATCAGTCGGTTTCCGGTCAGTCTGAGTCACAGTGTTTTATTTATTGATGTATTTATTTTTGTGTGGGCATCAAGTTCTTCTTTCCAGGGGAGCAATTTAAAGGCCTGACAGGGCTGTCTCCACAGGAAGCCTGCGAGTGGTTGCAAAACGCATGCACACGATTGGTATAAATAGCCGCATACGCAGGCACAGCGAACAACAACATCAGCAGTTTCCCATGGCAACAGGTTGGCCAGAGACGTCCAAAAAAAAAACAAACAAAAAAAAAAGCAGCCTGAATTGCGAAGAGTCACACAGATTCCACCTGAGATTGCATCTGAGCCTCAAACACGAGGACATTGTCACACCGGAGATGTTTGAGAACTGTGAGGGGAGGATGCATTCCGAATCAACCAGACGAACTTGCTTAGTCAGCATCTCTTTCCACGTTCCCCCAGAAGGCGAATAATTACTTCACAAGAACACAGGAGTGGCGCTTTATCAAGAGCCGTCCCTCCAATGCATCCGAGGGATGCAGCAATTACCTTCGAAGTCACGGTCTGACCGTTATCTGATGTTATAGAACGGCAGCATATGGCCTGACTCGTTCATAATCTGGATGGGTTGATTTACTTCCAGATGAATGACAAATAAAGTGGGTTATCATCTCTTATCACGCGTCTCCAAATAAGAACCACAGATTGTCGTGTTTGCGTCAGACTTTCGCGAGGCAGCCTTGTTCCCCACGCATGCTGATCGCACACCAGTTAATTATTTTACCGCATTGGTGAGGGTTGCGATCACAGTTATTAAAGCGGCAGAGAACTTATGAAAGAAGCGGTCTGATTAAGACGTTTCAAGCAGCCGAGAGGCTTTGATTTGCAGTGCTCTACCTTCTTTAAAGTATTCCAACAGACTCCCAAATTCAGCCATCCATCCATCCATTTCCTGAGCCGCTTCTCCTCACGCGGGTCGCGGGCGTGCCGGAGCCTATCCCGGCTATCATCGGGCAGGAGGCGGGGTACGCCCCGAACTGCCCGGCCAGCCAATCGCAGGGCACATGCAAACAAACAACCATTCGCACTCACCTTCGTGGAATCTGCATATTACTATGATATGCATTAACTCAATCACCGCCAGCCTTCCCAGTTAACATGTATATTTGACTTCTAAAGCCGTCAATGGCAGTGCATTCATATAATTGGAGATGGCAATTTTTAGCTCTGAAATGCTTTGTAGAATGGCAAATATCCTTTCAGTCTCTCTCCACGCAGAGACTCCATAACAGACCTGCACACCTCCGTGCATAATTTAAGACCCTTGATTTATAGTATTTAATGTCAGGGAGACAATTAAGCAGGCCGCGGTGGTGTGAGAAAATGTTGCCCGTGTGTGTGTCATCTTTGTTTTGGTTGGAACAGACATGGCAGAGCACCAAGTCTCTTATTAGCGGCCAATTAGAAGGGCTTTAAAATAGAGAAAAGGTTGTTGAGGATGTTAAAAGGCGAGGGGTGATGTTCCCATGTCCTCAACACTTATTTGGGGGTCTTCACATTGAAAAGATGGCATCTTCCAGTGCACCGAAAGGGGTTTCATAAGAGTTTTTTTTTTTTTTTTTTGCAAGCGATGAGTCAGGCCAGGTAGTTACCTCAGCTCTCGCTTCCGCGCGAGCGTGGGCACAGGCAAGCAGGCCATTCTGCGACGGCGCCGCTGTTTTGTTTTGGACTTTTTTTGACGCGATCGTGTTTGTGCGACGAGGTGGCGGGCCGGGTGGGTTGAGGCCGGCGGAGGTTGACGACGCTTTTGTCAGGACGAATAGTAATGAGGTCCGCTTGCCTAATTGTTTTGCCGCCAGTAGCTTTTCGAGATCAATGTGTGGCGGGGAAATCATAACTTCACCCTTTAGTTTGAATTCCCATCATGCCTCTGTGCCACAGAGGAAACTATTAGATATACTCTTACGTAAACCTGATGACTTGTGTGTCGACTTGAGGCGCAAGCTGCAGAAAAAGGAGTCACAACTACATTCAAAATACAAGTCCTGTCAACAGATTCCGGAGTTGTGCTAGAAATGCTGTATTTTGCAATAAAACAATGATTACAAACATTTTCAAGTTCTACATTGATACAATAACCACTAAAACATTTTCAGAAAACTTCCAAAATACTGCAGCACTGCATGCAGTGCATTAATGTTTCCTCAAAAACCTACTGAATTGTCATAAAATAAGCAAATTTTTGTACATAAGCTATCAGCCCACTTGCATTTATAACACAATAACCGTCCACATTAGGCCTAAAGTATGTTTCAATATGTATGATGTAACAACTTACTTCTCTGCTGCTCTCTTTTTATATTGCCGACATCACGACTTCAGAGGCCGCTCACAACGTGGCGGTTTTCATCTCGCCAAAAACAAAAACAAACACAAAAAAACAACAACAACAAAAAAACTCAAGTGTGACCTTTTTTGCACGTACTATTATTCATGCTGACATTCTAAGCTATCCCATAAGGGTAGCTTCTTGTGAATATATATATATTTTTTATATATATATATATAATATATGTGTGTGTGTATATATATGCCCTGCGATTGGCTGGCAACCAGTTCAGGGCATACCCCGCCTCCTGCCCGATGACAGCTGGGATTGGCTCCAGTACGCCCGCGACCCTAGTGAGGTGAAGCGGCTCAGAAAATGGATGGATGGATTATATGTTCATAGGTGGGTTTTTTTGGTTGTTTTTTTTAAATGTATTTATTTTTTTTAAATTTTTTTTTGCTGTTCATGTGTGCAGTGGGTGTTTGTTCGCACAAACACAGCCGCAGCACTTTGTGGTTATTAATGGAGGTGTCAGGTTTGCCACACTTGCCAATAACAACACTTATTTTTATTTTTTAAATTCTATAGCATGACAGCTTGAATATATAAGACGGTTGTTAAATATATTGTAGAAGTTATCATTTATTTGCTTAGCTTGCAATAGCTTGTATTATGGACGATTTTGAGAAAAGAAGATGTCTCGCCTTCAAGAAGATGACTCAGCAGGAATCATCCGATAGAAGGGCGCCTTGACCAAGGACGTGGCCGGGGACGTGGCAGGTGTTGGTCTCATGTCTTCACCTTGAAACCCTCCCCTTAGTGTGTTGTGTCTTGTAGCTTAGTATGTTGTGTCTTGTAACTCAGAAACCGCCCTATTTCAAATAAATACAGGAGCGACGGGAGAGATTGGTTAGAGCGTGATGAGAGGCTGGAAACTGAACAATCTCCCATACGCCCTCCTCATGAGCAAAAGAAACCAGCGTCTTCATTCCTTTTGTGTCTATTTTTATAAGTGTTGGGTGAGATAGATCCAACATTAAATTGCTCGTCGGATGTCAATACACCCGAGGATCCCGGTTGTGGAGCCGACTTCCAGTTAAGAGACCGTGGCCACGGCAAGTAAGACCCTTTCCGGGACTGGTCTTCGTTCTCCTCAGCTGGGATCTGAAGGTTGACGACAATCCACAGGGTGGAAGACGACTTTGGTGAGTTAAATTTAAAAAAAAAAAAAAAAAAGTAAAAAAAAAAAGGATGAAAGAGTGAGTGAATTGCGCGACAAAGAAGTCTGCGGCAGAATAAACCTTGTGTAATACTAGTCACTGGCAAGTAAAAGAGGGACGGCAGTGTCCGACAAATTCCGCGAAATTATAAGGGTTGGGTGAGAGAGATCCAACGACGGTGAAATCCATGTGTTTAAACATGACGGGTGGTTGTGTTTCTGTTTTTGTTTTGAAATTGAAATTTGAATTTTCTTTTTTTTAGGGCTGGCAGTGGCTCTGCAGCTCCTCCACGGGGACATCGATCAGCTGAGACGGGAGTACATGGTGCTCTTCACGCGTGGCGTGTCCATCACAAGGAAACTGGGCTTCTCCGATGTCATCATGCCAGGTGGGATACCAGGAAGTTATGCGGTCAAGGTCTGTTTTCAAGCATCACATTATGTCCGTGCGGTCAGGAAAAGGCTCCTGCGGATGAACGTTTTTTTTCCCCCTTCTGGATGTCCGCTTCTCTGCATTGGTATTCACTGCCGCTGCTAAGTGCTGCACGCCACTGCTTCTTAAATAAACTTAAAGTGACTTACCACATGACTTGAGGTTTGAACGGCAGCCAAAAACCCACAATTTTGTGAAAATACCAAGAGCCCCATGCAGTAAAAGGAGAACATTGAGCTCTTTTTATCATATAGTATACGACATCATGTTTATAGTGTGCAAAACCAAATATTGATACGATTTAGTGCAGGCTTTCCAAAGCACATTTTAAAAATATGATATTTTTATATTGCTTTATTATATATTATACTATAAAACTGACTCCTGAGTGTGATAAGTGATATGATGACATGACATCAACGTTGGCTACATAATCAATGCAGAAAAGCTCCATAAAGGTATGGATGTATTCTGTATAACTACAATTGAACTTTTCTACCACATCATTCACTTGCGGAGTCATTACAGTACAACATTGCGTCTTGCATATGTTGACCTGTCTTTTAATATCCACAGCAGTTGCCTTGGTAACGTTCTCACCCACTGCTTGAGAGCAAATTGCACACACTTGATAAAATATTCATATATTTTCCTCAGGTGCACACCGTGTGTAGATAGGTGCCTGTCAAATGATGCGAATGCCTCCCGGGCCTCAACAGTATGGCACCCTATTGTCATGCACCACATGAATACTATATGAAAAAAATTGCGATATCTTGAATAGCAGTTTTGTTTTTTGTTTTCGTTTTATTTTGTTTTTTTTCCAGCATGGCTGGACATGAGGGTCAAATCTTTTTCGTGCGAAATCCTCAGTAAAGCTCGTCTTCGACGTAAGCGAGGTGCACTGTCTGGTCACGCAGATAAAGAGCAAGCGCAGGCCGTGGGTCCCCCGGCGCCTCGCTAACATAGATTTATGTTCGCTGTCTTTGTCTCCGTCTGTCTACAAACCCTTTACACTCACTCTCTCTCGTTCTCCATTTCTGACCAAGAAAGTCTGCCCCTGGGCAAAGGAAAGTGTCTCGCTCGCTCCTTTGTGAATGACTGCATCATTCATTTTTTTTTTGGGCTTGTCTCCGAAACAACCCCCCCCCCCCCCCCCTCCCCCCCAACCACACCTTCCCGACTTCCCTTTTTACCCATTGTACACAAGGAAATTGACTCTCTACTTAATGTTGGGTACAGTACGGGAGTCTATAGTATGCTCTTTGTTGCTATGTTGCTATGCTATGTTGCTATGGTTACCGCTGTCAAGAACAGGAAATCAATGTTGACCCGAGAGATCCATGCACCCCTATAGTGGAGCTAGTCAGTATACCTTCAATTGTACATATGTATAAATGTATGTATGTGTGTGTGTGTGTATATATATATATATATATATATATATATATAATGACGTTTCAATACAGAGGTTACATCAACACTTAGATTTTGGTGTTTTTTTTCCAGTAAAGGTCAGTATTATTTATTCCTTTTTTCCCCCCAATCATTTTTCTTACTATCTGAGTCCAACTAATCGCTTTAAACATTGACCTCACTTGCCTTGGAGGCAATTAGCGTTATTTGTTAGCCTGTTGGAGTGGCCGCGGGCCACCATCGACATCCACAAAAGGCTTGACCTTGAAAATAAACTTGACTTCATCAGCTCTGCTATTAGATGAGTGGCCCCCCTCCCCCCCATGTTATGATAAACTACGAAAGGGGGTGGGGGGGGGGGGGGAAATACAGTACATTGATTTTTTTTTTTTTTGGTGTGCTGGATCAAGTGACATCAAAGTTCAAATGCACATAATAACAGTTAAATGCCAGGTCACTGGCTTTGATTTCATAACAGCACATAATGTATCATTCAATGCTACTAATGTAAACGCTGTCCACACGCACACAAATGTCTTCAAGCTGTTGGGAGGTCATTCTTTAACACTGTGCTTATTTGCATAATCAATGCTAGTTTTTTTCTTTGAAAACCTTGTAGGAGAGATGAGGAACGACCTTTACGTCATACTGGAGAAAGGAGAGTTTGAAAAGGGTGGGAAGAGCGTTGCCAGGAATGTGGAGATCACCATCTACGTGTTGGACATTGATGGACAAATCCTCAAGGTACAAAGACATTTTAGCCCTCTTACATGCTGAATCACCCACAAACGTGTACAAATTGGGGTTTTATCCACTGAAAGTCTGGAAGATGGTTGATAGCTGTCTAGGACTATGTGTTTGTAATTTTCAATGGAAAATACACTGTTCTCAGCACTAAACACCTATTTAAATCCTTAGTTAACTCAGTTTGCCCCTTAATGGCTTTTTATTTTTAGATGCATCCTGTTATAGAACTGAACTTTTCATTTAAATATGGCTGACCCAGATGAGAGCTACACCTCCAGCGTGTTTGCTCATTGCTAGCACTTCTGCTTCTGTGGTTTCCATATCGGACAGAAAATAGACACACATGGAAACCATGTAATTCCCTTTTGAATGCATTTTTTTTTTCTTCTCTACCTCGCAGAGTTACGTGGCCGCCGGCTCTGGTGAACCCGGCGGGGACGAGTACCACTCTTTGGTTCTGTACCACAACAACAGCCCACGCTGGGGGGAGCAGATCAAGCTGCCCATCCCCGTGGACATGTTCCGGGGTTCGCACGTTCGCTTCGAGTTCCGACATTGCTCCAGTAAGTAGCGACGGAAATGTCCGTTCACTTAATTAGGGAAAGAACTGTCACCCACATTCGGCCTGACATGCCAGATGGTTTGTGTGACAAGAGCTGATAGAAACTTTTCTAGAAGGGAGGCTATCATGGTCACAAGCATGAGCTGACCGATTAATCGACCGGCTGATTTAATCCGCCGATATTAGCACACAGCAAAAATCTACAAAATATTGGTAGATTTTTGCTGTTTTTACATATTAACATATAATAAGACAAAGATAGTGACATTCAAACGAACTCTCCCCTCCAAAAATCGTCAACAAATCAGATGATTTTTACCAATTTTTCTCTCTGTTCTATTGTTAAATCAATACAAAATTCGCGCCCCAACCCTAGGGCTTCTCTTCAGGAGCTCAATTAAGGACTGTGTTGACACCAAAGTGCCAAGTGCAAAACGTGAACACCTTTATCCTACTGTCAAATATAGTGGTAAACATATTGTCAACAAATGACAAAAAAAAACTGCGTTAAAGGCAGATTCGTTTGCTGTGTTTTGGCAAAATCTGGGTGATTGTGGTGTGTTCATTGCCCCCTGACGTCTTAGTTTCCACCTCCTGCAGTGATGCTGCGTTAAATGCTTGCAAATTTACTCTGCCCAACGCCGAGAGAATACTTAATAATGCTTTGGTTTATTGAGCCCGTTCATTTTGGCCTCTCCGCAGCTAAAGATAAGGGAGAGAAGAAGCTGTTCGGCTACTCCTTTGTGCCCCTCATGCAGGAGGACGGAAGGACCCTGCCAGATGGCACCCATGAGCTCATTATCCATAAGGTACAGCGTGCTTGCCCTATTTCTGAAAGGGAGAGACCCAACAGATACAAAGAATTCTAGACCCATCTCTATCATCTCTGTAATTGCAAAAATATTTGAAAAACGCATTTTTGGTCAATTATCTCATTACATCACCTTATCAGTCTGGCTTTAGGCCAGATTTTTCTACTACTACAGTGCCTCTTAAATTCACAATTGACTTATTTTCACCTTTTGACTTGACAACTTACTGGTGCAATTTTCATTGATCGTTCAAAAGTGTTCGACTTGGTTGGCCATTATCTTCTCCTTGACATTGGATTAAATCGAAATGCTGTCCTCTGGTACAACTCTTAGTTTCACAATAGGCGCCAATATGTATGTCAGTGGTTGTAAATCTGGTCGAATGTTAGTTGATTCAAGTGTTCCACAAGGTTCCATATTAGGTACACTTCTTTTTTCAATTTTCATTCATGATTTTTCTCCATTGTGGTCAACCTGTCTTTTTATCTTTATCTTTTTGCTGACGACACTGTTTTTTGCATTACATTTATTATTCCAATCCTGACATATCACAAGTCGAATATAAACTGCAACACAATTATAATCCTGTCCAACACTGGTTCAATAACACCAGGCTTGTTCTCTATATGAAAAAAATCATGTTCAATGGTATTTGGTCCAAAATATTGTTTGTCACATTTACCTGAGTTGTTTATAAATTTTAGGGATGTACCTCCATTTGATTTTTATTTGAGCTGGTGATTTGATGGGGTGGGCTCTGTGGGTTGTTAGAGTGGTAACATAAAATTGAATTGAAGTGAATTGAGTTGACAAAGCATCTATATTTGTCTTGGATGTAGTTGTAATTTCATTTTCCACTGCATTTTGGTTCCAGCCACTTAAGCCTTCCTATTTATGCACACGAGCTATTTGTGTGCTTCTCACAGGTTTCCTCCCAAATGGGATCACACAGTGTATGATTATGTGATTCACGGCTTCTAAAGTGCATCCGTGTTGTCCTCTCACTATTTGGCGCCACGGGCTGTCAGAAAGCCAAGTAACGTCCACATATGTGACTCTTAAAACTGTGATAGTGTGTATAATTCGCACTGTCAGTGCTTTTAAAAAGCTGACCCGGTGTGCCCCGTCGGTAGCTGGCATGCCCATATTACAGACCTGCAAAGACGCACTCTCATCGCTTCAAACCTTTTGGTTCCGACACATCAAAAGCTCGGGCAAATAAACCATCCGAAATCATCTTTTAAAAATGTCCTGCTCGGCTGTAATTGCAGACTGTGTCCTCAGCTGCAGGCAAAGGGTGTGTGCACAAACCTCAGGCTCCGTGCACAATGACGCGCACAGTGGATTGATTCATTTGTCAGCTGCGGGCCGTAACAGTCACCCAACGTCTGATTTTTAATTTATTTTTACCCTCCTGCTCGCTGGAGGCCATCAGTAGCATTGTCAGATCATTTCCTTGCCTTCCTTGGTTGGTGGGGGATGGGGGAGGGTTGGGGGGTTTGGGAGTAGGGGCCTGCTAATGTCAGATGAAAGTTGCTGAAGAGCTCAATGAAAACTTGTATGGCCTAGTTTCTCCTTCAGACCCAAAATAGAAGCCTAAACAGCAGTCCAAAGTGTGCGCGAGCTTTGGAGCTCAAGCAGCCTCAGCCGAGCGTTAAGGCGGCACGCTAAATCAATAAAACAACATCAGCCCCCTTCTGTGATTGTATAACTCCAACTGGCAACATTCAACACCCCATAAAAGCAGTGGAAGGATGATATAACCAGTTAAAAATGTGAATAACCACATGATTGACATCCACTCGTGTTACGAAAAGATAATTATTTGAATAATGGCATATAGAGCGTCAGCCTCACAGTTCTGAGGACCCGGGTTCAATCCCCGGTCCCGCCTGTGTGGAGTTTGCATGTTCTCCCCGTGCCTGCGTGGGTTTTCTCCGGGCACTTCGGTTTCCTCCCACATCCCAAAAACATGCATTAATTGGAGACTCTAAATTGCCCGTAGGTGTGAGTGTGAATGGTTGTTTGTTTGTATGTGCCCTGCGATTGGCTGGCGACCAGTTCAGGGTGTACCCCGCCTCCTGCCCGAAGACAGCTGGGAGAAGCTCCAGCACGTCCGCGACCCTAGACACCCAAAAGAATAAATTCCCAAACATATTGTGTATACGTGTATATATGTCTCTGTGTGTGTGTGTGTGTGTGCGCGTGTGTGTGTGTGTGTGTGTATATGTATATGTATGTATATATATAAATTTTATGTTACCACTCTAACAATATATATACAATCCCGATTCAAATGAAGTTGGGATGTTGTGTTACACATAAATAAAAACAGAATACAATCATTTGCAAATCATGTTCAACCTATATTTCATTGAATACAAAGCAAATGAGTGAGACCTACAAGTAGAATTTGGACTTTTGTCGTTTTCAATTGAGCAGGTCAAGCAATGTTTTTTTTTTTTTTTTGAGGCAAGTGACTAAATAATAAATATATAATTATTTTCTTTTGTGTCCAGTGTGAGGAGAACACCAGCTTGGCAGACTGCACACGCTATCTGAAGCTGCCTTTCTCCAAGGCCAACATCCCATCCAACAACCAGACGCTGAAAGGCACCAAGGAGTCTTTCTGGATCACCAGCTTCCTGTGCTCCACCAAGCTCACACAAAACGGTAAAAAGTCCTATTTGTTTTTTTTTTTTTTTTTTTTTTAGGGATTAGCATTTTTTTTTTTCCTCCATCTTGGACACATGCCTGATGAATTGTGGTAATCTTCAGTCTGGACTGAACTGAATAGTTACAAACAAAATCATTAAGACCGGAAGGGAAATAATATCACAGAGTTTGAATTTGTTCTCCAAACTGGGAAAGGGGGGGGAACATACATTTTGGTTAGATGTTTCCTATCTTGGCAGAGCAAACTGAACCCTGAAATTAATTTGAAAATGGCCACAAGAATATTAAAAAAAACAATTGTGATAAAATCAGAATTGAGCAAGAATTGAATTTTCCCTCTAGTCCATCCATAAATATTTACTGCTTATCCAAGGTCAAGTCACGGGGACAGTAGCTTTAGCAGGGACGCCCAGATTTCCCTCTCCC
This sequence comes from Phycodurus eques, assembly GCF_024500275.1. Taxonomy (NCBI): domain Eukaryota; kingdom Metazoa; phylum Chordata; class Actinopteri; order Syngnathiformes; family Syngnathidae; genus Phycodurus; species Phycodurus eques. The sequence continues at coordinate 9,323,411 of NC_084546.1, read as the reverse complement.
CAGCCACTTCGTCCAGCTCTTCTGCGGGGATCCCGAGGCGTTCCCAGGCCAGCCGAAAGACATAGTCTCTCCCGCCTGTCCTGGGTCTCCTCCCAGTGGGACATGCCCGGAACAGCTCACCAGGGAGGCGTCCGGGAGGCATCCGAATCAGATGCCCCAGCCACCTCATCCGGCTCCTCTCGATGCGGAGGAGCAGCGACTCTAGTCTGAGATCCTCCCGGATGACCGAGTTTCTCACCCTATCGCTAAGGGAGAGCCCGGACACCCTGCGGAGGAAACTCATTTTGGCCGGTTGTATCCGGGATCTTGTTCTTTCGGTCACGACCCACAGCTCGTGACCATAGGTGAGGGTAGAAAGACCCCAAGATACTTGATCTCCTCCACTTGGGGCAGGATCTCATCCCCGACCTGGAGAGGGCACGCCACCCTTTTCCAACTGAGGACCATGGTCTCAGATTTGGAAGTGCTGATTCTCATCCCAGCCGCTTCACACTCAGCTGCGAACTGCTCCAGTGAGAGTTGGAGATCACGGATTGATGAAGCCAACAGAAACATTGCATCCACTCATAACAAGGCAATACTGAGGCCACCAAACCGGACCCCCTCTACGCCTCGGCTGCGCCTTGAAATTCCTTCCATAAAAGTTATGAACAGAATCTGCGACAAAGGGCAGCCTTGGCGGAGTCCAACCCTCACCGGGAACGAGTCCGACTTACTGCCGCATATGCGGACCAAACTCTGACTCCGGTCTTACAGGGACCGAACAGCCCTTTCGGTGTTCTGTACCCCATACTCCCGAAACACCCCCCACAAGACTCCCCGAGGGAACGAACGCCTTCTCCAAGTCCACAAAACACATGTAGACTGGTTGGGCGAACTCCCATGCACCCTCGAGGACCCTGCCGAGGGTGTAGAGCTGGTCCACTGTTCCACGGCCAGGACGAAAACCACACTGCTTCTCCTGAATCTGAGATTCGACTTCCCGACGGACCCTCCTCTCCAGCACCCCTGAATAGGGAAGGCTGAGGAGATTGACCCCCCCCCAGTCTGCCAATCCAGAGGCGCTGTCCCCGATGTCCACGCGATGTTGCAGAGGCGTGTCAACCAGGACAGCCCCACAACATCCAGAGCCTTGAGGAACTCCGGGCGAATCTCATCCACCCCTGGGGCTTTGCCACCGAGGAGCTTTTTAACCACCTCGGTGACCTCAACCCCAGAGATAGGAGAGCCCGCCTCAGAGAACCCTGGCTCTCATGGGAAGGTGTGTCGGTGGCATTGAGGGGGTCTTTGAAGTATTCTCCCCACCGACTCACAAAGTCCCGAGTCGAGGTCAGCAGCGCCCCATCCCCACTCTACACAGTGTTGGTGGTGCACTGCTTTCCTCTCCTGAGACGTCGGATGGTGGACCAAAATTTTCTCCAAGTCTTTCTCCATGGCCTCACCGAACTCCACCCATACCCGAGTTTTTGCTTCAGCGACCACCAAAGCTGTATTCCGCTTGGCCAGCCGGTACCCATCAGCTGCCTCAGGAGTCCCACAGGCCCGATAGGACTCCTTCTTCAGCTTGACGGCATCCCTCACTGTTGGTGTCAACTGACGGGTTCGGGGATTGCCACCACCGACCGCCTTACGGCCACAGCTCCGGTCGGCCGCCTCAGCAATGGAGGCGCGGACCCTCTAGTCCAGTCCTTTGTCACGTCTAATGTCCAGTGGTGCCTTGAGAAACAAATGACCCGACTTAAGAGATTTTCGAGCTACAAGCTATCACTCTGCCTTAGGAAAGTCCATTTAGTCCATGCTAACAAACAATGCAAAACAAGTAGCATTGGTGTTGCGGTGTTAAAACCCTTTCAGCAACAGATTTGAACACAAATGGTGGAGCAACTCATGTCGACAAATATAATACTCACAGGCACATATTCTTTATCCTCTGCGAAGAACTACTGCTATTACTGTGGCAAATCCTCGTTAATTCTTTACATTATTTAATTACAGTGTATCATGACTTATTGCTTTTATAACATTCAGTATTATAGAGTGCTATTTGAATATTTGAACACATTACTTTTTTCGGGGGCGGGGGGCAGCTGGAACAGATGAATGGCATTTCCATTCATTTCAATGGGGAAAGATGATATGAGTCGTCGTGAGTCACCACCGTATTCGTCGACACTAAAGGAACTTTCAGGAAGAATGGCATTTCCACTATGCTCCAGCGCACTGAGCTCTGAACAAAAAACACGAGCCCCGCTGCTTCAAGAGGAGACGGGACCTGGCTGGTCCACTCATAACAAGCGAGTGATGCGAGATCGCAAAGTCGCTAGGCTCCTCGCTACGAGCCAAACACACATGAAGCTGTCAAATTTCTACATACCGTTGCTTTAACGGAGGCACAGGGTTTGGTGACCGCTTTTGACAGATTATAGACATAAACTGTTCAGGCACAGAAGAACGCTTATGTGCGACAACAACAACAACAACAAAAACAGTTGCTTCAGGTTAACCCGAATCTGAAGAGACGGCTAAAAGACTCAAGCGCGATGATGTTTTATTCAGGCGTACATCTGGGGACGCTGGGAAATTACTTCTTATCTCTCTTATGCGGCTCAACTTGAAAATGTCAGCTTTTGTTTGGACGTTTGGATGCCGTAATTGAAGGCGGCGCGGTGTTTTTTCGCTCGCTTTCATCACGCCGCCTTTGCTTTTCAGAACCACTTCTTCTTGTCACTTGTAGCTTTTTAGCAACTCGCGTTTAACTGTGTATATATATATATATTCCCTCAGGCGATATGCTGGACCTGTTGAAGTGGAGAGCGCACCCGGAGCGGATCAACGACAGCCTCTCCAAGCTGAAGGAGATCGACGGCTCGGAGATTGTCAAAGTAAGCCGGCAATCACAACGGATTGATTGTTGATGTTGTGATAAGGAATATCGACATTTTCCTCCCTTTTATTTCTTTGTTTATTTTTTGTAGTTTCTACAGGACACATTGGACACACTTTTCGGTATTCTGGATGAAAGCTCCCAAAGATACGGGCTCAAAGTGTTTGACTCACTGGTAAGGGTGTTCTTTAAATAACCCTCGACACAAACACAAGACTAAAAAGCCACCTGCTGTCGGAAGATCGAGAGACGTAACGCACGAGAGCCCCGGGAAGCAATCACGCCGCGGTCACGCCACGCCGCGCTGATTGATCTTCGTCTTAGAGCACGTATTCCGTGCTCCGAGATGAAGCGCTCAGAGTGATGAAAAGATCTGTCACTGTGACGCGTTTGTCAAGTTTCAGTTTATTTATTTTTTTTTAGCTTCACCCAACAGGTATGGCAAAATTATGGGAAAATACATCATGCTATCTAATTTATACTTGTCATACTGTATCGCTTGGTAGCCAGAATGATTGATTGAAAAAAAAAAAAAAAAAAGCACTGGAAATATTGTTAATTTCCTTCTCAAATCCTCGCTCTGTATTGACTATAAATCACATAGCAATACAATGTCCTTTCTGTGTTCTTTTCTCCCAGGTCCACATCATCAACCTTCTCCAAGACAGCAAATTTCAGCACTTCAAGCCGGTCATGGACACTTACATCGAGAGCCACTTCGCAGGAGCTCTGTCATACAGGTGGGGACTGCGACACCGGTCACAAATTGGATTCCAATGACAGAACTCGTCACAGGCAGGCAGCATAAGAGCGGCTCTGAGAATCAATGTGTGCAAAAATGCTTTGGCGCCCCTTTGTGGCTATACTGAGGGTGGGGGGGGGGGGTGAATTAAAAAAGAAAAAAAGGTGCTAACTTCTTACGCGCACGTTTTCATTGCCTGCTGTTCCGTCTGGCTGTCGACTTCACACTTGGTGTACCTGCTAAGATTGAGCGCTGATGCTGTGATCTGACACACGTTCACACACAGACACACACACACACACACACACACACATAATGCTGCTATTGTGCCCATGACAAACGTCTCCAGTGCAAGGACGCCTATTGCACAAATAAACTCTGATGAAACAACCCACAAGACAGTAAAGTAAACATTAAAGGTACTGTGATGTGTTTCAAAGGGATCTGATCAAAGTTCTGAAGTGGTACGTGGACCGCATTGTGGATGCCGAACATCAGGAACACATTCAGCAGGTGCTCAAGGTGAGAGAACATCTAGTGATCGACACTTTGAATGACGACATTATCATTGTGGGTATAGCACGCTTTGGTAGAGACCTGTGCTGCCTCACATTGAGAGGTGTCATTTTTTCAAAGGGAACTAAACCCCCTTTGTCCCGTACGTGCCAGCACACAAGCCGCAGTCAGCGTTGTCTAAAATAAATTCAGAAATGCTAACCTTAGCCAGACGAATATTGAACGCACACACTCATGCCAATATCGACAGGAACAAATGCAAGTAAAGAGGCACCTTGAGCTTGAGTTTCCACAACTAACGTGCTGCAGTTAAAAACATCTCCGCAATAAATGATGGCTTCCCATCATGCTTTTAGCCAACTACATTGGCAGGAGAGACAAGAGTGAGGAACGGCGCAAATGGTTAAGGCAGGAAATCGCCTGTTCTTGTGTTATCCACATCATTCAAGCCTTCAGCGGGTATGTGCTTGTGTAGAGTGTGTTGCTGGTGACCTCAACTGGACAAATTAGATACCTGCACGTCTCTGTAGCATAACATAGGAGTATGACTTTATGAAACTACCTAGATGCGATGTTTCAATGTATTTTTCAGAATGTATGATTTTTTTTTTTTCATAAATGCCATTTAGATTTCAGTCAACATCCGCTGATGAATGAGGTATGCACTTTTAAAAATATACATTTCTTTCCATCCTGGGTTTAGTTCCTCTTCAAATCATTGATTAAGATTTAGGCAAACATCAGAAACAGCTCACAGTGTGATCCGGTGCAGTTCTACACAAGTTGTAACCACGATGATAAACATTACGCTGGATTTCCTGGCTTGTCAGTTGCCTGATAGAAATGTTTCCTTGCTGTTCTCCAGGCCAGCGAGTACATCTTCAAGTACATCATCCAGTCTCGCCGCCTCTTCTCCTTGGCAACAGGAGGCCAGAATGAGGAGGAGTTTCGCGTGTGCATCCACGAGCTCTTCATGTCCATCCGCTTCTTCCTCTCGCAGGAAAGCAAGGGCACCAGTCCGGTGGCGCAAACGCAGGCACGCTCATATCTGTGTTCAAACATTGAAATATGTCTGCGCGTGTCCATTCCCCGCAAACACACACATTTCCCCCCCCCCCCCTCAAAGACTAGCCCCCGATGCAGTTGTAATTGAATAATTTCATGCTCCCAGAGGGTCTGGAGTCAAACTGCGCTGCGTATTCTTTTCTTTCCCGTGGTGGGAGAGGTGGGAGTAGAGGTGGAGCCGCCTTGACGGATTTCAAGAGAGAGCAAAACAAACAAAGACGAGGACGCCAGCAATAATGGAAATTACACACTCGCGGCAGCTCTCTGAGTGGGGAAAAACCCCACGATTGCCTGTGTGTGTTACTGTCATCCTCCTTCCACTCTTTCGGTGTGGCCAAAATCATCCCTTTGTGGTTGAGATACCATGAGAATATGATTGGCACTGAAATAATCATCATTATTCCAGCTAGTGCCCGCTTTCTGGCCTGACTGGAAAAGCGCTCCATCGTCCCTTAACTGATCTAGACTAATCATAACTAATTGTTATTCTCCACTCGGGAAGGATTGCTGCTCCGTCTAATTATAATGCGTGCAGCGTCAATGTGTGCACATTTGTACCATGATAAATATTGTCTTTGAACAGAGGTGTCAAACTCAAGGCGCAGAGGTCGGAGTTGGCCCGCTGTATCACTGCGTGCGGCCCACGAACGCAACGTTTCTTAGTTAATGGGGTTGTTGTTTTCATTTTGTCAGAAAATCTGTGCCGAAATTTGTCTTCATTTTTACAAACAAACATTACAAACATTTAAATCGCTTAACATCAATTAAATTGTGGTATACTTAACTACTTGAATGCCACAATTTTCCATGGCTTCATCCATCCATCCATTTTCTACCGCTTATCCGGGTCGGGTCGCGGGGGCAGTAGCTTTAGCAGGGACGCCCAGACTTCCCTCTCCCCAGCCACTTCATCCAGCTCTTCCTGGGGGATCCCGAGGCGTTCCCAGGCCAGCCGAAGGACGTAGTCTCTCCAGCGTGTCCTGGGTCGTCCCCGGGGTCTCCTTCCCGGTGGGACGTGCCCGGAACACCTCACCGGGGAGGCGTCCGGGAGGCATCCGAATCAGATGCCCCAGCCACCTCATCTGGCTCCTCTCAATGCGGAGGAGCAGCGGCTCTACTCTGAGATCCTCCCGGATGACCGAGCTTCTCACCCTATCTCTGAGGGAGAGCCCGGACGCCCTGCGGAGGAAACTCATTTCGGCCGCTTGTATCCGGGATCTCGTTCTTTCGCTCACGACCCACAGCTCGTGACCGTAGGTGAGGGTAGGAACGAAGATCGACCGGTAAATCGAGAGCTTCGCCTTTCGGCTTAGCTCCTTCTTTACCACAACGGACCGATACAAAGTCCGCATCGCTGCAGACGCCGCGCCGATCCGCCTGTCGATCTCCCGTTCCATTCTTCCCTCACTCGTGAACAAGACCCCGAGATACTTGAACTCCTCCACTTGGGGCAGGATCTCATCCCCGACCCGGAGAGGGCATGCCACCCTTTTCGGACTGGCTTCCGTGGCTTCTGATTTGAAATTTTATTTATAGCAATAAATAGTACAAGTACAGGTGACTATTAGGACCCAACCGATTAATTGGCTGGCTGATTTAATTGGCAGTTATTAGCCCTTTTCAAATCGGCAAAAATCAAGTGACTTATTGAGGATTTTATTTATTCAGTTATTTTACACATTAACACTTCACAAAATAAGACAAAGAATTACATTCAAACAAACATTTACAAAAACGGCAAAATGGTCGGCCGAATTTTGCTGATTTTTCTCTCTTTTGTAAAGATAAACAAACACTAAAGGACAAAGTATTGCCTGTAATTCATATCTTTATTGTTGTCAGCATTAAGGAACCAAAAAATACATATATTTTAATTCATCAGCCGATTAATCTGTTATCAGAATTTTACTCTGCCAAAGTTCAGCCTCAAAAAACTCTTATCGGTCGGGCCCAAGTGAATTTCCATCTATATACGGCCATAACTATCAAGTGGCCCATGACATAAATGAGTTTGACACCAACATTTGTACAGCCGGATGAGGCAAGCACCAAGCAATAATCGGAAAAAATATTGGGATTAAATTCCTTTTTTTTTTTTTTTTTTTTTTTTCACGGTCCGACATTCTGATTATGCATAAGTCACTTTTCCAATTTTACAAAATTTCAGTTGAAGGAAGAACTCATCAAAATGAATCATCTTCTTTTCCTTTTGGATAAGTAGATAAAATAGTGGTATCTGAGTCAGTTTACTTTTTTTTTTCTAACTAGTGTGCATTTGTGCACTTAAATACCTATTACAGGCTAATTTACAGCTTGAGCGCTTCCGGCTGCTGAAAGTCAAGAAAAGCATTTCAGTCTTTAGGGAAGCATTTATACTTAAACATTGCATGGTTCTGTACACAGGCAGTGTTCCTGCGAACGTTTCCGGCAGTTTACGGCGAGCTCCTGAAGATCTTCACGATGCGCGAGGTGGCCGGCTTCGTCCGGGAGACGCTGGGCAGCCTGCCCGCCATCGTCCACGTGGACTGCCCGTTGGAGACCGTCAAGCTGCAGTGCCTTGCCAAAACGGTGGAAAGCCAGCTGTACATTAACCCAGGTGAACACGTTCGAGTATTCGTCTTCGCACTGCGTACTTTTCGGTCAGAGCAGGAATCTGATTTAGTTTGTCCTGGTTGTAGAATCGAGGTGCATCCTGCTGCCGGTGGTGCTGCGCATCTTGCAAGCTCACATGCAGGAGCAGAGAGACCTCGTCATGTGCGCACGCATCCTCACCAGCATGCTGTCGCTCATCAAGAAGGAGGAGAACGGCACCTCTGTGAGTATTACACGTTTCAAATGATATTGGATGGGAGTATTTACTGCTCACTTTTCAGTGAATGTGGCTGGCATATATATATATATATATATATATATATATATATATATGTATAAATGTGTATATATATACACACATATATATATATATATATATATATATATATATATATATATATATATATATATATATATATATATATATATATATACTGTCATAGCCTTTTTTAAATTATCATTATACTGTCATACCCTTTTTTGACTTGTTTCAGCTGTTTGAGTCCATAAATTATAATTGAGTCCTTATTCTGGTTTTGGGTGCAAGTTCCAGGATAAACCTCAAAAAAAGTTTGATTTGTACGTTTACCTGGAAACTTTGTGTGTGTGTGTGTGTAGTTTTCTATATCAGTATACAGGAAAAAAGAACACACATACAATAAATCTGCAGCGAATTGCCTCTGCTGTTCAGTTCATAGAGTGCACAAGTGAATTATGGCCATCATAACCTGGAGGGGAAAAAATAACCTTAAAGCTGCAGGAATTAGTCTTACAGCAATTTCCCGACCAATAGGGTGCAGGAGCAGATTACTTTGTTTTGTACGTTTACGGTCTTGTACGTTTGTACGTTTTGTCAGCGCGACACTGGCCGCCGTGCACTCCGCTAATGAGAATCATCAATTGAGCAAGTGGGCGCTGTGCCGCTTGAGATGCTCCTGTGTGTGTGTGTGTGTGTGTGTGTGTGTGTGGGGGGGGGGGGGGGGGGGGCGTTGAAATCCACGGAGGGGCAGCGAGTGGTGAAGGGGACACACGCACCAGTCCACCCAGAGCAGACGGGCACCAGATCTAAAGAGACGTGACAGCGGTGATAGTCAGTGTGCCAGCCCGGAGCTCCTTCTCATTATCGCTCTGTCCAAAGGCCGTCAGCTGTCTGTCTAGCAGACACGCACACACTCACACCAGTTTATTTTGCAGTCTTATTTAAGACTTTTCACCTTCTCAGCTTAGTTTGAACCAAATATTTCCTAAGAAATCAGCCCTTCAGTCCGCCAAATGTCCCAAAAAAATTGTTTTTTTAAAATGCAAATAACACTCATGTTTACGTGTGTGTTTGCAGGAGCCGGTGTTCTCGGAAGAAGTGGACCTGATAGTGGCAAGCCTGCTGGGAGTTCTGCTCAGGACCATCCTGGAAATCAGCAACCGACCGCAGCCTGCCGGGCCTGCCATGAGACTTCAATTCCAGGATGTCACTGTATGTACAGTATACGTGCGTTTCTCTGCGTGCGCGTGTGTCGGTGTTCTCTCCTTTTGGCAAGTAATTATAGATTTTAAATTGAGTTGCTGCGGTGGCGGCTGTAATTGTGCCAACATCATTACACAAATGGCAGTAATTAAGATTTCTAATGCAACACACACTCGGGGGTTTTGCGATGAGTAACGATGAGCTCATCGTCACTCGGTCCGATTCCTGAAGGATACTTGAGGAGGGGAGGGACGATAATAGCTCCACGTCTGTTGCAGCTGTCCAACAACGGTAATTAAGGGCACACATTTGATAAATAGTTCATTTACTTTATTTTTCTGAACAACAACAACAGAATACAACATTGATGCTTGATGATCACACTTTCCTCTGTGTGTGTGTGTGTGTGCGCCATCCCGCCAGGGGGAGTTCGTGGCATGTTTGTTGGCGCTCCTGCGACAGATGAGTGACAGACACTACCAGCAGCTGCTGCAGGCGTTCGGCGGCAAAGACGACTTGAGGGTACAGGCGCTCACTCCTCGTCCCTGACTTGACTAACCGAGGCAGTAGTACTGCAGTAAATGGAGAATGCTGAGAAACACGCACTCACACGTGTACTGTTGTGCCTAAGAATATTTATTACTTCAATACTGACTGGTTTAGTCATTGTGTCTAAAAAAATATATATATATTATTATTTAGATTCACATTGTATTGTATTGTAAATGTATTGACCGCAGGCCAGACAATTTCATTTGCAGGCATATTCAGCCTTAGCAAACACTTCATAAGAGAAGGTCATAGAAGAAATGATAAGCAGGCTATGGGACGCGTTGCAATAAATAAATAAAGCAAACAATTAACAAGGCAAGTAACACAACAGAAATGTGCCTTTTAAACAACTTCAAAATAACAGAAAAGCAGTTCATTTAAAACGAGTGGTGGCGGTGTTGTGTTCGCTTCTCTGAACTCAAATCAAATAGCAAAATACGAACAATGGCATACATGAGCTGTCATGATTATTATTTTTAATTGGCCCGCTAGCTTAATGTTACCATATGTTGGGAAACGCCATGCTAATGGTTAGCATTCGATAATTGCTGTTTTAGAATCCTTTAACACATTCACTGCCATTGACGGCTTTAGAAGTCAAACATCCATGTTAACTGGAAGGGCTGGCAGTGAATGAGTTAAGCAACAGATGTTTGAACACAAATGGTGGCGCAACACATGTAAACAGATAATATAACAATACTTACAGGCATATATTCTTTATCAGCTACAAAAAAAAAAAGACTAATATTACAGCATATTATTGATTCACTGACAGGAGTAGAAGTACTATTCTTCGTCTGTGTCTAGATGACTAGCGTACTGCCTCCAGCGCAATGAATTGAATTGTGGCATTAAATCTGCTGCCACAGCAACAAAAAAAAAAACAAAAAAAAAATAGTTCCGTCAGCTTCCATAATTTAATTCCTTCCGTTCTATTTAATTTTCAAGGCAGTGAATCGATCGTAACTGAACTTCGCCCTGAGAATGAAATGACCTAGATGACTGAGAATATTCACAGGCATACTATTTAATTGTCATCATTCTATGTTTTCATCTCATGGCAGCACTGTACTATGATCATGAGCGTAATTAATGACTGGAATGTGTTCTTCGGCTTTGCCCAGGACTTCCTCCTCCAGATCTTTACCGTCTTCAGGATCCTCATCCGACCGGAGATGTTCCCTAAAGACTGGACCGTCATGCGACTTGTCACCAACAAGTAAGCGCACCCTCCTTGTGGCTCCTTGTCGTCCACTTTTTGTTTTGTTTATTTATTTCTTTGTTTTTTTGCATGAGGTTGCGCGTGTAGATGCTTTTTACTCCGCGGTGACACGTTGTTGTAAGTGACTCTCTGCGGTGGTGCTTCACAGCGTCATTATCACCACCGTCCTCTACCTCTCTGACGCCCTAAGGAAAAACTTTCTCAATGACAAGTTTGACTACAAGGTAAGGAAGAAACAAAAAAAAAAGCCCACAAGCAGAGAAGCAACAATCTAAGAAGCTTTTTATTGGCCTTAAATCAAACTGATGTTCAGTGCATGGCTGTCAGTTGAGTTTTTGGGTGTTTTTCAGGTGTGGGATTCGTATTTCTACCTGTCAGTATTGTTTATCAACCAGCCCTGCCTTCAGCTGGAGTCATTCTCGCCCTCGAAGCGGAAGAAGACTTTGGAAAAGTAAGTCTCACTTGACAAGTTGCACGTCACGTCACACTACCACTATGTTCTTGTATGGCGCAGGTATGGAGACATGAGGGTGATGATGGGCTGTGAGATCTTCAGCATGTGGCAGAATTTAGGTGAGCTGCGTGGATTATTCCCATCATGATGGCTACAGAACAAACAAACAAGTGTGGATATTGTTTTTAAATGTTTTTTTTTTTTTTTTTTATTATTTGTTTCGGTTTCTGTGTGAAATTGAATCGCTGCACGTATCTCCAGGGGAGCACAAGTTGAACTTCATCCCGGCGATGATTGGTCCGTTCCTGGAGGTGACGCTGGTGCCGCAGCCCGACCTGAGGAATGTCATGATCCCCATCTTCCACGACATGATGGACTGGGAGCAGAGGCGCAGCGGAAATTTTAAACAGGTACGCTCCGGCTGATGGGGAGGGGGAAACATCCCCCCGCCTCAAAAGCGTTTACTTGGAGACATATTTCAAAATTGAACTTGGACCAACAAATGCAAGTTTGGAGCGTTTAAGCCGTCGTATGTTTAATAGGTGGAGGCAAAGCTAATCGACAAGCTGGACAGCCTGATGTCGGAAGGCAAAGGAGATGAGACGTACAGGGAGCTCTTCAACAGCATGTGAGTTGGAGCAAAACAAAAAAAAAACCAAAAAAAGTTTGATCTCAGAAGCAGCTGCTTCAAATAAACCTTGACGACAGATTAACGTGCACCTTTTCATTTGCGGAGGAACAAAATACATGCTCCAAAAAAGGATTGAAACTTGGGTCTTTTGATTAGCTTTTTTTCCCTTTTCGATTTAACGAGCATTTATTTGATAATCCGTAACAACTCATTCACTGCCAATGGCGGCTTTTGAAGTCAAATATCCATGTTAACCGTGACCGGGCTGGCAATGATTAATATCAAGCTTAAGGTCCGTGTACAAGTATGCTCTTTGTCCTCTGTAATTAGACAATTCAGCACACTAGTAGTTTTTTGACACTTTTTTTGTTTGTTTTTGTTGTTTATTCACAATAGAACATTCCTAGTAAATTACTCTGCTGCACAAGTAAGCATGTGTCACGCACTGCTAAAAATGCTAAATAGGCTAAATATAATTCTACTAGTTACCACTCACAACAACAACAAAAAGGAATGAAATCATTGGTTATCAAATGGAGTGCACATTTAATATTTTCAGTGCACACCTGCACAACCGCGTGTCTATAGAGCTTTTCTGTTCATAACGAAGGGATGTGGGAAAATGGCTTTGGTATCCTAGCAACAATCAGCCTTGCTTGGAACGAGGGTGTGGGTGCCACCGCAGCAAACAAACACACTCTTTGTTAGGTGAGAATTACTTTCAAATGTATTGATTATTGGATTCATAATACAAAGGTGAGTGCGGGTCAGCATTCGTCGTCGGTCACTTTGCATATTCACACGCGTCTGTGTCCAGTCTTGGTCAACTCCGTCCTTGTCTTTCCAGGTTTGTGCTTCTGCATGTTTAATTTGTCCAAGCTCCTGTGTGTGCGCGTGTGTGTATACATCCCATTTCTTTGTATATGTTGTCCTTTAGCAGGTTTCAGTATAGCGAGCATTTATTTGATAATCCGTAACAACTCAGTCACTTCATTTCCCCAAAAATTTGCGTCACGTACACGTGTCATCGCAAGTCCTTCGTCTTCCATCGTCAGTCCTCATTAGTGAGCCATTTACGCATTATTCATGTTAAAAACTATAGTGAAATGCAATGTGATAACGCAACAGATATGGATGCCGATTCTAAAATTCCGACAACCTATTAATCAGCCGATTAACTTCAAAAATATGTAATGAATGAAAGAAAAAAAAAACGTTTTTTTTTTTAAGTGCCTTAATGCTTACAATAATAAAGAGATGAATTGCAGGAAGTACATTTGATGGTTTTACAATACTTTGTCCTTGACTATTTGTTTAATTTTACAACACAGAGAAAAATCGACAAAAATCGGCTGCTCTTTTTTTTGTGCCAATCTTTGCTAATTTATTTATTTATTTATTTCCCTCTGTTTTGTTTGGATGCCATTATCTGTAGTCTGTGCTGTAAAAAAAAAAAAAAAAAAAAAAAAAAAAAAGGGCCCATTTGAAAAAAGCTATCGGCCAATTAAATCGGCCGGCCGATAAGACATAAAAACCTTCCGTTTGCTCTCATTTTAGCCTGGCTCCAGTTGCAGCTCATATTTACCAGCGCTTTCTGTTTTCCTAATTGTGGAGATGTATGATTTAGACAACAAGCTTCTTTTCTCCTTCTCGCGCCACTAACCCCAAACTAACCTGTATGCGTGTGCTGATATTAATCGTATTAATTTATCCCGCCTATGCTTTCCCGCCTGGAGTAGAATTCCTCTGTTTGGTCCGTACCCTAGGTAAGACACTTTTCTCTTTGTTCTCTCGGTGTCGTCTTTGTGAGGATTGGGGATTTGGACTCCTTTGCTGTTGGGTATAGTGGATTTGTATGACCTCGTTATCATCATCTCCTTTTCTTACCGCATTTGTTTTACTTCCTGCAGCCTGCTGAAGAAGATCGAGCGAGAGACGTGGCGGGAGAGCGGCATCTCCCTCATCGCCACTGTCACCCGATTAATGGAGAGGCTGCTGGACTACAGGTGAAAGGGCCTCGTCGGTTCAAATGGTTTTCCAAGTAAACCGACGATTTGTTTCGTTTTCACACCTCCCTGCTTTGGCGCTTTTCTCATAGGGACTGCATGAAGCTGGGGGAAGTAGATGGCAAGAAAATAGGATGCACCGTCAGTTTATTGGTGAGTACATGCAAATGGCGAAACTCGGAAATTGAGATTTCTGTGATTTCAAGCGCTCTGGCGGTGTGTCCCCTCCGCTCAGAATTTCTACAAAACGGAATTGAACAAGGAGGAAATGTACATCCGTTACATCCACAAGCTGTACGACCTACATCTCAAGGCGCAGAACTACACGGGTAAGGGAAACCACCTTCACACGCGCATTGACAAATATTCTAATACCTCTCACCGCTACTCGATGCAGAGGCGTCGTACACCCTGCTGCTGTACGACGAGCTCCTAGAGTGGTCGGACAGGCCTCTGCGAGAGTTCCTCAACTACCCCATGCAGAGCGAGTGGCAGAGGAAGGAGTTCCTGCATCTCACAATCGTTCAGAACTTTGACAGAGGCAAGGTGAGCATTGGAAACCTTCATTATGATTATTATTTTTAAGTCCTTTTATGGTATTTATACTGTACAGCCGCACTCAAAATTCTTCAACTCGACCTTGAAAGCCACCGTCCCTGCTGAATATGATCAGGGCAGGAGTAAGAACCTCTTCAACCCGTGCACACAGACAAAATAAATCCTGTTTATCACTTCACTGATGGAAAACCATACATTAGCTCGATGTCGTCTGCCCGCGTGCAGGGATTAGTCGGCGTCGGGCAAGGAAGGGCTTTCCATTTAGTAATTAGCAAGATGGCCGTTTGAACCTGCGCCGAGCGTTGGGCTTCCCTGCTTTGTCGTCGACCCTGCAACGCCACCCAGTGCACCCGGTTCAGCTGTGCGGCAAAGTGAGTTTCGATGACGTTTGTGTTTTGTCGTCATCAGTGTTGGGAAAACGGCATCATCCTGTGCCGAGAGCTGGCCGACCAGTACGAGTCCTACTATGACTACAGGAACCTCAGCAAGATGAGGGTGAGGAACCCCATGCCAAATATCATCATATATATTTTTCACATTTTTGTTTTTATTAACCTTTTTCTTTTTTTTTTTTGTCATTCACGTGTTTGTATTTGTGTGTTGCTAGATGATGGAAGCGTCGCTATATGATAAGATCATGGACCAGCAACGACTTGAGCCAGAATTCTTCAGGGTGGGATTCTACGGAAAGAAGTTCCCCTTTTTCTTACGGGTAAAAATAAATAAATAAAGATTATATTCCCAACCTCTGTGCCGCGACATATTAGTATGAGATGAGAGATAATCAGGTGTGGTGCGGGTAATTATCCCATTTTGCTCAATTGGGCTGAAAATGAATATTTGCTCGATGACAGAAGGTACAATGAACCTGTTCAGCCACCTGTTGCTATTCATACAACAGAATAATAACTTTGTGTTCAGCTAAACAGGTCCAGATTTCACACTTAGTTAGTACATTTGGCAGTAAATTGAAGTGAGATCATGATTATTTCATGATATACTGAAGGGGTTGTGTGATTTAAAAAGCTTTAAACGGCGATTCATGCCTTGCATTTTGATCAACGATTACGTAACATTCAATTTACAGGTACTGACTTTTATCAGGGCGGCACGGTGGCCGACTGGTTAGAGCGTCAGCCTCACAGTTCTGAGGACCCGGGTTCAATCCCCGGTCCCGCCTGCGTGGGTTTTCGCCGGGCACTCCGGTTTCCTCCCACATCCCAAAAACATGCATTAATTGGAGACTTTAAATTGCCCGTAGGTGTGAGTGTGAATGGTTGTTTGTTCGTTTGTATGTGCCCTGCGATTGGCTGGCAACCAGTTCAGGGCGTACCCCGCCTCCTGCCCGATGACAGCTGGGATAGGCTCCAGCACGCCCGCGACCCTTGTGAGGAGAAGCGGCTCAGAAAATGGATTTTATCAGTGTCTACTATTCAATTACATTTTTTTTCAACTGATTTTAAATCAGTTGAAAAAAAATAAACATAAGACAACTTACAAATAAAAACCTTTTTTGTAACCCAATCAATGAATCAATGATCAATAATCAATGAATGGGACGGACTAATTTCATTCAGCTCACTCATCTGTTGCTCTGCCTCCTTTTCAAGCCGAAAACGTGATTAGCGACTAGTTGACGTCAAGCTGTGAATGTCACTGCGGACTAGTTGACAAATCAACTCGTCAACTCAAACGGGAAACAGTCTTTGCCAATTGGGGGAATCGAATCAACAATCAAGTTTTATCTTGACATAATTGAAATGTGTTATTCAAAGAGCAATTCTGTCTTTTTTGAGGTGATGAAGTAAAAGGTCGACCTTGAAAAAGGTGTACAAACCATAAACTCTTCATTTATTTATCCTCCTGAGTCCACAAAGAAGTAATGGGCCCAAAGGGAGAAATCTGTTTTCTAATACAAGCGTCCTTGAGTGTGAGGTGATCTTCACTGTCCCTGCTGTGCAGTAGCAGTGTTCCTCCACCAGATGTCAAACTAACCCTACGCTGCCTTTCACGCCGTCAGAACAAGGAGTTTGTTTGCCGTGGCCACGACTACGAGAGGCTGGAGGCCTTCCAGCAGCGGATGCTCAACGAGTTCCCCCACGCCATCGCCATGCAGCACGTCAACCAGCCGGACCAGACCATCTACCAGGCGGACGCGCAGTGTATCCTTTTGAATTCTCTCTTTTGCCTTCACGTGTGTCAGGGTAGTCCGCAAAGGTTGAATTAAGGCAACTGGACTGTTCTAGTTCGTTGAAGACATTTGACTTTTATTCCTAAAGGCTTCCTTAGTTCTACATTTTCACTGTGGAGTCCTTCCCTTTATGCCTCGGCGGCTGTGTTTCCTTGAGGGCGGTTATCAATAGGGTGTTGTTGTTGCCCAAGTGTGGTTAGTGAAACAACTGTCTTGCATGCCAATTAGTCATTCATTTTTCTTGTGGCAAAACAGCTCGTTAGGGCCACTCTTCCTGCTGAATGAGGCAATCTTTGTGGGGAGAGATGTCAAGACATTGTTATAGGCCGACCTCTATTTAGAGACGGCTTTTCGAGTATAACATATATGTTTTTTTTTTTTTTTTTTTTTACCCCGTTTTCAAATCGGTGGTCCTCCCTATCCAGAATTTGGATGTGGTTATTCTCAAAGAATGTCCCTTGTTCTTGAGATGCAAATAAACCGCTGATTCTAGACCTGAAGAAGCCTCCCGCCGACGCTGCACCATACGCCTGTGTAGCGGCTGCTTAGTCTCTTCAATGTAGAGGTCATGGCGCGGCTTACTGCACTGCATTACGTGGCTGAGTTTGTTTCTTGGGATTTTGTCCTCGGGATAAACCAGCTTTTATCTGAGGGTGTTGATGGCTTTACAAGTCATTTATATGTTATGTCTCTCTGACAAACTAGTACCATAATTCACCGTGCTTCAACCTTTGTGGAATGTTGTGTAACCCTGTTCCTCTCTTGTAGTGTTTCTCATAAGAGAAGACAAAAGTAGGTATTATAGATCAATAAATTACTACCTTGCTGTGTTGTTCTCATGCGTAAAACTCATCAATGGAGTGTGTGTGTATCGTTGTCATAAGCACTCATACATATGAGAGGATGTTGGCCGTATTACCTCACAACAACAAAAGGTTGCGATAGGTTCCATTTCAACCATATCCAAATGAGGACAAGTGCTATAGAAAATGGATGAATGGGTGGACTTGTAGAAGGTAGGCACAATTCCATCCGTCATTTTGTGAACGCTTGGGTGACATCAGAGCAATACGGAAGTGCAATGATCTTCTAGCAATGATTCCATTGCTTCGTTTCTTGACTTTTTTATCCCCCTTAACACGAGACGCTTGCAGACTTGCAGATCTACGCCGTGACGCCGATCCCCGAGAGCCAGGATGTGCTGCAGCGCGATGGCGTGCCCGACAACATCAAGAGCTTCTACAAGTTCAATCACATCTGGAGGTTCCGATACGATCGGCCCTTTCACAAGGGAACCAAAGACAAGGAGAACGAGTTCAAGGTAGACTAATACAGTCTCAAATTAAACAGGCCCAGATTTCACTCTAAATTTGTGAATAAATTGAGACAAGACAAATTGTTTTTCACTATATATACACCGTCATTTCTTGTGTATAATTCACATTTTCCCCCCAAAAAATGGTCAAAAATCAATACTGCCCATTTTGCATAGGTATAGGGGAAAATGGAAAAAACCTTCACATTTTCTATATTTATGCCGCCATCTAGAGGTTATGAAAAAGCTGTACACTTTCATTCCAATATGCGACCGCCACCTAGAGGTTATGAGAAAGGTGTACGCTTTCATTCTAATCTCCCACCGCTACCTAGTGGTTATGAAAAAGTTGTCGCCTACACTTTCATTCCAATATGACACGGGTACGTATGACTGCATATATGTACAGTTGTGCTCATAAGTTTACATACCCTGGCAGAATTTGTGAAACGTTTTTTTTTTAAATATGACTGATGACTGAAAAATAACTGTCATTTATTTCTTTATGGTTATGTATTGTTTCATGATAATGCTTTACCGTTTAATTTGAATCCCATTAAAATAAAATTAAATGTGTTTCGCCTGGCCCATCACGTTTTCTTTAAAGTATCGTACAGATCTTACAAATTCTGCCTGGGTAATCAAACATATGAGCACAATTGTATGTTTTCTCTGTGACTAAATAGTAGTAGGGCTGTGAATTTCAAAATAAGAGCAAGTAAATAAAAATAAAGTATTACGTGTTCAAATAAAGTGCTTAACTTCAGAATATTTATTTGAAAAAAACCTAACAAAATCCAGATAATACTTCGTTTTGATCATATGGGTAAAAGCAAAATCATGCATTGTAAAAATGCTTTATACATAGGTAGAAGGGTTTTCCAGAATTTTGAGGTCAAATTTGAAGGTAGGTATTATACATGGGTGCGCATTATACACAAGAAATTACAGTACTTATTGTGAGATTTTTCTTTGGTGGTGTGCCATGAGATTTCTCTCATCGAAATGTGCCTTAGCTAAAAAAAAAAAAAAAAAAAAAAGATCGGGAAACAATGATTATGAGAAGTGAGACAGATATACAGTATATATATGACATTAACTTTTATCTGAAGAAAAATACGTCATTTTTTTGTGTTGCCCACTGATGTGAAACAGCTCTCTTCATCAGCGAAAGCATGAATGTGCGCACAGAGGTATTAGCGAGTGTGTATATTGCACATGTATTATTCATCCGGACTCTTTGTCGAACTAATTATAGTTAGGAACGGTCATGCACAGCTTAGCAGTGACAAGCACAAGCATGCAGCTGCACACGCTTTGAATTAACACACACACCATATCCACGCATGTCATCTTATTTTGCATCTATCCAAAGCTACTCACGCGCATTATATGTGGTTCCATCAGCCTTAATTAAGCGAAGATGGTTCAATCTATGATGAAAACATGCCCAAAGGTCACGTTTTAACCTGTTAGTCATATTGTATTACATGTTGTTTTCATGTGGTGTTCATATTGAGGCTTCATGGTCTTAAAAAGCACAGAATCAACATGGGTTGCTGTCCAGTGACTCAGAAGAGCCGCCTCCATCATCGATCCACAGCGCTCGCTACTGGAGTGTCCTTGAGCAAGACGCGCTCCGCTCAATTAAGCTTCAAACCAATAACAGACATTGCGTGCATTTTGTTTACTCCTCTGTGGAGGAGTAAACAAAAAAATGTGTAAAATATAGCATCCTGGCATAACCAAGTATGTTCATTTTAAGATGAAAATCTGAAATATTTCTGTCTTTAAATTTACTGTCTTAATTTTCGGGACGGGTAAGTCAGCCGCTGCGGCGGTTTGACGATTCGGCGAATCATCAAAAAAAGAAAGAATACTCGTACTAGTATCTGTCTGAAAAAAAGTGGTATGAAACATCCCTACTTTACAAAAAAATGCTTGTGTGCTTATACAATATACAAATATGTGAATAAATAAAATATTTTGTAACTGTTATTATAAGTGATTTATTGTCCAGTTAATTTATTATTTACTGTTCCCATTTGCCATTATTTTCAGGCATTTTATGATCGCCATGATTATTAATGCTTTTATAGCCACTGTTGCTTTTATAGCCCTCGCACAGTTATCGGTGCTGTCATAGCGACCTTGTCGGATGTCGGCGTATTGACGAGCACGCTAGCCGACGAGCTGAGCGGCGTGACATCACTTGATGCTCACAGAAATAAGATGTATGACGTGACCTACTCCTTTAAGTGGACACTTGGCCTGCGAGAAGTGTTTTTCTTCATGCTGTGTGTGTGTAAGAGTGTGCGTGAGTGTGTAAATGTTGCGTTCACTGCTTAGAAGCACATGTGCCAATCATAGTGATGATTGTGTGTGCAGAGCCTGTGGGTGGAGAGAACGACCCTGACTCTAGTCCAGAGTCTTCCTGGCATCTCGCGGTGGTTCGAGGTGGATAAACGAGAGCTGGTGAGCTTTAAAGACAACAACAGTGTTCTCATTCAGAGGACAGCCATAATCCACTTTTATGTTTTCAGGGTTGCAATTAGAGTAACGGCCTCGGTCAGGAGTTGGGTCCTATTGGCTCCATCTCATCCTCTCAACCTCTATTGGATGTCGGGCTAAACATTTACCATAATTTCTCGTGTATCATGCGCATTTCCCCCCCCCCCAGAAAATAGTCAAAAGTCAATACTGCGCACTATACATAGGTATAGTAGAAAATGGGAGAAGAAAAAAAACGTTCACATTTTACAAATGTATGCTGCCATCTAGAGGTTATGATAAACCTGTGCACTTGCATTCCAATATGCTAATAGGCAAAATCATGTATTGTAAAAATGCATTATACATAGGTTTTCCAGAATTTTCAGCTCAACTTTGGTGGTGCGTATTATACATGGGTGCGCATTATACACAACAAATTACAGTAATTGCTTTGGTTTATGACAAATTTCCAATTTTTGTGAGGAAGGGACTTTTTTTTTCTTCTCTGAAAAGCTTTTTGTGTGTGTGTGTCCAGCATGTGTAAAGAATAATATATTGTCTGCCTGTGTTGACATATACACATGCTCGTTTAAGAGCGCAGTGTGAAATTGTGGATTATAAAAGCAGCTATGACAGCTCCATGGTGCAATAGCATATGAAATATGGCACTGGCAAAAGCTCTATTAAAGAAGATTAAGGCATCGGGTGCAAGAGGGGAAGAAAAAAAAAATAAATGCACCGTGAGTGTGGCTTTTAAAAAAAAAAAAAAGCATCACATTCAAGGATGACCCAATACTAATTAGCTCTTACAAATATTGTACTTCATCCTCAAAGCTGCTGTACTTTTCATCCACACAATAAATATAAAGATTATGAAGGAGAAAGGTGATGAAAGGCATTTTATCGTCTTCAAGCACATTTTGTTGGTTTCGTGGCCTGCAAATGACTCCTCTGTTAACAGTACATGCAGGCAGTTGGCTTTTTTTTTTTTTTTAATTGAAACGACATTAATCACTCTGCAACGTGCAACTGCACAGCACCACATTTAAAGTAAGCACCCACTATTGCCCAATGCTTAAAACCACAAAATGTGCAAAAAATGGAGCCCAGGTTTAAAAACACTACTGCTTCGAAGACATATTAGCAATTAGCCGTGAGCATAAGGCGTAGTGAGCGCCAATTGGGAATTAGCAACGCGAACACACATTAAAGAACCTCAAGTAATTGCTGACTTCAATTTGCAGAGTTTAAGTAGTTGTTTGCCACCTAAAAGGCCACATTAAGGATATTGATAGCTTCCATCCACTGCACCCAAGTGGCCCAAAAAATAATTTTAGTCTAACTGCTGGCATATAAAAATAGTAGAGGTGGGCGACATGAGTCAGATTTAAGTCGGAAATTTTATAAGCCTTTCTTGGCTTAAACTCAAAAAGACTCAACATGTTTGATGACATGACTTGACAAGTCTTGCCTGTTTCTATTTGAAAATCCGCATTTGCGAAATTTTGGCTTTTAAAAGAATTGTTTGGGTCATGCCCGTTAACTCACGCAAGTACAGATACTAAACAAGTTGTAAGTATCGTACAGTAATGAGAAAAAAATGAGAACCAGATGCTAAACCTTTTTCCACCCTTAATGTGACCTGTATCCTGTACAACTCAATCAAATTCTTGTGAACATTTTTAAAATAAACTAACATAATGTGTTTGCACAAGTGTGCACACCCTCATGTAACTGGACATGCGGCTTTGTTCAGAATTAACCAATCACGAATAAGCATGCCACTATTTAAAGTGCCTCTGAGTAACCCCAAATAAAGTTCAGCTGTTCCATCAGGAGTTTCCTGATATTTTTGCAGTCACTTTGTGTCGTGTTTTAAATATGATATTCGTTGCGGTTTACAGGTGGAGGTGAGCCCGCTGGAGAACGCCATCGAGGTGATCGAGAACAAGAACTTGCAGCTGCGCACGCTGATCGCGCAGTGTCAGAGCAGGCAGATGCAGAATGTCAACCCCCTCACCATGTGCCTCAACGGGGTCATCGATGCCGCCGTCAACGGGGGGCTGGCCCGCTACCAAGAGGTATGGCGGATGGAGGGATGAAGGTTGGATGGATGGATGTGGCCAGAGAGGAATCCAGCGAAGGATAACATTTGTACTGCATCAGCCTGCCGGGGGGGGACGTTGTCTTTTAAGAAGGCGGATGAGGGGAGAAAAGAAAGGGGGGGGAAGAAAAAGACCATCTTGAAAATGTTTTTTCATCCTCAACTCCGCGAGTGGACTCGCGCACCGTGTCGCATAGCAACCGGCTTTTCCATCGAGAGAGGGCACACGTCTGCGTGTGTGGCCTCCGTGCCGATGTTGACAGGGAGGGAAGTGCTTTTATCATCAGCGGCGTTTTCGCGAGGCGTTTTCCTTTTCGGCTGCAGGACCTCTGATCGACGCACGCGGCGAGCGCCGCTGAAAACAAAAAAACAAAAAACAACCTGTTAATTTCCCAGCGTAATTCCGATTGACAGCTGTGGAGGTTCGTTCCGTGACAAATTAAGGCGAAATTGTGGTTATTAATATTCAGATTTATTGCTTTCATTTGAGCCGAAGCGCCTTTTGGGAGGCCGCGGAAGGGATGCTGTCTGATTTATTTCACCTCCTCCCCGTTCTCATTCCATATCTAATTGGAATTTTTTCTCATGATCGACTGAGCTACTCACTCACTCTTCGGAATTTCCATTGAACTTCAACGCCTATTGATTATTTTTGCGGCCTCTTTTCATGTATTTTTTTGTGTTGGACCTCCATACTTCCTGGGCGCATCGTGAAACTATCTTTAATGAGTGACATGTACGACCAAATTAGCTCAATTCAAGAGCTCTTTTTATTTTTAACTGGCACTTCTTTTATTCTGATCCATATTAATAATAGATTAGAAAAAAAAACACTGGACTATTGTTCTCCATTTGAGTTGGTATGTTTCTTTCTTTTGTCGGTTTGCTCATAAAACCATATTTTTGTATTTTATTATTATTTTTTTATATATATTTTTTTTTTCCATGGAGTTTTTCAGCCCAGTGGGGATTCAGGTAACAAGGCAAAGGAGGTAAAAAAAAAAAAAAAAAAATCCTGCTGTTCCATGTTTGTGCATAACAGATGTTTTGTCTTCACACAGGCCTTTTTTGTGAAGGACTACATGATGAATCACCCCGAGGATGGGGAGAAGATCGGGCGCCTGAGAGAACTCATGTTTGAACAGGTTGGTAACAGTAGATTAAAGCCATGGGAAGGTATTTTTTTTGCTTATTTATTTATGCGGCATCCCGCCTGACACTAACACAACAGTTTGAAAAAGGAGCAAACTGACTTTCTCACATGCATTGCCCACAACTCTGAACAATGACATTAATGCTGATGCTAATGCAATGTGTCCGCGCTGGCCCACCAACATTATAAACCGCGAAAGCAAACAAACATTGAGAGAACACTGACGGCTGACTTTTCGTATCACACTAAACATAAAACAAAGAGAATTGCATGTTGTGTTTTTAAAACAACCCCATAGTTTGGCCTTGGGAGAGTCTGCTTAGCTTAATGCTAGCAAACAATGCAAAACACCATTGACATGCTAACGGTTGGCATCGATAGTTGCGGTTTTGGACGCGACGGATATTTGAAAACAAAAGGTGGAGCAACATATATAGACATAACAGTAGGCTACAATACTCACTGGAATATATATTTTTTCCCTTTACAAAAAATGTATAATACTAAAACATATGACTAAGTCACTTACGGCAATAAGTACTATTATTCTTCGTTTGTGTCTGCATGACTGTATTATACTGCCTCTCAGTGGCCAAGCACACTATAAATTAGAATTGCGACATTCAATTATGATGCACAAACTGTTACATTTTTTCAGTTTATTTAATTATGGTATTACTCTGTTTTTTTCTTTAAAAGGAGTAATTAAATGTTAAAGTAAAATTTTAAAATAAAATTAATAATAATGCAAATCAGTACAGTAAATAAAAGCACTAAACAGTTTAATATTAAACAATTTTAGTTAATTTTTAAAATGTAAATGATTTGTTTTTTATTTACATCAGAATTTTAATACAATGGTTTATTCTAGATTTATTTAGTCTGGACTTTTAAAATGACCATTTGTTTACACTAGTCAAAATGTTATGTTTATTGGACTGATTTAGCAGTTTCTCGATGATATTTAAACGAATCAGAGGTCGATAACGAGGGCGAGGGAGAAATTAAAATCAAACCTGAAACTGCAGTTGAAATGAATAGCAGCATAGTGATACGCTATTGTATAACTGCTGTGCAGAAATGGCGCTAACACATGGACAGCCATGTTGGACACGATCCAAACAAAACAAGCCAATTGGATTGCATAACTGCCACCAGTTCGGATCTCGAACTACTCTAATAAAGGTGAATTAAACCGAGCCGAAGTACAATAAAAAATAGGACACATCTGTTTGCATGTTGACGGGCAAGCGGCATATGTTAAATATGAATATTGAAATATATTCGGCTGACAAGGGCAGAAGACGTCTTTGAAGAACGGCCACGGGGGAGAACGGCTCGGTCACGAAGAAAAGAAACAAACGAGGCAGGGAGGAGGAGAGAGGAAGCGGCGCGGCGCTCGCCGTGCTTGACTGAGCATCATCATGACCTCTTTGGCAGAAACTTTTTGAAAAAAGAAAAAAAGAAAACTCGAATACAGTGAACGCTGAAACACCTGAGTGCTTGCCGCTGCCACTCTGTCGCTTTTATTTGATGAACATGTAAATATCCGGAGATACAAAGCAGCCGCTGCTTGTCTTGTAGGCGCATATTCTGGAATATGGACTGGCTGTGCACGAGAAGGTCGTACCTCAGGACATGAGGCCTCTGCACAAGAAGCTGGTGGACCAGTTCCATTTGATGAAATCCAGTCTGGGCATACAGGTTGGTGGTGCCTCACTTCTTCATGATCATGACTCATTTTATTCGCAAGATTAAAATTTGTACTTCCGCTTGAATTGTTTCTTTTTCTTCCCCCAAACCTCAGGAGTTTCCAGCTTATGTGCGCGCAAGCCCGGTGCACTTCACCAACGGAAGCCCGCGCACGTGCAGGAACTCGGTGCCCAGCATCATCAGCCCGGACGGCGGCAGAGGGGTCGCCAGACGAAGGTGAACACCTGACCCCCAAAATGACTTTGAACATACATTTGCATTGTCCATGATATGTTAAATTTTAAACTTCGATTTGGTTTCCAAGTGCAGCGCGGTTCATTTTCCATAAAATTAAGGACCACAAACATACTTAAATCCTTTTTTTTAACTTAGTTTTTATTTTATTCACATTTAATTTCATGTACAATAATTATTGAATAATTGAAATGAGTTATTAAATTAATTAAATATTAAAATGAATGTATCTAATTTATTAAAATGAATGTGTATATATATATATAATACATTTTAGGTAAATAGACAATGCATGAAAATACCTATTTTTTAATGATAAATTTTAATTAAAAAAATAATGTAAACAAAACCTTTTTAAAATTAATTTAAATTTATATTTGAAATTGATTTATACATCAAGAGTATAATTTGATTATAAATATGTAACGTAAGATTTTGAATTGCAATTAACATTTTAATGATTTTAATTTATTGGGGAAAAAAATCATTTGGGGAGAGACATATTTCTTCCAATCGCGATATGATTAAAAAATATCTATATATTTTTTTACTACCTTTGATGGTAATAACTACATTGGTTCTTTGCTTTTAACAGCTCTAATTTGAAATGTTTTTGTATTTTATTTTTTGCATTCTTCTGTTCCATTTTGTTTTGCTTTTGTTGTTGTTGTTGACACAGGGTCACGACTTGACGAATCATCTTTGCGTACAATAATGGCAACCGCCGCAAAAACGGATGAGCCATTTCAGCTTTTGATAATGGAAGGACTGAGGGAGGGAAAAAAATGGTGAACTGAAGTGCTTGGTGGGAAACGTGGCTTTAATAATGAATCGGCCTTTTGTCACAATGTCACTTCATCTTTCCTCTCCTCTTTGATTTGAAAGTTTTCCACGTCCTCATTTCACCTCAAACGGCACTTTTGCGCCTTTGTGCTCTTCTTGCCTTCCGCCGAGGCTCCACCTGAGCGTGAAGTAGGCCGCGGCGGGGTCGGCCGGCGAGTGTGTGAGCAGCAAGTCGCATATAGTGTGTGTGCGCGCTGATGTGTTCACTGACCCTGCCACGCTGTCTCGATGTGGCATTCTGGCTCCACAGTTTGATCCCGGGGGGCAGCGGCACACAGGAAGATACTGCCTGCGTCGCATCCGCTTCCCTCTTGACATTTCCCTTTTCGTCTCTTTGAGTTTTGAGTTTCAGATTCAGGTTTTTGGAAAATTTCAAGCAACCCTTTTTGTGATTCCTCTTTCGTCATCGGAAGCTGTCATTATCTTTCAATCTAACATTTTCCTCCCATTTATGTCTCTGTTTGTCCTCCTTCTCCTTCCCGCTCTCCACGTGGCTCTTGCTGCATCCTGGTGAGTCTCAACGATAGCGAAACATTTAATTTTATTTAATATTATTGCTTTTTTTATTTTTTATTTATTATTTTTTACAATTCTGCGTCCCCCTATAGTCTCCTCAGCTACCCAGCGGTGAACCGCTACTCCTCGTCTTCGCTGTCCTCTCAGGCGTCCAACGAGGTCAGCAACATCACGGGGCAGTCGGAGAGCTCAGATGAAGTCTTCAACATGCAGGTACTTGAACGCAGCGCACGAAGAATTCGCATCTCGAGATTCAGGGTTCCCACAAGTGCTGAAAACCCCTGGAGTTTAAATCCTGTCATGGTTTGAAATGCAAAGCGACTTGCGTGAGCCTATCAAATGAGCGCATTATGCAATAAACGCAATTGCTGCATCAAACTCCTGATAGCTCTGCACCTAGAGCTTAAATCAAAATGAAAACAAATCAAAACTTTAAATTCATGGGTGTATAGCATGACAGCAGAGAGACACATCTGAGAGAATAAGACAGCAAAAAGAATGTTCTTTGTTTTTATGCCGCTTGGGAAAAAAAGAATGAAAAAACTTGAAAAATTAATAGTGTTTTTTTTTTATTTATTTTTTTTATATAAACTGTTGCCATGGATTGCGCATATACTTCAGCAATTGTAGGCTCATGTTGCACCATAGATTCACCATAGTGTTTTTAATGTGACCTTTGAGCCTTATTGAGCTGTTTTAATGCTTACAATGAACCGCGCTAGAAGTTTCCGTGCGACACCGTTGCGCTAATACAATTTACCGGTTTTGTTGCGATTTTCTTCAACCGAATGCAGTTGCGGCTGAGTCCTGGAGTCCTCTTTTGAAAGCGAAGCCCTTGTCGGGAAGGAGGCGAGGAGCTCAAGTGCCTTTCAGCAGCCATTAAAGCCTCTTGAGCCATTTTGACTTTGTAGTTTCGGGAGAACACGAGGCGAGATGTCCTCGTTTGACGTCGGGCGCGCTCTCTCCCTCGTCATCAATCACGGAGACATAAGAACACCGGTTTTAATGGTTTGTTTCTCATCTCGCCTTACAGCCCAGTCCGTCTACCTCGAGCCTGAGCTCCAACCACTCCGCCTCGCCTAATGTCACCAGCTCAGCGCCCTCCAGTGCCCGAGGTGAGAGTCACGTCCTTTGTACCGAGCGTGTTTGCGGGATTTCAAGTGCCTACCAAGGCAATACGTCAGCTTCTAACTCAGCGTTGTCCAAACTTTCTTTTCCCGACGGCCACATACATCAAAATCTGAGAAAACAGCGGCCACTCTCCTTTATTTTACACGCTTAAACCAACCCATGAGTTCAGGTAATGATATGGTAGGCTATTATATGTTGTTTTTATCTGTGGTGGACCTGTAGTAGTAATAATAACAATAGAACATTAAAGTAGAATTACTTGAGTTTGATAAAAGTGGAATGAATATATATCGATATAATATACAACCCCATTCCAATGATTGTTGGGACGTTGTGTTAAACATTAATAAAAACAGAATACAATGATTTGCAAATCATGTTCAACCAGTATTTAATTGAATACACGACAAAGACAAGATATTTAATGTCCAAACTGATAAACGTTATTGTTTTTAGCAAGTTAGTATTTTATGGCTGCAACATGTTCCA
Organism: Phycodurus eques; assembly: GCF_024500275.1. NCBI lineage: Eukaryota > Metazoa > Chordata > Actinopteri > Syngnathiformes > Syngnathidae > Phycodurus > Phycodurus eques. The sequence goes on along the minus strand of NC_084546.1, from coordinate 9,294,542 downwards.
AAAAAACTGCGACAGGGTCATGTCTGCCACTGTGTTACATCACCTTTTCTTTTAACAGCATTCAATAAACATTTGGGAACTGAGGACACTAATTGTTGAAGCTTTGGAGGTGGAATTCTTTCCCGTTCTTGCTTGATGTACAACTTCAGCCGTTCAACAGTCCGGGGTCTCCGTTGTCGTATTTTACGCTTCATAACGTGCCACGCATTTTCAATGGGATACAGGTCTGGACTGCAGGCAGGTCAGTCTAGTACCCGCACTCTTTTACTACGACGCCGCGCTGTTGTAACACGTGCAGAATGTGGTTTGGCATTGTCTTGCTGAAATAAGCAGGGGCGTCTATGAAAAAGACGTTGCTTGGATGGCATCATATGTTTCTCCAAAACCTGTATGTACCTTTCAGCATTAATGGTGCCTTCAAAGATTTGTAAGTTACCCATGCCATTGGCACTAACACAGCCCCATACCATCGCAGAAGCTGGCTTTTGAACTTTGCGTCCATAACAGTCCGGATGGTTCTTGACGTCCACAATTTCCAAAAACTATTTGAAATGTGTACTCGTCGGACCACAGAGCACTTTTCCACTTTGCATCAGTCCATCTTAGATGAGCTCGGGCCCAGAGAAGCTGGCGCCGTTTCTGGATGTTGTTGATAAATGGCTTTTGCTTTGCATAGTAGAGTTTCACGTTGCACTTACAGATGCCTTTTTGCCACCTGCCCCAGCTTTTTTGGAATGTGTTGCAGCCATAAAATTCTAAGTTAATGATTTAACAAAAAATATCTTGTCTTTGTAGTGTATTCAATTAAATATAGGTTGAACATGATTTGCAAATCATTGTATTCTTTTTTTTATTTATGTTTAACACAACATTCCAACTTCATTGGAATTTGGGTTGTATATAAATAATAGAAAAGTGAAATAAAGTTGCATGCATATAACACAATAATACAGTGGACCCCCGCATGTTCGCGGTCCAGGGAGTGTTTTTTTTTCCCATTTTTTTTCCATTTTTCTTTGTCTGGAGAGTACCAACTCTGAAAATATTTGATTGTCCCAGTTTATTCAAGAATCTTTGGGATTTAAAAAAAAAAAAAAAAATAAAAAAAAAAAATAAATAAATAAATAAAAAATATATATATATTTATATATACACACACACACACACACACACACAGCTCTGTCCCTATCCCCCTGCGAATAATGGGTTCCACTGTACATTGTATTGTTTCAAGGTGAGTGTATTTTACATAATCAGTACAAACAAAGCACTTTGTTCATCCGTATTGTGATGTTGCTTTTCTAAAAGGATATTTTCGCGCAACAACTTAATGTGTTTCGTGCTGGAAACGGAAAGCAATTTTCTGCATCAGCGCAATGCATCATGGGATATATTAGTTTTTGTTGTGACCGTTGGGATACATTGAAGGAAATAACCTACAGCCTACTCACTACCCATTTGAACAGGAGTACAAAAAGCAACCTTTATATCGTGGAGAACACGGCATCAGATCATGACTTGTATTGAATTGAATGAGTTATTAGTGATGTAAAGCAGAGTTTGTATGTGACTCTGAAAGCCAAAATGCATAGAATACAAACCTAGGCTTCTAAGATTATGTTGGCCTGAGTTGATTCATAATTTGTCTTTCAAGCCATGTGTAGGAAAGAGACGCTTGTAAACGACTATTTGATCTGTTGAGGCGAGACAGACTGCTCGGGACGCACGTAGCACATTGAGTTCGATGAATGAAAAGTTAGGAACTGAGAAATTGAGAGAATACAAAGTGTCCTGAGCATCATGGAGTCCACGGGGACAACTCCGAGCTAAACCTCTTGGACCTCATTACAGTCTCTGCTGAATATCTAAGCTCTTCTCTAGCCCTTCCTCTTATCGCGCTATATTTCTGACTGATCCAAATCATAAAAAGACCGAATATACGGTGACGTTTACGGACGAGTATACGCTCCCCTTTGGCGAGCAGCTGGCGGCTGGCGGCGGGCGGCGCTCTTATAAACGTGTCCTGTGGCTTACCATAAAGCCTGCGGTGACTTATTGGTTGTGTGCTCTTATCTGCCAGCGACGCACCCTCGCATGCTCGCGCAGTCTCAGGAGAAATGCTGAGAAATGTTGCACCGTCCGCCGCGGTTGTCCACTCTAGGAGAACGCAGGCTATACAGTATATCATGTTGCGAAGGCTCGCAGTAGGGGAATTGGCCTTCGCCAATTGCCAGGTTTCGGCGTGTAACAGTCTAACGCCTCCCCCGCCGCTCTGTGTGTGTGTTCCCGTTCTGACTCACGGCTGCCCACTGCAGGTTCACCGCAGATGGCCGAGAAACACAAGCACTCCAGAGAGAACGCCTGCCTGTCTCCGAGAGAGAGGCCCGTCAGTGCCATCTTCCCCAACCCTCTGGACCCTGCGCAGGTTAACGCACGCGCACAAAAAAAACGGCTACTTTTTAATGCTTTTGATGTGGATTTACTGACTAGCGCGGCATAGCAAAGGCATTATTTGTACACTTTGTCAAATACGTATCAACACGAGGGTTATTGATATTGTATTCAGGCGAGTCCTCACCAAAGGCTGTTGAAAAATGACAGCGAATATTGCTTTTCCAAACGAAGGCCAACGTGTGTGCACATTTCAGCCTCGGTGGCGGATTTCGTTGAAAGAGAAGAAGTGGGGGGGGGTGGACAAAACATATGTTTGCTTCTCAATGGCTGTTCAACTCACCCCTATCTGCACACAAGATGTGTGGGGGGAAAAAAAAAAAAAAGAAAAAGTTGGCTAAGCCATCATCTTCTTGCTTTCTGGCTACTAATGGAATATTGGTTATTATTATTTTAAAAACAAATTTTAAATCACAGTTTCATGTAATTAAGGTAAACGGTTTGGGAGGTTGTGGCATGCCCAATGCTTCTTTATGTGTGTGTTTGCAGAGGGCTGCTTCTCATCAGATTGGTGACACCACATTACCCCGCAGTGACCCCAACCTATCGGCTCCGGACAAAGGTAAAAAAAAAAAAAGAAAGAAAAAAAAAAAAGCACAACTTCACAGAAACACGCCAGTGAATGTTTCTTGGAATGCTGCACCAGAGTGTGCAATTAATTGCTCTCTGACTGTATCAAGCACATCGCAGCGGTTGTGTTTGAAGCCAGATAGCTCGTGAGAGTGAGTTATACAATCTCAGGCTTTGCTGATTGATGTGTGTGATATTCATAAACATGAATGCATATCTATCAGCAAAGGCTCCGCTTGTCCTTTTTTTCCCTTTTAAACACCGCAGGAACGTTCACATCTTTTGTGTTTTTTGAGGCAAAAAATTAAAAAAATGATCTGTGCATAGGTTTCACACAGCTCGCTCCGCATTTTCCTTTCATGAGCTCCGTAACGAACAAAACAACAGCGGAATTGCGAGCAGCCTATGAAATAATTAGCGACAAAAGCGGAAGCGACGTCTCGAGATGAGGCTGGGACGCTTCCACGCCTCTCGCACGTGTACCTTTGCGGCGACGCGACTGCGATAGTGCATGCAAATTGAGGAAGCGCCACCGCAATATGATAACTCGCCGCATTTAGGTCTGCAATTACGACGAACGAACAAACGTGTGACAATTTTTCAGAAAACCCGTGATCACATCTACTGCGTGAAATGACACCTTCTAATTGTGGATACCAAATGTATACTGTTATTCTCTGTTGTTCACAGAAATGCCTAGAAAGAAAAACATGGAATGTATTATTCTACAAGCAATGAGCTTTACATGGTTTCCATAGGATGGAAATAAAACAATACTGTATCGTCAAACTGTGACGATACAGTATATGTTACATATTGTTACACGTTATATATTTTTAGCAGACTCAATTTTGCAGAACAACCAATACAAAAAATAATGTCAAATACATTTCAAGTATCTCAATGTACTGTACTGTCTACTAACATGGTCAAATCAAATTGAGATGATGTTTGGACACAAAAATAACATTTTAAACAACATGGATATAATATTATTTGTTAAAGGACAAATAATATATTATACGTGCAGTAAAAGGCCTCAGGTATTACTGCAGGTTTTTTTCTTTTATTATACTAGTGTAATTATCTTTCCTATTTTTTTCTTCTATGATGTATTTTACTTCAATTTTTTGTCATCATTGTATTATATGTGACTTTACTTAACTTTTCTATTTTCTCACAAATGTAATTCGACTTAAATGTTCTAATAATTATTATTATTATTACGTTTTATTATAAGCATGTCATTTTACTTAAATTTTCGAGTACTTCTGTTTTACTACACGTATGTAATTTTACTTCCATTTTCGACGATTATTTTATGAAATGCATGCCATTTTACTTCAATTTTATATTATTAGTAGTAGTAGTAGTACAATGTTATTATTGTGTGTAGTATTGTATTATTTTGTATAAATGTACTTGTTATTTTTACAGTACAAAATGTTAACGTGGCAAGGTCATGTCTCCATTGCTGCATTCGCCCTAAACACGCATGATTCCTCATTCTGTTTGTGCATGTATTTTGCCATCTTGTTGTTGTGGTGGTGATTGTGATGTCTCCGTGTGCCGTCAAAAGTGCGACCCACGCCCAGTAGCTGGAGCCTAGACAGCGTCAAAGAGGGCGTGCCGTCCTTCTCTGACCCTGTCGGCAAACTGCTATGCCCTCCCATCCCTCCCAGGCCACCGTACACAGGTATTCCATCCAGCAAATGTAGCAAAACCTTTTACATTCACATTTGGACAAAGGTTTGTAGACATTATAGTACAAGTGGCAGTCAAAAAGTAGTGAGCCCAATGTAATATAGCCTGCTGATAATAATTGAAGGTTTGAAGGTTAATTTAAAAAAAAAAAACAACAACAACAAAAAACAACATTTTGTTAAACCCTGTCCTCTTCTAGTCAGCCATTTTGTAAATAATGTCATTGTTGGATGCCCTGTGATTGAATTTCTCACTTTGGAAGATGAGGCACCACTAAATATTGTCAAAAAGTTTCAAAATGTGTACGGGGAAGCTGGATTAGTCAAAAAGCGGGTGTCCAGGACCAAAGGCAAAGAGTCTGCTTTGAGTGATCTCCGTGACAAACGAAGGAGCTCGTTAAGTCATCAGTGCCTTTGGCACTGATGACTTAACCAACCATAAACCGTCCCCATACTCACCCGATCTGGCACCATCAGATTAACACCTTTTTGGACCTTTAGAAGAAGAAATGATGACGAACAAGTGAAGCAAGCTGTAAAAAAAAATAAAAAAAAAAATTGGTGAAACACGCAGCCTGCTGAATTTCACGAGGCTGGCATACGTGCCCTTGTTCATCGATGAATGGTGTTGAGACGAAGGGAGATTATATTGAAAAATAGTGAGAACTAAAGCTCGAAGAAAATTGGGCTCATTTTTTGACTTTGACTGGGGAAAAAAAGCAGGCAAAACAAAAATGAAAAATATGGTAAAACCACATAATGAGTACAATTTTGGGGGGAAATGGAGAAAAAGAAAATCCAAATTTTTCTTTTTAACTTGGCTAAAATACCTTTAATTTAGATTAAAGCAGTCACTCAGGAGTCGAACCCAACCCCTTGATTGATGGATCAATTTATTTTGAAGTGTGTCATAACTTTTGTCCAGATTATCTGCAGTTGTCCTGCAGATTTTAACTTGATTAACCCTAAATTGAATCACTGACTGTATCAGATTTGATGTTACCCAGATGAGATCCATGTTAATTTCACAAATCAAACATGATTAAATGCTGCATTGCAACTGTCCAGACATATACACCAACATGCATACACCGTTTCGGGGGTATAGTGCCTTGCTTAATGGCACTTTGGCAAGGTTGTCAGTCCATTTCTGTAGTTTTGCTGAAGTTTTGCAGTTTGACAGACTAAACTGAATATCACCCCCATGTATATTTATTTAATCAGTCCCCCCTTGACAAATGTACTTTTGAACCGTTATTTACTTATTTGGCCCAAGAGTGTAATAAACAGATGCTTGAGGTTTTGTTTTTGTTTTGTTTGTTTGTTCCCCCCCACCCCCTTGCCCTTGTTGCAAAGGGCGACTGCAGCTGTTCCATGTCTAAAAAGCATTTAAGGCCGCCCCAAGGACCCGCACGACACGGGCAACCATTTGATTCGTTCACGTTTTAAGCCAGGGGGCCCTCTCGGAGTTGCGTGTGTGGATGTTCGCATGAGTCACGCTGGCGCGGTGGTGGGCGCTAACGATTTGAATTTGCCCTCCATTTCATCCTCTTCTCTCTTGTGTCTGTTTCTCACCACGCAGGCTCTTCGGCGAAAACCATGAGGTCGCAGTCCCCCGTTCTCATGTCGAGGTCGCCGCAAAAGGTTAGGGTACTTTTTCTGTTGAACGGTCTTTACTGGTTTTGGTCTCAAAACCGTTTCAAAAGCACTCATTTCAAACTCATTTTACATTACATTTGGTTGAGACACAAAATACGACCAAAACTGTAAAAGGCTGAATTTCTTCCTTCATATTCAAGGTCTGTCATAAATAAAACGATTTGAAAAATCCTTGTTTGTACCAGGCCTTAGTCTAGCTGCATCACTTCAACATACTCAATTGCAGTCCGACTTTTCGGACTTTTTCCGAGTTTCAAAAAGCCCCCAAAAAACATGAATAGGTGTGTTTTTCATTAAATAGCTCGGGATTTGTTCCCCATAAAACTACAAATTTGTGAGGGATTATTGTCGAAACATTCATGTGATTTTACACCTCAGGTGTGTTTATTGACAAGGGAGTCCTCGATGTAGTTTAATAGATGTCCTGTAAAGCTTGAGGAAGCGCAGACAAAGCTCTTAATGAGGCTAAAGGCTTTTTCTCCTCTCTTCTTTGCGGGCTCGTGACAAGCGACAGTGCGAAGCGTGCCGCTTTTGTCGCAGGTGACAGCTTGCAACGGGGAGGAAAAAGGGGGGGGGGGGGGGGGGGGAATAATGTTTTGTCTCTGTAAGTGTGAATGACAGCTTGTGCACTGTCAATCACAGCTGTGCAAATACATGTATGTGTGTTTCCACTTGTGAACACGGTGGCTTACCTGCAGCGTGATTAGAGTGCACACTTGTGGTCGCAGTCTGCCCAGTCAGACAACGTCTCTGCCTGGCATGCAGTCCACTACGCCGGATAGCAAATATGCAGGTAGTTGTGGAGGTAGTTGTGGATTACAAACGGTGTGAATGACACCTAGACACTAAGACAGTGATTCCCAACCACTATGAGAGATGATCAGGTGTGCTATGTGGTGTCTGGTTCATCCTTGGGTGCAATTTCCAGTTGCATGAATCTGCCACGTTTATCTGTTGTTCAAACAATTAATTATAGGTAAATATGAACACCATGGGAATGTCCAGCCGTCGTACCGCTCAGGAAGGAGACGAGTTCTGACTCCAAGAGATGAACCCTCTTTGGTCAGAAATGTGCGCCAAACAACAAAAACAAAAGCCCTGGCTGAAGCTGATACGAGTGTGTCATAATCCACAGTGAAACCAGTACTCTACCGACATGGGTTGAAGGAAAACACTGCTCGAAGTGACAATAGAGCATGTCTGGCTTTATAAAGATACAGAAAGCGGCAAGTAATTAGTTTCTGTAAAGGAGTGAGGATTGTAAATGACATACTTCAGCACCAGATCTTTGTTCGCCACTAGAAGCAGCTGTCTAAATTGCATTAAGACAGATTGTAATAGAATGCGTTCGTAAATCGGCGACTGCCTGTGGTCAATTCAGTAAAAAGCTCATTCGATTGAGACAAGACTGAGAACAAGAGAACTAATGGGTGTGCGTGTGTGTCTTCAACCCACCAGGCCACTATGCCACCCTTCACCCCGTCGCCAACCGAGTGCCATTCGACGAGCCTGGTCTCCAACTCGCCCGTCCTCTCGGGCAGTTACAGCAGCGGCATCTCCTCGCTCAGTCGCTGCAGCGTGTCCGAGGCGTCGGGCACCGAGTTGCCCGCCGGCGAGCAGCTCGTCCCCCTGGCGACGGCCACCACGCCCAACGCCGGCCCCGACGAGGCCGTCCGCAGAGAGAACAAGACGCCGCCGCCTTACAGCGTCTACGAGAGGAACAACCCCCGCAGACCCGTGCCGCTGCCCCACAGCCTGTCCATCCCCCCGCAAACAGACCCCCCTGCCCTGCCCCCCAAACCTCACCAGCTGCGCACCGGCAGCATGAAGCTGGACGGAACCTCGGACCCTCGTGTCCCCAGACCGAGGCCTCTGCCCCGGAAGGTGTCCCAGCTATAGGGAAGACCGGAATGTGGCGGGAAGAAACACACTGGCGTTATTTGCACTTTTCTACTGGGCACTCAACCTTTTTTTTTTGGTTCTGTTTTGTTTTACTTTCAGCTTAGGATGCTGTACCTCCACTCCAATAAAAGACACGTTGACAGGCAGTTTTTAAAAACTGAACATAGTTTTTATATAGCTTGACTACATGTGTTTACACTTAAAAGAACAGTTTTGATAGGTGTCATCATTTCAAATATATGTATCTTGGAATATACTGTATGAGGATTGTTTTTGCCTTAATAAGTATTGGGAACCGTGAATCTTGCACGTTTGTTTTTTTTTCCCTTTTCTTTTGTTACAATTGTACATTTGTACACTGTATGGCTAAAACGGTGCTTGAGAAGGAGCAAGCACTTTGACTGAAGCGTAGTTAAAGATCAATATAGTCATATCCACGCGAGCAATGGTACGACAAAGGGACATGTCCTCACGATGACATTTTTCGTCAAACTTTCGTGTTTTGAAGACCAGCAGCTTTTCAAGTTTCTTTCGTCAGAAGCGAATCGTCTCCTTCACGACCCGCTGCCCTCTGTAGACTTTTTCCCCAATCAGCTTTGCACTTTTCAATGAAGACCTTAGCAGGAAGTTGGACCAAACAAAAAGGCAAATATTGGCCTTTTGCATGCTGTAGAGCCTGGACTTGTCCTTGACTATATTGCATGACCTTAAAGGGGTGGGCTACAAGTATTGTGCCAAAGTATAATGCACAATGGAACACTTTTTATTTCAGTCCCCCCCCCCCCCCCCCCCCAAAAAGAATTGGTGCCACGAAGACGAGGAAAGGCTCAAAAGTGAAGACCCCAAAAGCTCTAATCTACTGATCATATATAACTTTAAGCACAATTCTATGATTCTGTCATGAACACGACAAGTACTGTTATGTATTCACTATTGGACAAAGTCATTGGGGCAGAGTTTCACTGTTTGCAGTAAGTTTGAAATGCATAAATCCCATGTACAGTTTGAATGCAGATTGTTCTTGACTGCACAAAGCAAATGACGCTGTTTAATGGCATCATATTGTGACGATATTGCTCTGTGGCTATTCCGTTGTGATATGTACGATAGAGGACATTCAGCATCAAATATTCCTCAATCATGAGTCCAGTGAGGCATTTTTTTTTAGAATGGGGTGGGTAGGGAGGGGGATTAGCTTTAGTATTGTTTTATGTCTCGGTTGTTTTATGAGTTGTGATTTTTTTTCTTTTTTTTTTTTTTTTAATGAAATATTCCCATTAATCAGTTCTTAAGAACCTGTAAATTATGTGATGAGATTAATGTAAGTAAGCCAAATATTAAAAAAAAAAAAAGTGTATTGGAATTTATGTAAATAATGTTTTTAACAAAATGTAGTTATAACAATTTACAGCTTTGAATGTAATGTTGAAGCAGCAAATAATTATTATAAATGTGCAAACTTTCATGGGTTTTTGTGAGTGTAGAAAAATAAAAGGTCATGCTTTAATGACTCCTAACACATTTACAAGTTCAATAAACTGCCCAATGTAAATGTTGCTTGTTGTGTTGTGAGATATGTAAAATTACATGTCAGTGTTGGCCAAGCTACTTAAAAGGAACTGAGCTTACATGGACTCGTCGTCAGCGATGAACCCGAGGTCATCGGGTGTTTCGAAACTGGACCAAATTCGTGAACCTAATTGGTCCAAACCAAGTCCTTGGCTGTTGATAGGGGTTAGCTCATTTTCCCTGATTGATTTGGCCTGTCAGGTGGGAGGGGCCATGGGATGTATAAGGGATGAGCTCCCTGCTCTCACTTTCTCAGTCTGCTGCTGCTGGCTGAATACGGATGGGAATTTCAGCTGTTTTTTCCCCAAGCGTCGGTTCTTTAGGGTCGGCGCCATAAAATGTGCTTTCACTCTCGGCTCCCAAAGTGTCTCCTATATTTTTTATTTATTTTTTATTTTTTTTTACAATACACCACAAGGAAGTTTTTCGCTATCCAATCCGTTCCACGTGTTCATATAGAGAATGTCCTTTATACTGAAATGCCAGTCCATGTTTTCACTGTGACTTGGTTTGTACTGGTACATGCCTGCTGCAATTAGCGGGCCTGGGTAGCACATGGTTGACTAAAAACAGCATGAGGAAAGAACAAAGGATGGACAAGAACAAATATCAAGAAAATACTGTAAGTCTTTAACACTGCTGGTTGTAACAATTAGTTAGCTCTGGCCCCCAGTTAACAGCAGAAAGTCACATGCTACTACTAACTAACTTGTCAAGTAGTCCGAAATGCATTGTGAAGCTCCTGGTTGTTTACATAAAGATGAAACAAATTACTGAGTGAACGGTGAACATTTGCTTATCGTTGTCATCGGTGACTAATAATAATCATAGGCCGACTGGTTTTCACATGCGGCTCACAGTTCGGAGGTCCCGGGGTTCAAATCCGGCCTCCGTGTTTGGAGTTTGTGTGTTCTCCCCATGCCTCCCTAATCCCCCTTTACCCATCAAACCTGCTGACGCCTGTGACTGGACTACAGTGGAGCAAAGAAACACAAACTTTCATTCCATTTCACTTTACCTTTATGGCAGTTTGTAATGTTTTTGTTTGTTTCCCCAATGAATTGGAGAAGTCCACTGGCTCAAAATAATTCCTGACTTTGCAATATAACAAAGAGTAACCAAGTTTTGTCCAACCCAAAACACTGCATGACTTTCCACCTTGAATGTTTCATACAAGTGTTGGTTTTTGTAATTTGTATGTGTCTCGCATGTAAACACAGCTATTAGCACCTGTCGTCTCAATTGTACAAGCTTGGCTGTAATTAAACAATTATTCTCTGCAGCGAGGGTGAATCATCTGTCCAATTGGATCCATTTTCAAGGGATGGTTGCTGCGTAGCGCTGACAAAGGCCCAAAGCACAGGACAGCAGGTAACAGTCGCACAGTGAAGCATTGCTACCGAGGTGAACTGCCATAATAGCATGTAAATATTATGATCCTTGCAGAGCTGCTGTAATTGTAAACACATTCGGCACTTTTCGCAGGGCATTCATTCCATTCAGCGTGAGGCTTTCGCAGCACCATTATACAAGCACTAAACAGCCTCCATTTATAGCATTCACGGGTAATGGTACGAAATTGTCAGAGGTGAGGGGAAGTTGGCGCTGGTTATTAATGCCATGCTGCCGCGGGTGAATTTTTAACACACATCCGTAGAGAAGCCCGAAGGGGTTTGTCTCGCTCTGCAAATCTTTCCAGGGAGATTGGAAAACCTCTTATCTGACTTCTCCACGCACAGAGCCCTGCGCTGTTGTCTCCTCGCAGATTATTGGTGGGATTATTATGATTTTTTTTTTCCACCTGCCATCTTCAAACGCCACCGCTTGTTTTAAACGGCGTCGCAAGGGAAGTTGCATTTTTAGACTAACACCAGTCCTCAGAGGGGCCCGTCGCTCCAGCCCCCAAACGGGGAGAGATGACGAGCTTGTTTCGAGCGCTGAAAGCAGATCGAGACAAAAAAGGCAGCAGGGAAATGGTTTTCTGCAGATGGGAATTCATGGATAACATATACTGAGTTTGTGTGCAAGTCTGTCTTTTGTGGCGGAAAAACTTGTTAATCTATTAGTCGCAAAGTGAGTGGCTCTGGCCTTGATTTATTGTTTGGCATGTCCACATCGAGTTTTGGTTAGGTTTAAAAAGGGGGACAAAGTGAGATGTTTCTCTAATAATTTGGCTAACACTCCATTCATTTTCAATTACAAGTTAGAAATTTTTCAATGATTAAATCACTTTCAATGTGATTTAATCATAAATAATGGAAATGATTAGCAGACATTTCTTATTCCATCCATTCATTCCAGATTAGTTGATAAATTCTTCCTATATAGTGTATAAAGAACTGGTTTATGTGTTTTTGTGTGTGTTGAAATAATGGGGCCCTCTGGAGCCGAGTAAACGGACTTCCCTTAATGTAAACCGCCTTTCAGACCTGAGATTAAACTAATTTTCCGTTTTTATTAAAATTGGGTGGCGCTCCAAGGTCACTTTCAACCAACATATTTTTAAGTTTAAATTGTTTTGGCAAATATTCCATTTCCATTATCAGATCAAAGTTAAAAGTGCTGGCATTCTGCTCTTAATCGATGAATCGATTGATTAATGGTACGTTACTGAATTTAATGGTTTACCCAACAATGCAAAATACTATAAAACAACTAGTTGCTTCTAGTAGACTTAAGTACTGCCCAGCATATTGCACCACAACATGGTATTATGCTCAAGGTGCAACACTAAATTCAGAATTTTCATTAGAGAAAAGCAAAGTAAATTTATTTATATAGCGCCTTTCATACACAGTGTAACTCAATGTGCTTTACATGATTAAAAGCATTTAAAAACAAATAAATAAACAGCTTATAAAGATTCAAAACAAAGACAAAAAAAATTAAAAGTACAATTAAAACAGTGTACAGTGCAAGAAATAAAAAGTGGAAATACTCTAAAAAGCATGGGGGGGGTTTTTAACCTGGACTTAAAAAGATTCACACTTGGGGCTGATGTCACTTCTGTTGGGAACTTATTCCATTTGTGTGCAACATAACAGCCAAATGCTGCCTCACCATGCTTGCTTTGGACTCTGTGCTCCACTATGTGACCAGAGTCTGTCGATCTCAAAGCCCTACCGGGTTTATATCTCATTAGCATTTCTTTCATATATTCAGGACCTAAACCATTTAGTGATTTATAGACCAGTAGCAGAACTTTAAAATGAGGTGCAGCTGTTTAATGCTTTTTTTAGGGAGTCCATTCAGAAGACCATTACAATAGTCAAGTCTACTTGAGATCAAAGGATGGATGAGCCTCTCCTGGTCTGCTTGACACATACAAGCCTTCACGCTGGATGTGTTCTTCAGATGGTAAAGGGCAGTTTTAGTAATTGATTTGATATGACTGTTGAAAGTCAGGTCGGAATCTATCAGAACACGAAGGTTTCGGACTTGGTCTTCGGTTTTTAAAGAGAATGACTCCAGGTATTTACTAACAGCAATCCTCTTTTCTTTATTTCCAAAAACAACTATCTCAGTTTTGTTGTGGTTTAATTTAAGAAAATGTTATTTATCGGTTTTAGACAGTGACACAACACCTAAATTGAACTGTAGTCATCTGGAAACACTGCTACATGTAACTGTGTGTCATCTGCATAGCTATGATAGTCAAAATTAAAGTTCTGAAGAATTTGACCGAAGGGTAGCATATACAGGCTGATCAGAAGGCGCCCAAAAACTGACCCTTAAGGGACCCCTTAATATACTCTAAAAACCCATAAAAAAGGTCATTTGAAAATCTGCATTCTAGCCGGAGCGCGAATGATGAACCGCGATATAACGAAAAGTTCAAGTGAAAATGTGTCTTGTTTCATATCAGTTCCCAGTCGTGATTTCTCAGCAAGCTATCAGGCTTGGCTCTAATCTGAGTGAGAGGAGGGTGTTGGTGGTTCATGAGTGGTTTGGGGAGGGGGGGTTGCAGGGGGGAGGGTTTCCATGGCATAGCGCGTCAGGGCTGCGGCCCAATCCATCTGTCTTCATCAGTAAGCCAGGGGTGTGTGTTGGCTGGGACCCGCAGGAGCCCGCTAAGCACCAGCTGCTAGCTGCCTTTTACGCTGATTCCCACCGAGTGGGACATATTTACAGTAAAGCCAAACCGGGGTCTCTCAATTCTCCCCAAAAGCTTTAAAATAACACAAAAATACTAGATTATTCTAGTTTTCGACAGTAGTAAGTGACTTACTTCAGTCTGACTGTAGTGATTTCAGATAGAATCCACCTCTGGCTGTGATGTTCATTGGTTATTGAACCGGTGCATCTATTCACACGCGTTTTGGTGACTGCATTGATTTGACGACAAGCTGTTCCCTAGCATGGCCTGACACTAATTGTCCTCCTCTAAACCGTCGCCTTCTATCGAATAAGACCATGAGCTCCAAATGATGATGCCAGCCTGGTCGAGACCCTGAAGCCAAGAGCCCTTCCATTCGAGTGAAATCAATTACGGTCTAAATGGCAATGCGATTAGTGCTCACTAATGTGCTTCTATTTCTCCTTTTCCCACCTCCAACCTTCTTATTCGACCCTCCTTGTATTGGAAGTGCACATTAAGTGAGCATAAAGTTGTGGAAACATCTTTTTAAAAGACACCATTTAAACTCTTTGTACTTTGTATTCAAAGTACGTTTTGCAAGTAGTTTGCCAGTAGCAAAAAGGGACAAAAGCGTTACAATGGTGGGGGAAAGCAAACATAGATACAAACGTACTTATTTTACCTTAAGGGACTAAAAAAAACTAAAAACTTGGGGGGGGATCTCCATGTATGAACAATAAATACCTTTAAAAATTGGGGTGGGTCTTCTCCCATACTGTAGGATTGGGCTTCATTCATTTTGACTGTTATTTGAAGTGCGCCATAATCTATTCACCCTTTAGAAATATTTAATGATTTATGTATAATTCATCACAAGCGATCACGATATGATGGTGTTTCGATGCTTTTTAGCCCATTTTGCTGTTTTGCATGGGCTAAGTTAAATGTTGAATTGTGCTGTGAAAAAGTCTCAATCTCAATTTTTTTTGATAGTTTCCCCACTTTATGTAAGATCAGCAAACAAATGTAAGTATCAGACAAAGAAAACCCAAGTAAACATAAAATGCTGTTTTTAAAGGATTTTATTTTTTAAGAAAGAAAAACAATATTCAAAGCGACCTGACCCTGTGTGGAAAAAGTAATTTCCCCCCTTGTTAAATCTGGAATTAACTGTGGCTAATGTACTTTTGGGGGGAGGGAGTTGAGTTCATTTTGGCTGACCAGAACAAAGTCTGATGATCTCCAGACCTGTTCAATCAAGAAATCACTTGAGGAACCTGTCTGACGAAATGAAGTCGATCAAAAAAGAAAAATCTCAAAAAGCTGCAAGAAAATCCCACAATCCGAAGAAATTCAAGAACAGATGAGCAATAACGTAATTGACATTGTTCCGTATGGAAAGGGTTACAAAGCCATTTCTCAAGCTTTAGGACTCCAGCGAACCATGTGAGAGCCAGTAACGACAAATGGAGAAAACATGGAACAGCAGTGAACCAACCCAAGAGTGGCCGGCTTACAAAAATTATGCCAAGAGCGTGGTCAAAATCTTAACAACTGCAGGCCTCTCTTGCCTCAGTTAAGGTCAGTGTTCATGACTCAACAATAATGGAGAGACAGAGTTCCAAGGCAGAAACCACTGCTGATCAAAAAGAACATGCTAAATGCTCACCTTGCTTTTGCAAAGAAACATTTTGGGAGAATGTTTTATGGACTGATGAGGCAAAAAGTGATTTTTTTTATATCGGACATGACTGTAACACATTTCAGAAAAAGAACATTATATCGATAGTCAAACATGGTGGTGGTGGTCGTGTGATGGTCTGGCACTGCACTGCTTTGCCAATTCAGGACCCGGATGACTTGCTGTGATTGATCGGGAACCATGAATTCTGCTCTTTACCAGAAAATCCTAAAGGAGAATGTTCGGCCATGTGAGTGGCTTGAAAAATAAAATAAAATTCAAGCTTTGGAGTGGCCAAGACAAACTGTGGACTGAAATTGTGGCCCAACCAGTTATTAGGATAAGGGGGCAGTTACTTTTTCACACAGGGCCAGGTAGCTTTGAATAGTTGTTAAAAAAATATTATTATTACATAAAATCGCCTTTTAAAAACTGCTTTTCCTGTTGGGTTATCTTTCTGATATTTACTTTTACTCAATCTTCAACATGAAGGTGCGCTCATGTACTTGTACGATACAGTCCACATGTATTGTGTGCATGACTTACTCCAACAATCACTTTAAGACACGAAATAAGCCTCAGTCAGACCGAGAGCACATTTTTCCGACAAAGAACGCACGTCGTCGGCAATCATCTCCATCGCACGGAAATAATAAAATGTCAGCCTGCTCCGGTCTTGATGCTTTCAACAGCCCGTGGATGAGTCGGCGGTCTCCCGCGCTTTGGCCGCCGCGCGACTATGGCGTGCGATGTGTGTGTGACGACTGAATTGATGCTGATGGCGAAAGGACATCAGTTGGCAGGCCGCAAAAGGAAAATGCCCTCATCTCGGCCTGTCGTCAGGAGACCTGAAGACGTGGGTGGTGGGGATGAAGGGACACAGGTTGTTTGTGTGTGGTGTCATCGTACCTTGATCGTGAGGTTTTGTGTGGTGAGCGTGTATGTGAGCTCACTGCCAGTATTTGTCATATAAACGTGAAGAGGACAAAACCTTAAAATGCTAATGAGACTTAAATATTGCACAGTTGGTTTAATTTGCACGGTTTGCAAAGAGGAAAATGGCATCGCAGTCATTGCCATGGCAACCCTGGATTACCTTCTCAGTACTGCGCAAAATTAGTGCCCCAGCTTGGATCCCTCGTGTGATTGTATTCATATTATAGAGCCAACAGAGTTCAAATGTGGTGCTAATCATACATGTAAGAACATATTTATAGCTACTAAATAGTCACAGACATTGGTATTGATTTATTTTTATTCTATTTTGGTAACCCACAAAGACTGGCTCATGTCAATCCTTCTTCTTTTGTATTATTAAATGATCATTTATAAATATTTATGTATTTTTTCATCTTATTTTGTTTTTTCATTTACCCAGAATGGCTGAACTTTCTCATAATATTTCACTCTTCATAATCTTTTCCATGTGAATATTATAGTTATTTTAATTTACCGTAGTTGTATTTCCCTCCAATGATTAAAACGCACGAAAACATTTCTCTCGGGTGAATGTTGGTGTATTTGTTTAATTGAGTTAATTTTCCATGGTGAGTTTGCCCCAGACAGTTGACAATTTCATTTATTGTTTGTATTATCTTTAATGCAAGTTTATCATCCCGTTCCATGCACATACCCCAAAAATGAGTTTATCAAAGTCATGAGACATTAAACCAGGGGTGTCAAACTCATTTTTGTCATGGGCCACATCGTGCTTATGACTTCCCTCTGAAGGCCGTTGCAACTGTGAACCCATAAAAAAGGATTACCATCTCATATAATTACACATACACAACAAATTGATGGATAACTAGTTTTGAAATCAGAAGCCTCTAAAAACATGTCAAAAACATTTGAACTATTATTCAATTCATTTTAATTTGATAACAGCAAATGCTTCTAATATTTCAATGTTATTACAAGTGAAGGCAATTTGCAATTTTGATATTTTATATATAAGAAACATGAAGTCGACGCACATGTCTTGCTTTTGCGGGCCACATAAAATGATGCGGCGGGTTTGGCACCTGTGCATGAAACAATCTCTTGTATAGAATTGTATGCTTTATTACGTGCTCCAACTGCAGATAATTGTCGTATTTTTGTGCATGTTGTTCTTGTTTCAGTGGTGTGACTCCAATTAGATAAAATGACTGTTGGCTCGGGCGTTTTCTTTTTCTGTGACTGGCTCCACTCCAGCCAAATGCCCATTGTAACTTCTACGGCTCTCTACCTACCACATGTTGAAATGTTGATGAAACACCGCTTTCCTTTCTGTTACAAGCTTTTTCATCATTTTCTTATCTTTTGCTTTGTTTTTCACCTCCTCCTCCCAACGAGCCCGGAATGTGAAGCCAGCGTTCACCCAAAGTGTGCCAAAGACAAAACCGACATGAACGGGAGAGAGATTGAGACGTTTGAGCGTGCCATGCTGAGGCCAACACTTGTTTTTCAATGGAGACGTTAACCTTTAAAATGTTAATTGGTGTACTTCGTGTTAACTCGTGAGAGGCGACGCTCTGCCTAATGTAGCCGATGTTCCATTCAGCGTTATTTATATTGCATTGGGCTGACAATAAAGGCAGCTAATCTAACACCAAGAACATGAAACGTTTGGGAGAAAGTCGCGTATTTTCCGCCATTTTATCCAGTATTTGTGTTTTGGGTTGAGAGTTTCGGGTTGATTCCTATTGGCTCATGTCCCAATCACACGCTCAGCCGTAGGACCAAACAAAAAAGGATCTTCAAGGAATTTATTTTTCCACATGGTATGGGACTAAGTATGATACCCGAGGTCCCCAGATTAGTCCAAATAAGTCCGGAGACTTGGGAAATATAATCCTCCGAATAAGTAAATGAGATAAAATAAAGATACAAAAACTAGGAATATGCAACTGCGGGTATGGGTGTGTGCAAGGATGCAATTGCAGCAAGACGTGGATATAGCCCAATGCAAATCCAATAGGCTTATTTACGTGGTCATTTGTACTTGAAAGGAATAAAGTAGTCATCGTGCAAGGATGACTGGGCATGGGGAGTTAGCTAGTCTCAGTGACGCAGTAAACTGCAATAATCTTTTTTGTTGTTGTTGCAGAGGATAAATAATATATGTCTGTATTGTGATATCGTGCGTCTGCATGTGTTGCTCCACCATTTGTGTTCTCCATTGCTTAAAGGGTTCTAAAACCGCCTCATAGATGCTAACCATTAGCATGTCAATGGCGCTTTCCATTGTATGTTAGCGTTAAACTTGTGGGGCCTTTCTTTAGCTGATGTTTTTTTTTTTTATTATTATTTTTTTTTTTTATTTAATTGTTTTAAAATAAGGAGTAGTCACGGTAGTAGACGTAGTATGATGTTGCGTGGTCTCCTTCGCCCCATGCTGCTAGCAGCAGGCCTTTCTTGTTGCTTTTTCCAAACTTGAATCTTGATTGCTGGCGAGCACGAAAAGAGCCATCACGCTACACCACATGTGGCTGCGAAACAAAATAAATAAAAAAAGGAATACTTCCCGCCCTTAAATCACAGCCTGTTTAAAGATTAATCAACTCTGTTGTGGAGTATTTCAAACTCCTCTGTTGCAATGAAAAACTGTTCCAGCATAAAAAGGCAGACAGATCCACCATTCTGCATGACTAAGCAGCTGAACAGGACAGGTTAAAAAAAACAAAAACGACGACAAACATAAAACCCCCGTCGCAAAGGTAAATTCATCTTTGTGTCCCAAAAGTGAAAGTCAGTCTAAGCATATGCCAGTATGTCAGGCCCAAACACAACAATGCAAGATGGTGGTCCTCATTAATAAATGGCCAGAGGAGGGCATGTCATTGATTCTCTGAGGTGTGTCAAAAACGTTGCGGGACAGTTGTCATAAAATAGATTTTAATTCCAAACCACAAACAAAACTATAGACTAAAAGTAATATTTTTGAACAAGGGGGAGCGTACAGTAACGGAAATCAATGGATGATTGAGTAAAAAGTTGCTCTCTGTAACACATTTTGTAATTGAAAAGAGCGCCGTGCACAAATTCCGACTATGCCGTGCACGGGCAGATATTCCATGAAAATTATCCACCAAGGAATGATCCAATATGAAAGTAATTCTCGTTATAAACAGGCCCTCGTGCCTAATGGAGGTTACCCGTTAAGGGTTCATTCAAATGCAACAATGGTAGCGAGAGTGCGGCGCGGGCTGGGTAAATTTCACTATTAGACATCAGCAGAGTAATAAGATGCCCGAGAGGCGCAGCCTAATTAAAACGAAATCGGTTCTTTGTCATGAAAGATGCGCATCCGGCTGCTGATGTTGTTTTCCGGGCTCAGGTGGAGCGGCAACGCGTCGGCTGACCTCGAGTGCGTAACCTTTTTTTTTTTGGTGATAAAATTAACAGTTCCTAGACAAAAACGTTAAACTGTAAAAACAAAAAAATTAAAACTCATTACAAGGAGTAAAATGTATGGAGTGTACGGTACTACTGTGCATTGCTGTATGTTTAAGAATTTAATAGGTGCTTAAGAATATAGAAAGTGTTTATAAAAGCTGTGTGGGGATGATTAATAAGAGTCTAGGGAGGTTCATATATCTTTAGAATATGTATGAATAATGCCCCAAAAATATGCGGCACTACTTCGTAGAGTTCATCCTTTGCGCGGGTGGTCCCGAACCTGAGGCCCGCTATAAACAAGGGCCTCATATTGCTTTTTTGATTTATTTTGCACACAAAGGCAAACGGCTGTAGTTGTGCCACAGATACATATTCATGACAAGAGTTCTCTGGTTGTGCAAGCGCGACATATCCGTATTTGCGAGCCGCCACCCGTCGAGGCACCTCAGGGAAGCTGAGAACAGTTGTTAATAAACCTGCTCCTAATTCGTGTGTTCAGTTGCGCGCTGTCAACATTTCCTTTACGAGAATACTCTGAAAGGTCTGGGAAGTCACAGGTTTACACTTGGCCAGCTCTTTGTGTACTTGCAAATATCACACACAGAGAGAAGTTCACGTGAGCCTATTAGCACTTTAGATATGCAGAATCTCCTTGTTTTGTTTCGGAAATATTACCTTCAAATCTTTGGGCGTTCAATCTTGTTCATTATTTCAGAGAAAGCAGAAGTCATTTATCCAAATGGATTTAATGACGTTTTTATTTCTTTATTTATTTATTTATTATATATTTTTTTTTTTAAATAAACGTTGGTAGTTTCTGTGCACCTGCATTTAAAGGGCCAATGCAGTTTCCAAATTGTTAGCAATGTTTGATTATAGCCTCATTTGAGGCCAGGTCCCCACAAGCTCACAAAACTTGGAAAATAAAATAGAACCAGAAGAGACCGGTTTATCCCGCTCACCTGGCCTCCTCAGACTTCGCCTAAACTGTACAAAATGTTCCCAGTTTGATGCTGTATATGGCACAATTAGTTAAAAATATAAGAGTGGTGGTAAACGAACCTGAAGACGGTGATGTGATGTACACGGTGGTTCTAAAAGTTCAGCTGTCTGAGTATAGGACACACACCACCATTATATATCTTTTCCCTTCATTTGAAGTAGAGAATCAATTCCTTCTTTTTAACTTTTGTTGCAAACTGGGGTTAAATAATCCAGCCAAAAATGTGTCTTCATTTACGAGAGGCTGCGTGTGTCCCCACGAGCCTCCTTGTGCGTGGTGGGTAAGTGCAAGTAGAGGTGAACTGGAACAATTAAGGCAGTTGTAAACAAAAAAAAATAGAATACCGAGATTGTAGGGTTGTTACTGTAGAGCTCCAGTAAAATTGGATGTACAGTATGTGTCGCCTTAAATGAGTGGTTTGATGCAAGATATCATTTCAAGGCTGTGAAAACTGCTGAAATTTGTCATAGTTTTTGATCTACTGTTATCAAAGATTGGTTGTGTATTGCTTGCAAAATAGTTGAATTTTGTGTTGATGATACTGAAATGAAATGTAGGGAATTTATAATAAAGCTCGATCTATTTCAGTGCAGTTGTCTTCAGTGCTGCCTCAGATGATAGGAGTGCACCCCCATAGTTGAGCTGTATACAATCATTTGGAGTCGCTATGACGTGAATGGACATTTGGTTGAAAAAGCCGCTGATATTGTTCAGTTAGTCTCAAGAAGAAACTTGATTGTGTGTGAACGCTGCCCCCCCTACCAACCCCTCCCCACCCGCTCTCGTGCACGCTTTCCCTCATTTTGTGCTTCTGCGGGTCTGGTGCCAGGCAGCGTTGTTTGAAATGTCTGTTTGGGTGGAGCCCTGGAGGTATCCGCTCGCGGCACAAATGTGCTGGTGAAGTTCAGTCATCAGAGAGAGGATGGATGTGAAGAGACAACAGGAATGGTGCAAACACGCACACATACACGAGTACATGTATGTGCAGACACACGAGGGTCCCTTGGGGTCAGAGGCCTTCTGCCAGGTAGGACACATGAATTGTTCAAACAAAAGGTGCACCACTGTATGCACGGCATGTACATGTTTGTATGCAATCAATACATTATATACAGTCGCTATTTCATGGATGTAAACGTTGCGGGATATTACATTTTCCCCCAAAAGGGGTTGAAAAACCGGACTCATTTAAATATTGGAGCAAAGCCGCTGGATAAGTATCTGTCTTATCCAAACAAGATGGCGCCAGTTGTTTTCCTTTCTTCTCCGTTCAAATCTTTTCCAAGGAGCTTGACATGTTCCAAGTAGTGTTGACAGCATAACAGACAGTTGTTTTTTTTCTTCTTCCTGTTCCAAAAAGAAAATCTAAATCTACTTGCGCGTACATTTGCCATATTTGCGGATGAGTTTATCTCAGGACACATCACAACTTTTTAGCATGTTACTGCTCTTTAGACGAAAACAAGTACAAAGCTAACACTATCTTTTTTGTCCTTATGGGATAATGGGAAGGTGACCTATTATTTTTATTTATGTAAAAAGGGAGAAAAAAGAGCAATTTATGGTATTTTTAATTGTGAGCTATGCATGTATTTATTGATCTCATTAAACAGTATCATAATTACCTTTTGCAGTATCTCAAAGTGATTACACCCATCAAATGTTAGTCATGTTTTATCTTTTCATGGAACAAAACTGTCATTTGTGTAATACAGTGTACATGTTCTGTCCCCTCTCCAAATATATATTTCAATATATGTAATACCAGAACTTCATAGGTTTCCACTAGAATTCACAGATGCTCATTAGGGGACAGTACACTTACACTGTTATACACGCTGTACACTGACTAATTTTACATTGTAGTAAAGTTTAATTTCTTCAGTGTTGTCCCGTGAAAAGATATAAATCATATACAATTGGAAAGCCAGTTTAATGCCTTTTTAAATAGTACCCCATTTGTAAGGAAGATGCGTCTGGGGGATTGTGGGTATTGCAGTTGCCATCGACTGTTATTTTGAGCTTCTGCTAGTGTCGGCATAACGCGCACTGGAACCTGACCATGTTGAGGAATGTTACGTTCAGTTATCAAACACAAATGTCCCTTTTGCGCTCTGTTGAGATGAAGCCATTCTAAATTTATGATTAGCGCAAGTTTAATCAGCAGTTTTCAAATGGAACTTCCTGACTGTTTACATGTTTGCACGTAATGGTTTGCTCGTGGATGAACCCTGTACACGACTGTATATTGTGTAGCATATGCTTTCATTTCCAGCCCAGAGGGGGCACTGTGTCACTGTTTGGGGGGATGGTTCGCTCCAGGTCAGTGGGCAAACTGCAAACATTTATACCCCCCCCCCCCCCCCCCCCCCACCCTTACATCACCACCTCTCCTCCTGACAAAGTGCACACAGCTCCTCCGAGGCATACTAATGCCCCCGATGTGTATTAGCCTCGGAAATCTGCCATTCAGCACGGCCGCAGCCAGGTGCTGGAAAGGTGAGCACAATCCAAGATGCAAAAATATACATATTTGCGAGGTTTACATATTGAAATGAATAACCACCCAAAAAAAAAAAAAAAAAGTGCTATGTCACCTCTCTTCCTTCCGTGGCCATTACAAGCCTGCTTCATTCCGCATGCCGCTACTGTGACTTGCCGGAATGTGTGCTGCCTGTAATGCAAAAGGATCAGTTTCCGTGTGATGGTTTTTATTTTGATTATCGTCCCATAATACACGTAAGCAGCAAACAAACAGCTGTGGCAATGGCTCTATCATGATAATCAATTTATGGGAGAGCAAGGCATAATAACACTTTGAGTAAATAAAAAGAAGACTCACTGGAACAGTTCTCCAAATAAAAGGTAAAACGGACTCGTTTGAAACTGTTCATATGTCATTCCCAGT
Organism: Phycodurus eques; assembly: GCF_024500275.1. NCBI lineage: Eukaryota > Metazoa > Chordata > Actinopteri > Syngnathiformes > Syngnathidae > Phycodurus > Phycodurus eques. The sequence continues at coordinate 9,270,635 of NC_084546.1, read as the reverse complement.
TGAAGCTTACTGTAAAACCGATACATAAAACAGAAGGCAATTAAACACCGTAAATTTAAACACCAAAATGTTTAACCAAACCATAATTTCGTTTTACAGAAGTCCACTAGCCTAATGTAATGTACAAGTAAATTAGCATAAATGTTATTGCAATCATAAACTTTCAAACAACTGTCACTTTAACGCACACGGAGCAGCAACACATGGTTGCTTAAAACGTGCGACATAGTGGGGGTACAAATGATTAACTGGCTCAGTACATAGTAGGGGTTCACTTTCTCTGCAAGTGTCAATCAAAACCAAGAACGGTTGTCTTAGAAATTGCTTAATTTTTGATGCAGCTGTTATGCATGTGTATCTAATGCCACGTGCCGCAATGTTCCTGTTTTAGCATTCCTCAAATGTACTTTGAACTTTTTTAGTGACAAAAAGAAAGCAAGAAGCAAGTCTTCTGGCTCATTTCCCTCCTCTTAAGAAACATGACAGATGAAAAATGGAGGCTCGGGGAGAGAATTCCAGGCAGCTTTAGCTTTGAAACGGCGTGCGAGCTCGCCTCACCCAATCTCGCCTTCGCAGGCATATGCACTGGTGCACTGCGGGGAGCCACAGCAGCGCTCTGTTGTGTTTTGCCGGGGAAAATGAGAGAAAATGGCAGCAAATGAACTTGGCGGGCTGAAGAGTATTGTTCTCTGCTGCTTGTGGTAATGAACAGGCCTTGGGAACAGACTGGGGGGGAAATTGGTCCCTGGTAGGCCTCCTCCTTCTCATTCGTCAGGTGGACTGGCCACACACACGGGTGTGTAACGGGAAGTGATTAAAATACTGCACATGAAATAGTTCGATTCCAGCCCAGACGGTGCTCGTTTCACCACATGAAGATGGACAACAAGACACAACCTCACCTGTACACGAATGTACTTCATTTGTATTGTTGTCCTGCTGCAGAACCCAAGTGCACTTTCAGCGGTCACAAACTGATGGCCGAACATTCTCCTTTACTGGTAAAGAGCAGAATTTGTGGTTGCATCAGTCAAAGGAATTCGTCCAGGCCTCGAAGGTGTGAAGCACCCCCAGACCATCACACTATCACCACCATGTTTGATGGTATGATGCTGTTTTTCAGAAATGCTGTTACATTTACGCGAGATGTAACGAGACACATTCCCAAACCTTCCAAAAAGTAAAGTTTTTGTCTCGTCAATCCATAGAATATTCCCCCGAAAGTCTCAGGGAATCATGATTTATTTATTTTGTTTTTTTTTGCAAAAGTAAGATGAGTCTTTATGTTCTTTTCCAGAGTGGTTTTTGCCTTGGAACTATGCCATGGATGCATTTTTTTGTCCGGTCACTTCCCATTTATTGACTCATGAACACTGACCTTAACTGAGGCAAGGGAAATCTGCAGTTCTTTGGATGTTGCCCTGGGTTCCTTTGTGACCTACAGGTTGAGTCGTCACTGTGCTCTTGAGTAATTTGTTTTGTAGGCTGGCCACTCCTGGGAAGGTTCACCACTGTTGCAGGTTTTTTTCCATTGTGGATAATGGCTCTTACAGTGGTTCACTGGAATCCTAAAGCTTTAGAAATGAAATTTAGTTTCACTTTCCAGACTGATGGATGTCAATGACTTTATTTCTCATCTGTTTTTGAATTGGGTGTGGTCAGTGAAAATGAACCAAAAATGTGATTTGCCACAATTAATTCATGATTTAACAAGGGGGCTATTACTTTTTCACACAGGACCAGGGAGCTAACTAAATATAATAATTTCAGAATTGAGCCAATACTTTTTCACAGTACTGCATGCTTTGAGGTTAACATATGCTGCTTATTAACTCCCGCTACTTGTTGTGCTTCAAGTACAGTGCATTTAATGCCCAATGATGAATGTAGTGCTCCCCTACCAAAAAGGGGCTAACATTTATATTTCATAGTGTTTGTGATTTGACTGGACATAATGAGTTTATAAATAAGTAATGCTCTCTCTCTCTCTCTCTCTCTCTCTCTCTCTCTCTCTCTCTCTCACTCACTCACTGCCTAGCTCTCGTTTTCTTTTATATTTATTTATTTGAGCCTGAGCAGAGAATCAAATATTAACGATGACACAAATCAAATGTAGCCACAGTGCTAAGCATCCGCGTGGGCTGGGTTCATCTCGTCGCTTTAAGGGAGTTCAAGTGTCGAGGCGGTCCACACGAGGCCCATTGATCGGCTGCCGTCTGAGGGCGGAATTGACGATACACTAAAGTTAGTAGTAGTTGAGGCTCTGATCCCCGCGTCATAAAACGTTGAACATGGATTGATGTACTCAGGAAGTATGGTCCAAGGAGGAAAGGATCCATTCTATTTGTGCGCCACAAAAATAAAAATGCACTTTTACGTATTGAAAATAAAAATTGTAAAAAGAGAGAACTGTCTGTCAATAAGTACAGCTTTTCATCGACACAATATGGCGTGAAACTACAGACATGTTATAAATGGTATGGGAAAAAAAAACCTCTGCTTTACCAATGAAATGGTATCAGGTCATCAATATAATACACTTTTTTATCGTTCACTACTGATTAACTGAGAAACTTGAGCCAGTGCAAACTGTAGGCAGGTCCCAAGCCCGGTTAAATGCAGAGGGTTGCGTCAGGAAGGGCATCCAGCTTAAAACTTTGCCAAAAAAATATGAGCGTTCATCGGATCGGTCGTGGCCCGGGTTAACAACGTCCGCCACCGGCGGCGTCAACCTGCAGGGCGCCGGTGGAAATTCATGTACTGTTGAAGTCGAAGAAGAAAAAGAGTTGGAAAGCGGGTTCTTCGGCAGAAAGAGAAGAGGAAAGCACAGAGCCTACAACTGAATTTGGGGACTTTGAATGTTGGGACTATGACAGGAAAATCTCGGGAGTTGGTTGACATGATGATTAGGAGAAAGGTTGATATATTGTGTGTCCAGGAGACCAGGTGGAAAGGCAGTAAGGCTAGAAGTTTAGGGGCAGGGTTTAAATTGTTTTACCATGATGAAGATGGGAAGAGAAATTGAAATTGAGTTATTTTAAAAGAAGAGTTGGCTAAGAATGTCTTGGAAGTGAAATACACATACACATATTACATCTTGTGCAGACGATGTAATCTGAAGGAGGTTACCGACTGTAAGGTTGTGGTAAGGGAGAGTGTGGCTAGACACCATAGGATGGTGGTGTGTAAGACGACTCTGGTGGTGGGGAGGAAGATTAGGAAGAAAAAGGCAGCGCAGATAACCATGTGGTGGAAGCTGAGACAGGACGAGTGTGGTGCAGCTTTTCGGGAAGAGGTGAGACAGGCTCTCGGTGGATAGGAGGAGCTTCCAGAAGACTGAACCACTGAAGCCAAGGTGATCAGAGAGGCAGGCAGGCGAGTACTTGGCGTATCTTCTGGCAGGAAAGGAGAGGAGACTTGGTGGTTGAACCTCACAGTACAGGAAATCATACAAAGAAAAAGATTAGCTAAGAAGAAGTGGGTCACTGAGAGGAGAGGGGAAAGGAATACATTGAAATGCGACACAGGACAAAGGTAGAGGTGGCAAAGGCCAAACAAGAGGCATATGATGACATGTATTGCAGGTTGGACACTAAAGAAGGAGAAAAGGATTATACAGGCTGCCAGACAGAGGGATAGAGATGGGAAGGATGTGCAGCAGGTTAGGGTGATTAAGGATAGAGAGAGAAATATGTTGACTGGTGCCAGCAGTGTGCTAGCTAGATGGAAAGAATACTTCGAGGAGTTGATGAATGAGGAAAATGAGAGAGAAGGGAGCATAGAAGAGGCAAGTGTGGTGGACCAGGGAGTGGTAATGATTAGTAAGGGGGAAGTTTGAAAGGCCTTAAAGCGGATGAAAAATGGAAAGGCAGTTGATCCTGATGACATTCCTGTGGAGGTATGGAAGCATCTCGGAGAGGTGGCTGTGGAGTTTTTGACCAGCTTGTTCAATAGAATTCTAGCGCGTGAGAATATGCCTGAGGAATGGAGGAAAAGTGTGCTGGTGCCCATTTTTAAGAACAAGGGTGATGTGCAGAGCTGTGGGAACTATAGAGGAATAAAGTTGATGAGCCACACAATGAAGTTATGGGAAAGAGTAGGGGAGGCTAGACTCCGGACAGAAGTGAGTATTTGCGAGCAACAGTATGGTTTCAGGCCTAGAAAGAGTACCACAGATGCATTATTTACCTTGAGGATGTTGATGGAAAAGTACAGAGAAGGTCAGAAGGAGCTACATTGTGTCTTTGTAGATCTAGAGAACGCCTATGATAGAGTACCCAGAAATAAACTGTGGTACTGCATGCGGAAGTCTGGAGTGGCAGAGAAGTATGTTAGAATAATACGGGACATGTATGAGGGCAGCAGAACAGCGGTGAGGTGTGCTCTAGTTGTGACAGACGAATTTAAGGTGGAGGTGGGACTGCATCAGGGATCAGCCCTGAGCCCCTTCCTGTTTGCAGTGGTGATGGATAGGCTGACAGATGCGGTTAGACTGGAATCCCAGTGGACCATGATGTTTTCAGATGACATTGTGATCTGCAGTGAAAGCAGGGAGCAGTTGGAGGAACAGTTAGAAAGATGGAGGCATGGACTGGAAAGCAGAGGAATGAAGATTAACCGAAGTAAAACAGAATATATGTGCATGAATGAGCAGGGTGGTGGGGGAAGAGTGAGGCTGCAGGGAGAAGAGATAGCAAGGGTGGAGGACTTTAAATACTTAGGGTCTACAGTCCAGAGCAGTGGGGAGTTTGGTCAGGAAGTGAAGAAACGGGTCCAAGCAGGTTGGAACGGGTGGAGGAAGGTGTCAGGTGTGCTATGTGACAGATGAGTCTCTGCTCGGATGAAGGGCAAAGTTTATAAAACAGTGGTGAGGCCAGCCATGATGTACGGATTAGAGACAGTGACACTGAAGAGACAATAATGAAAAAATGAAGATGTTGAGGTTCGCTCTCGGAGTGACCAGGTTTGATAAAATTAGAAATGAGCTCATCAGAGGGACAGCCAAGGTTCGATGTTTTGGAGACAAAGTTCGAGACAGCAGACTTCGATGGTTTGGACATGACCAGAGGAGAAATAGTGAGTATATTGGTAGAAGGATGATGAGGATGGAGCTGCCAGGCAAGAGAGCTAGAGGGAGACCAAAGAGAAGGTTGGTGGATGTCGTGAGGGAAGACATGAGGGCAGTTGGTGTTCGAGAGGAGGATGCAGGAGATAGGCTTCCATGGAAAAGGAAGACGCGCTGTGGCGACCCCTAAAGGGACAAGCCGAAAGGAAAAGAAGAAGATTGGAAAAGTTTCTCATTGTTGTGAGATGGCATCGGCAAATAGTGTTTGACTGCGATTTATTGCTTATTTTACTTCGTTATTGACTTGACATAATTGTATTCCGCCAGAGTGGTATGTCCGTCTCTGTAAAACCATAATCCTTCATGCCGTATATTTCCACAATTTATTTTCTGTTTTTTGTGTATTTCTTATCAGACTCCTACAGCAGCGCTTATCTTCATGAAATATTTCATTAACATTTTAATTGTGAGCAGCCACTCGAGGACTACTCACATTGGAATGCAAACATTCTTTAAAAGGAAGCCTGTTGGGCTCGGGTTGTTATTCATTCTCAAGTCTGCACTATTGAACAAAAAGCCTTAAAATGGCCAGGATTGCGTTCAAGGATTTCTCTGCCCATTGAGAAGGCTTGATAAGATGATTACAATGGAAGCGGTACAAAGCCATGTTTTCTCTTTTTTGCACTCACACACACTCACACACATGCACACAGAGTAAACATTAAGTGTAGCTTCTTTTGTTGATTCTCCGGATTGCAGTAATTAAACAGCCCGATGGAGGACTGAGTGCTGCAGCGCTATAACGTCCGCCCTCTCTTTAGCGTGGTCGGCATTCCGAGTCAAAGGGCCTCATTAAGAACAAAACCGGTCCCCAAAGTGTTGAATCAAGAGTGTTCTCACCTCAAGCATGCGTTGACCTCTAAACCTCTATTATTGTAGCAACATGACACGCAGAATCCACACATCCACTCTCTTCTGCTCTGTTTAGGTTGTTGTTCCCCCCCCCCCTTTAACCTTCCCCTCCCAGTTTAATTCATTATCTCTCTTCCCTCTTTCGCTGACTCAGCCTGACGTCTTTCGCTGCAATGTTTATCACCAATGAAATATTTAGTACCGAAAGGCTTGTGTGTACAAGTACATACTGCACATTTCTACACATCCCTAAACAAGAGATGATGGATGTGTGCGCATCTTGTGTGCACACTGACAACCTAGTGCTACTTTCAGCTTAATTAGCATCATGCTATAGTTTATACCGAGAACTATATTCAATATGTAATGAGGCTTACACGGAACATACAAAATGTTTCGCATAATTCTCAACTCTGGAAGACTGTGTTTGTAAAATGGAGGGTGTTCAAGTGGTAATGTGGCAATTTAGTAGCCGAGTTTGATTAAAGCGACTCTCTGACTGTTCGGCGGCGCGTTCAAGAGTGATGCCTCGTAAAATGAACACTGCTAACTGTGCAAACGGGCTGCTGGGAGACAACTCGAAGGAACTACATGTTCTTGTGATCTGCGGAAAAACCGAACTTGAATCTGTATTTTCAATTATATCAAACATTTAAAAAATGATTGCTGTCGAATAGCGCCCGATACAATGACAGCAAATTAGAGTACTTCTCTGAATGTCTCTTTAACTCTTAAATACGGCTTAAATACGGCATACGTGATTTAATTAGACACGCACTCAATGTTAACACATACCTAACACATGCACATAGCTACAGATGGTGCAAGTGGAGAGACGTGCTAACCCAAAGCATTCTTGCAATCTTCAACACGTATTTAGTGACAGCCATTGTTTCTAGTTGACATTTGCTTTAAGAAGTCTGAGCATATTCCCTTGCACTGTTTATTTTGAGCATAGTGGCGGTTGGTGTGAAAGGATAGTGTGAAAAACACAATACAAACTGCAAACTTCTCATGGCAAATGCAATTGTGAAATTTTATTTGCTTGGCGTGAGTGCACTCAGACCTGTGCTTTTAATGTCGGCAAAATTGCCTTTAGAAAAGTTGTACAGCCACTTGAGGGTAAATCAGAAACAAAAATCACATTCTGTTCCATTAATCCAACCGTTCAAACGTTGAAGTATGTTGCTGGCACAACCGTGTATTGAGTGATTTGTTTTTTTAGCACACCGGTTGACGTCTCTTCCACCTTGTTCGTACCCATAAAGACCGTCGCTTCATCATGCCAACTTCGATAATGAAATGGTGAAACAATTTTAATTCAATGCATTGGCACATTGAGAGCGTAAGCAAGTCTGATCGTCTCTCTTTTCATTTGCGCTCAGTCAAACGCAACTGACTGCCTTAAAAATATTGTATATATTTTTAACAAAGTGACCGCATTCTAGAGTTGGAAAACACTTTAGAAACCATTTGTCAAGTGGTGGGTGGGTGGGTGGGTGGGTGGGGTGCTATGACAGTTTTTCTGGTCGGAAACCATGTGTCGATGGTCTAATTACGATGCGCCCCTCTGCACACCACTGGCTGTAGGCAACCACATTGTATCACATTGGACAGCCTCTTGATTGTGTCTTGTGTTGCAATTGCTTAAAGGCAATAGAAGTAAAAAGTGGCAGATGATTATGCTAATAGGTTTTACATTGGCTAACTAAAGAAAAATGGATACACTTTCTACATTCTTCTTAGTTCATTCATCCATCTTTTGCAGTATACCGCTTATCATCATTAGGGTCATGCATGTGCTGGAGCCTATCCCAGCTGACTTCAGCCAAGAAGCAGGACTGGTCATTTGCCAATTGCAGAGCATGTATCGAAAATAACAATTCCCACTCACATTCACACCTAAAGACAATTTAGTCTTCAATTGACCTAACATGCATGTATTTGGAATGAGGAAGGAAACTCGGAGAAGAGGAGAAAACCCATTCAAGCATGGGGAAACATGCAACATCTGCACAAGAAGTGCCCTGACAGGGACCAGCAACTTATGAACTGTGAGATGGATGTGCTAACCAATTGACCTTCCGTCGGGCCACTCTGCCATAAAGCCCCGACTGGTGGAGGGCTGCAGTGATGGTTGACTTTCTCCAACTTTCTCCCATCTCCCGACTGCATCTCTGGAACTCAGTCGCAGTGAGCTTTGGGTTGTTCTTCATCTCTCTCACCTAGGCTCTTCTCCCCCGATTGTTCAGTTTGGCCGGACGGCCAGCTCGAGGAAGGGTTCTGGTCGTCCCAAAGGTTTTGAGGTCATTTCAGGATTATGGAGGCCACTGTGATTTTAGGGGGAAAAAACTTTACATGAATTTAAGACGGATTAAAAGTAAATAAAAGCAAACGCCTTTGGTCAGCTATAAAGAGCCGGACAGCAAATATACTATTTTAGGAAATGATTTTTAGTGGGTTTAGAATAAGGGCATTATTTCACATGAAAGTTAAATGTAGTTGATCTTTTAAAATCTACAGATTTATGGATTATTATGTATGCTGTCATGTATCTTGAAATGATTACATTGTAAGGGGGAATGAACGTGATAAGCTTTGCTTCCATCAGCTCTAGTGTGCTATTTTTTTATTATTATGACAACATACATTGTTTTTATGCTTGTGCTTGTTTGTGACCAATAAAAAACAGATCCAATAACATTTCTAGGAATAGTTTATACTTGAGTACGATTGTTCTAAGGTAACAGTGCTCTTACTTGAGTGGAATTATTGGCTCCCACTTAGTTGAGACTAGCAATGTAAGACTTTTCTTTTGCATGTTTTTGGGTCCCACTTTTACTGTGTTCTGTTGTGCACGTCAGACATGGTTTCCGTCCAGCTGCTGTCCTGCAGTCCCATGTTCAGGTATTTACGAACTTCGACAGTGCAAGACGGATCACCGAGCTCCAAGCTGCCACACATCCTTCTTTCCACAGACAGCCTTCCATATGCATTACTCACCCCCATGCTGCCTTAAACTACATTTTCAGCTACCTCCCTTTCCTCCGTCTCTCTTTGCATGCTGCGGGTGAGCGTCAACAGGAAGTGCGGAGCTGCGTTTGCCTAGTTGGATGTATTTTGAAAGCGCAGACATTATTCTCTTTTACCTCACGCCACTTTGAATGACGGGGTCCCCTGTGTGTAGTGCTTACGTTTCCTGTGGTGTGCCGTCTTCCACCTCAAGTTGTTGTTGTTGTTTGTTTGCATATTTGCATGAGCCTCTCTGCGTGCGACGTGGCACCTGAAAGCACCCACCTTCCTGTTTGGTTTGGGGCACACACACACACACACACAAAAAAGCTTGAAAGATGTTGAATTTACTGTGATGTGGAGAGAAAACCACTTGGAAAAATAGATACCTGAAATATAAAATACATGTGCAGGAGGCTCACTGGGTGTCTAAAAATGCTCAAGTCCTAAATTTTTGAAAACAAGACGGGAATATTGCCTTTATTTACCATGCAAAAAGGCAGAGACGTAAATGAGCAATGTTCTCAGCCTCCAAAGTAATAACCATAGCCAAAGTAATGTGTTGAAGGGGCCTCAAGCAAAATTCTTAATCCCTGACTCTTGCAGGAAAGCGTCTTAAATCCAGGATACAGGAGATGACAGGTGACTCAAAGCACGCTTTAGGTGGAATGTCTCTAAATGCTGAGATACTGCACTAATGCTGGATGTTAACTTTAGCCTCATGCGTCGATAGGAAACAAGGTCTTTTGCTCGTGTGAATGCTGAGACGCAAGCATTTAAATATACTGTAAGAGGTCAAAAAGGTGTTGGTGTTAAGTCTTCCCCCTGTGGGAATGCTGAGAGACCAGAACTCACACTCATGTGGTGTCAGTGTGTGAATGCTGAGAAACCGTTATTGCGATTTTCATTTTGGGGCGAAGACAGAAGAGCTTTCAAACACGTTTTAGTACATCAAAATGCACAACGAGACACTGTTGTGGGTCGGAATCTGAATGCTGAGCGATAGGCGAAGGTTCTGTCATGGTATAAATGCTGAGCAACAAGCATTCAGTGCTTTTTCTCAACAGTAGTAGTAGCACCGAGCATTGAAACACGCTTTTGTTTGTCAAAAATGTGTGAAATTTGCGTTCTAATTGCGCTGCCCATTTTGTGATCCTGTGGAATGATAAGACATATTTGTGTGATCACAAATATTAATAAAGTCGTCATGTGCATTTAAAAAAAAACACAATCAGTGGTTGAGGTGCCCGCGATTTGCCGTTTTAACAAAGTGAGGTGGCATGATCAGTTGGGATGCTGTTACGGAGGAGTGTGAGAGGGTCTTTGTTTTTGTTTTTTTGATACACCACCTGTTTGGCATGTTTGAATTGAAATGTCATGCCAGCATCTATTTCTCATGCAGCATAACATTTCTAGTACAGTGATATACAAGCGGCAATTAATTCCAATGTGATGATGTCACCTTGACATTTAGTAGCGAACAATGCCTGCTGACTTGTTGTAACAAAGCTTTATGTACCCAGTTTTAGCCTAATGTGTACAATCCCCCTCCGAGAGGTTTCAGGCTGGACTTGAACTGACCACTGCATGATAAATTGGTTGCTTTATCCTCAAGTGGCTTTGGATCTTGATTTTTGGGACAACTTCACAAAAGGCGCTAGCCACCGGGGACTGTCCTGTCTGCTTTAATCCACCAGGTTCTAAATCTCCAGTATGATGCTCGTCTCCAAGAACAATGTACCCCGGAGCTCAGGGAGAACCCGATAGAAAGTTGGGAATAGAGAACTACTCGGGACTGTTGAGAGAGTGAGATAAATCCTTTGTGAATACACAATGTTTTGTTGTTTTTAGCTCAGTAGTACACGATGCTTTGCAAAATGTACTACTTTCTTGTAAAAGCTGCATTGCACCTCATTATGTTAACACTTTGAAAGTTCATGTCTATGAGGGCTGTAATGTAACATTAGCGGCTCAGGAACTCAGTTTAACGCTAAAGTGTCGCAATTTAAATTGATGGGAGCCAGTCTTACGCCATTAAATATATTATAGACCGAGAACCCGGTTGGAACTTCTAACAAATGATGGTCACCTTGAAGATGCCATTAGACACGGAAAAGGACAAGAATTCCTTTTAAAGCCACCGAGCAGCCTGGATCAAGGATGAACGGCTCTGCTCTCCCTGGCTTCATCAAACAAGAAGCAAAGATAAAAATAGGTCCTCGTACTTCTGACAAGGAAAAATGTCCCGGGTCCAAACGAACGTCTGCCGACAGGCCCTCGCTCTGAGCGCCGTTGCTTGAGATAAGCTCTTATAAAGTATGCACGCATTTGGCATTATCGTTTGGCATTTACAGAGCTGACCATGTGTTTCCTTTAAGTCAATATTGTGTCATACCATGGTGGATTTGAAATTTGTATCAATGTTTTCTTATACCCTGCAAGAATGACTCATTCGGTGCAGATGTCTTTTGTAAAACTGGACATAATAATAAGAAAAACAATTTATAATTCTATATTTGGTCTATCTATATGAAAAGTGTTATCAGTTGTGGCACGTCCCTCGGGAATGTTCTGTTGTTTTTAACTCATATGGCCAAGAGTGTTTATATCCTTAATTGCAGAGAGTGCCAAGTGTCTGTTATGGATGTGGTGTTTATTGAAAGGGAATCCTTTATTTGTACAGCACAACAATACAGGATAGAGTGGCGCTGATGCGTCACAAGGAAATGAAGGCTCTCTTGGATTACAGAAGAAGCTTTACTGAACAATTAGCAGGAAGAACACGCAGGCATCCCACACAGCTGATAAGTCACCAGGAAAAGGTCATTATTCATCATACAATGCACATTCATGGCTTCGTGGAATAGAAACGCCCACATACCAACGAGCCCGACATATCACTAAGAGGCCTTTATAATAACGGGGGCAGAAACAAAGGCAAGAAAAGAACAACGTTTAGCTTGAATAACTATAACTATTTCCAAAAGGGCGCCGCAAAGCATGCTGGGAAGTACCATGGCTTTCACTGTTTTTACAACATTCAGAAAGTTACAGCTCTGTCACTCACAGAAGGTTGAGGCCACTCTATTTCTTTCCAATAGCAGAAAAGAGATGTCTATTTGAGGTGTGGTGTTTTTTTTTTATTTTATTTTTTTTTTATATATAAAAGTGGATGCTGCACGGACAAACCATTAATTACAGCAGACGTCACTATTTGATTACCTTAAGTGAATGGGCTGCTTGTTTGAGTTCTTTATCCCGGACAGTTCCGTGCATCCGTCTGTGTAATGGCAAGTCGTCCTAAAACCTTTGTCCATAAATAAGAGCCAAAACCAGTCCAGTTTCCAGTGAGTGTAAATAAGATGCACTGTGTCCACTGGAGTGTAGCCTGCATATCATCAGGTTATTTGGTAATGAACTCTGTCAACTGTGGCCCATCCTTGGAGTGCCTCATTACTCCCAGCAGATCACAACTTTATTATGGGCCATCATGTCAGGGTGAAAGTATGATACATGGCTCTAAAATAGTGGAGCGTAAAGCAGCATTAATTTGGTCCATTTTGTGTCCAATATAACCCTCAGCGAAGGGAGCTTGGAGAGAGGGGAGGTGGGGAGGTGGGGTGAGGGCGCTTGTTGGAATGAGCTGTGTACGGGTCGGCTGCCTGCTTGTAGAAAAAAAAAAAAAAAAAAAGAGATGGTGAGGCTCTTGGATAAATTATTCAATTTTAATACTCCATTTTTTGAAATGTAACAAACCTTCCATTTGGCGACAGGTGTTGAGAGCGATGCCGCTTGCAAACACGAATGGCCCGGCGTAAGGTACTGGCAGAGCCATTTTCTGGATGCGCAATAGCTCTGAATAATGAAAATGGCTTCACTCAACAGATCCTTTCAGTCCTTAAACAGCGGCGATGTGCAGGGGAAATAGAATAACTAATGCTGATTTGAATTTGCCCGAGAATAACGGTAACTACTGTTTGCAAAACACTTATGTCTTGATTAAATTAGAATAGTGAAGTCCTTTTGTTGATATTCTAAAGACTGCACGACACACTACGGAAGTGCATTGTGGATAATCTTTTCTTAAACATGCCCCTTTTCGGCCCTTAAAAAGCGCCAGCCCCGTTCCCCCATAATGGCTCCATCGTGTTGCCAGCTCCCGTGGGAACACCGTTAGCCTCGCTCCGCTTTAGTAAACTCCATCCTTACCTCCCACTCCGTGGAAAATATGATACACAGCTTCTGATTCTCCCTAGAGGAAGGGAGGGTGCCGGTAGCAGACATATTCATTCAAGGTCCTGTGCCATCAAAATCCACATTTTCTACTGTTTTACACACGACTGAGGTCAAAATGAGTCTGTGGCTTGCTTTAGGTTTTACATCTATGCGGTTTGTAGATTGACTGCCTCTGAATACCAAACCGCTTGGCAAAACGGGTGGATTTGAGCAAATTTATGTAGTATTAGTCTATGGTTTTCTTATCTTTCAAAATGCATTACGAACTCAGTGACGAACAAAACTCTAAGGTTTTCACAGTTTAGCGTCGCACATCCATTTTACAAACTGGCTTCAGATTTCGTAGCAAACGGACAAGTTATTTCTTGAAGGACCACTGGAAATGACCCGAAAAAGACCCAAAATTGGTCAATGTTCAAAAGTTTTTGTCGTGTGTACAAGCGCTCCGACTTCCTGCTGTAGTGCAACTTGCAGGTCTGGGGGGGGGGGGCAAACCTGACTTCTTCCACGCATGGAATTAGATGACATAAAAACATACTTTGGGTGTTTCCCATTCATCATTAGAATAATATGGAAAATATTAGCCATAACAATCACCATTCAACAGTGAGCCCTGGAAAGCTGTTTCCAGTGAAGGCCTTGACCGGCAACTTTTAAACTGCACGACCGCCAATGCTCATCCGTTCCTCCTCGTTGGGTACTTAAACACAAGAGCCCAGCTCGGCCCTCCACTCTCCTAACCCCTCCGACTTCCATCATCTGAGCTCACCTTCTGCCCGTTTCATTCCCCAGCCTGGACCTGCGGTCTCCTATCCGAGGTCGATCTTTGCGGGGATTAATGGAAGAGGGAGGTTGGAGAGACCCCTGCATCCCAGAGCCCCATCGCAAATCTCCCACCCCGTTGGGGGCTGAGGTCTAATAGGAGAGCCGCCGCTATTTTCATCCCCTTTTTATTGCTGTTTATGTATGTGCGGCGCTGTAGATCTCCGGCCGACCGGGTGTCACAACACTTTGGGTGCGGTGAAATATGGGAAACGCCTTGCCTCTTTGGTGATGAAAGCGGCGTGACAAATGTAGCTGTATTGACGCCTTCCTCCCTTTGCCTAATTTTCCTCCTAGCGTGTTCATTTCCATTTTTGCTTTTTATGACCGATACCTTTTAAACATCGCTCGGGGAAAATGTGTTTTTACAATATGCTTTCATTATGTTAATCTTCCGTCGAATAGATTCTGCAGAGAGTCTTTAAGTCATAATACCTTCCAGAGGGCTTTGTAAATGACAGACCTCGGTGGCCATTTTTCATGTGGTTGCCAGGGAAACGGGTTAAATCAAATGCGCCGATCTGTGTGTGTAAGTTTAAGACTTGTGTGCTGCTTGTCGACTGTAACCGTGTGAATATTAGAGGGTCTCCTAATGGCTTGCAAACCTCTTGAAAAGGTGCGAGCTGCACAGTTTGTGCAAACAGCAAAGCAATTGAACAAGAACATGGACGAGTGTGAGGATTACCAGGATAAGGATCACGCTGATAGATAAAGGCTTCCTCAAAGCTGCTAAGAACACGCTAAACCGCCACGTTTTCTCCCCCATCAGGTGGAAATATGTATTTATAATCAGGTGGTTCCATTATGATGCTTGAAATTGTCACTTTGAAATGGCAATCATTTGTCAGCACTGTGGGACTTGTCACCCTTTTTTTGCCAGTCCATGATTCCTCTTTCAAGGAGCCCGTGGGCTATATTAAGCTTTAATTGGCGAGCCAGTACTTTGCTGTTGCTGGGCCATTGATTTTTATTTGCATTGTTATTTGTTGATGGATACAAAGCCAGTGGCATTCTATTGATCACGCTTGCCGAAGCAGCAGTGATAACAAACTGGGCAGTGGGAAGTGTGTGTAATTAGTCTTTGAATTAGAAATAATAAAGATCAATATTGCAGTTCTCCAAGCGAAGCGAGATTTAGTTTTTTTGTTTTGTTTTATTCAACAAAGAACTGAAATAATGCGTGTGGAATTGAGGGTTGCAGATCCAGCGTATTTATGCTTTTTTTTTTTCATATTTTGTTTGCTTTCAATTATTTTTACTTTATTTGTCAAAAATATATAGGCTGCATTTTCCCCATTCAAAGCATGCGGCACATTTTCGGTAAGCGTGCCTTGCTGCTGCAATGACGTGTGTCGCTATTGAATTTAGATAGTGGTGTCCACACTGCGTTTTGAACTAATTCAATAGGAAAGCCCAAAATATCATGACTAGTTCATGGATGGGTAATTTCTTTTTATGATTTGATCAATAGTCACTTAAAAAAAAAAATCATAGTTTTTTGCTGCCTTGGTTTTATATGGGTAAATGTCTTCCATGCTGAAACAGCCACGCTCGTGTGTCCTGTTTTCAAAAACTTAATGATTTAAAAAATGTTTAAGCAGTCATGGTAAAGGCAATCCTTACTGAGAGAGCAAATTGCGGTTGCCCACTGAAATACACTTCTTATATAGCAGTGAAGACAAAAGTGCTGAACAGTAAAGACATAAACAGCTTCATAAAAATCATGTGAGTTGCACAATTTACGCGTTGCCCTTCAAACTCTGCGGGTACAAGTGCATAAATGATCTACGATGATGATGAACTACTCATTAAACCCATTACTCTTTATACAATCGTAATAATGGTAAAGAGATGCAATAGCTCCGACACTTTCACAAATCATATTCGTATCTCAAAAAATATCACCATTTATTTTGCTGTTTTCTATTGTGTGAATGCAAAATAGCTGCCTCGTCGTGATGTATTGCAGCATAATAAGGCTCTCTCCAGTGACATTAATGGTAAAGGCAGCTTGAGTGACAAAGAGACCAATTTTAAAATAACGGGGGGGGGGAACAAAACTCTGAAGACACTAAGATGCGTTTGTGTTACTTTTCATGGAAAAGGCATATTGAGCAATACGAGAAAAGTCCTATATATCCAAAAGTTTCATTAGCATCTTCAGAAAACGTTGCAAATCATGAAACTTTCATTTCGGACACCGAACCGTAAAGTCATTCTGACATTAAAAGTTTGAAAAATATTACTTTGGAATATATATATATACATTTTAGAAACAATTCCGATGTTTTTGATGGATAACAACTGCCAAAAGGTCAAATACTCATTTTAGTAAAATTAATTGATTTTCAAAATGAAATTCAGTGGGCCATGTCTTTACCGTTATTGATTATATGAAAATGATCCATATATTCCAGGCTGTGTGGAGAAGAGCACCTTCCCCTGCATATTTGTATATCCCCTGTATATATGCAAATAATGACTTTTATATTTACACGTAGTCTGCTCGTTAGTAGCTCTAATGCCTCCAAAGCATTGTGTTTGCTCTCCATATACCTTATGCTAATTTTCCAGTCTTGAAGGTCATATGTGACATCCCGCGGTTTAGCCGCGGAAGGTCGAGCCACGCTAATGTTGTGCGGCGTGTGTTTACTTCTGGTGTGCGCCGCCTCGATTCGGATCAATCCACGGGCGAAGATTAGTTTTGTTTAACAAGGTTTTGTAGGCTGACTTTGACACATCTTGCCAGGTCCCTTTCAGAATTCTTTGCATTGAGGGGCTGCCAGAGTGATCCCACTCAATCCCCACTCTCCATGCTTGCACCGATGACAATGAAACTAAATGGATTAGTACAGGTGATTATTGGCATTGTCGCCAGTCTACAGTGTACGGGCGCATGCGCGGTGGTGCTCGAAATTTTCAAAATACATGTGAGTGGCCCATCTCAAGGCACCATTGGCCTGACAACATGGTGAACGCAGGAAGAAAGGGATATACAGTGATGCGGCGAAAAGAACCAATAAGGGGTGGCACGGAGAGGAAAATTGCCCACAACGAATATGGACCAGGGACGCATTGGATAATGGTAAATGGTAACGGCTTCAAGTGGAGATGTGGAATCTATCGTCAGCACAATGCCGAGAGTCTTGGCCACAGATGAGTCGGCCAGGAGGATGGTCGCTTGGACGGGATAGAAGAGGGACGGCAGTGGGGAGGGGTTGGAAAGAGGGAGGACAGATGGACGGAGGTGTAAGGGAGGGAGTCAGACAACGGCAGGTCGACAGGGGAAGAATTGTGTTTCAGGAGCGTGATGCCAAAAATATGCTTCCATCTTGCTGCCAAGGCACAGGGAGGGAAATATGAATGGTTGTTTGGCCCACTATAAATAGTAAGGTGATGTTTCAGAATTGTGTGCAAATCAAAGTGGAGGCTGTCAATTTTTGAGTGACAACGGCATACTTATAAACATGACAGAATTTGTAACCAAAAATCCACTGTGAATGATTTTTGATAATGAAAGTCTATCGTACTGTCATAGTATATGATATAGGATTAATTTGTCATTATAGGGGCAATAACAGGATGCATGTTGTGGAAATAAGCTAATGTTTGTCTGTGGAAGGAGAGCGTTTATTTCAGGAATTTAATGAAGTAATGACACATTCTCTGTTCTAGTTAATTCCAAAGGTTTTCCATTGAGTGGAGGTCAGGGTTCTCACATGATCCTACACCATACTCATCTAGCCGGGCAAACATGATAAGGCAGAACTCGTGGTCGGAGGCAAAAGGCTGGTCAAACAGGAACAGGAAAACTTGATATGGCAGAACTCTTGGTCGGAGGTTGGAGGCTGGGCGAGTAGGAGTAGGCAAAGGTGCTAATGGCAGAACTCGTGGTTGGAGGCAAAATGCTGGGCAAACAGTCACAGGAACGGGCAGAACCCGTGGTTGGAGGCGGAAGGCGGCGGGTATTCAGACGGTAGTGTTGTGGCGTCTCATGTGGAAGAGTGTCAAACAATCTCACAATAATCGAAACATCAACAAAGCCTTAAATAGGAGGCCATGACTGACTGTGGCTGTGACATTTAGTGGTGTGTATTTTATTCGTATTGTTTACCTCATTCAATGTTCGTTATTTCTCTGAGGACAAGCCACGCGGGGTGCTGAAGTGCACTGCTGTGTGTTTTCCAAGAAACTGTTTCTTACCTGCTTAATTAGTAAGTATCACGCCAACTTGAGAAGTTTACAGACAAGTGAAAGTCGAGTCTGCTGGGAGTCGCAGGTGCAGCAAGATCAGACAACAAATAGGCAGCCTTGTCCTCCTTTTAAATGCGCAACTCTCCTGGGTGGGTGGGCTACTCTGCGAGTACGTCGCTTTCCAATGTGTTCAACCCCAGCGATGCTGATATGCAGCCATCTATTCATATTAGAGGCCTGGCAGATAGCGCAAGACAAATAAGATCGATTGGAGATTGAAGAATTTCCACCCGCCGTTCTGCCACCGCAAAGGAGATTATTCATAGTTGCGTCTAGAGAGTGTAGCACAATACTGTTTCAATTTGACAGTAACTTGCTAGTGTGTCATGATATCACCCGCGTGAAAGCGTTTTTAGCTTCAGCAATCTGACATGTTTGTGAAGGAAGCAGATTATGTGACAAGGGTATCATTGTGTCTTGGAGCTCACCATTTCTCCCAAGTAAATGTATATTTACAGACACACTCTTACACACAAGATGAACTCTTTGAAATGGATTACTGGTAAATCAACAATATGTTGATTATTTTAGATGTAGTTTGCAGCGATGGAGAACTGCACTGTACCATACCTGAAGACATTATTTATTTAAAGATGATTTTTAGAATTTTACGTCCTACATCTGCCTCACAGTTCTGAGGACCCGGGTTCAAATCCGGCCTCGGCTGTGTGGAGTTTGCATGTTCTCCCCGTGCCTGCGTGGGTTTCTTCCGGGCACTCCGGTTTCCTCCCACATCCTCAAAACGTGCGGGGTAAGTTAATTGAAAAGTCTTAATTTCCTGTAGGCGTGAATGTGAGTGTGAATGGTTGTTTGTCTTTTTGTGGCCTGGGATTGGCTGGTGACCAGTTCAGGGTGTACCCCGTCTCTCACCCAGAGTCAGCTGAATGATGCAATAAATTGCTTGAATGGTTTATTGGTTCATGGAGGACAGGAACTCCTTCAATGAAGCTCTGAACTGGACAAATTGCACTAAACAAGATATAGAGGAAAGCTGAATGTATGGGAAAAGTCTTTCCAACGCTTTTATTTGCCTAAAGTATTCTAATATCAAGTTGTAAAAGAACTGAGAAAGGATTAGAAAGTCTGTCTGGCTAAGCTGTGAGAAAGTCACTCTCAGACCCAGTGTGGGGAGTGAGGTTTGTGAAATGTGCAACTTAGCATGAAGACAATTTCATACTTTCAGTTGCATTTTGGAGCCTCCATCCTGAGGTGGCATTGCTGAAGGCATCGCATTCTGTTTGGTCATGTGTTCACAGGAACAAATTGTCAGCGGCAAGGAAACTTGGGCCAAGTTGTCTGTCGGATTGATTGTCAGACTCATTTTTGCCTCCCTTTCTATCGCATCTTGAATTCATCGTGCGCGTTGTTTCAATTCCCCATTCTGCAGTCACACAACGTTATCAAGTTCCTTTAAAATGATGTGAACACTTAGATGAAGCCTATTGGGGTTTGTCTGAGTTCAAAACCCTCGGTGGCGGCTTCTTATTTGGGGCAGCGAACCCAGATTCCTGCTTCCTCCTGCCTTGTAGTTCCACTTCATGGACATCTTTCCCCTGAAAAACTCTTCACACGCCTTTCCAGAAAGGCTATAAAAAAAAATAAAAACTCTGTTTACTTGGGAACAGTTCTATCCACAAGCAGTATATACATCAAAAACAGCATGTTTATTGCTCTCGATTTGCTTTAACCACAGTGACTTAGCTGTATGGGGTGCCCCGGAGCAAAGATACTGATTGCCGACTGGCGATTGAATTTGTTTTCTTGCAAATGATAAAAAGGAAAATGGTCATTACTACAACTGTCCATCCACAAGGAGCATAAAATCACATCATTTGAGGATCTGAAGAGAAGCTTGACACGCAGTCATTGTTTGGTGCTCTGGCCACAGGGCCTTCACACCCTGCTGAGCTCAGTGAATGGACAATTGAACATGGTGCTCGCTTGTCCTCACACATCACGCTCAAATATGCGCAAGGCAACTGAGATCACTCACCGAGGCGGGGAGAAGACTGCGATAAAAGGCGAAGGGCAGAAGACATGTTTGAATGTTGAGAGACGAACATTTATACTTTTATGTAAAAAGGAAAACTAATGCATTGGCGTCATAATTGATTGAGGACATTTTGCCCCAATGCTCATTCCTAATACTACTCACATGGTATGAAACGCTGTGATATAATCTGTCGTATGAAAGTGACATTTGCAGCAATGAAACGTCTCGTCGGACAGGATAGGATGCGTAGATAGTATCAGACCGTCCTGCTTGCATCTTGCTGCAATTCCCAACTGCAGAGTATCTGTGCTGTCAAAAGGATAACAACTCCGGGAAGGTCACGCTTTATAATGTTACCTGTCAGGCAGCCAATACGCCATTGCCCCGGAAGAAATTTAATTAACTTGAAACGACAGCGGTGAGAGAGGCGACATTAAAGGGATTGAACGATAACCAGCTTTTAATCCTGTCCTGGCAAAAGAATAGACAAAAAAAATCCTTCTATCGAGCCGGCGTGACTTTGACGGAGGTGGAATTCTTTTAACGTGATGTGGTGTAATTCGTAATGTGCGTGTGTTTACAAGATAAATAAACCACTCTCGCTCGCCTTGATGTATAAAAGGAGTCTTGGTGAAAAAGAGGACCGACAGGCAGAGGCTCAGCTGGCTGAGTCGACGTTTACTCCATCTTCGAAGCCAGTAGCAAAAGCTTTTAGAGGTAAGACCAGCATACATCGGAAAACAGCTAGTCATGTTTTTTTTTTTTTTTGTAAAGGGAAGTGAATGGATGGAGATGGAGGTAATAGTCATAGTGAGTTGTGCCCCCTTAAGAATATTTTTACAGTAAACCCATATGGACTACATTCTTTATTCCATTGGGTTCCTTTGAGAGTTGCTCTTGACAGAATCAGTCAATCGCTGGTAAGAGATTCAAGTCTTAGCTTTGGCTTCTTTTCAATGTAAATTCTCTATATCGTATAACGTGCACATCAGGTTTGGCTATTAGCCATAAGGATCCCATATAAAACTCAGGACACCAACGAACAACAATCGATCATTAGTTGACAAATTCAAATGAGGTTACAAAAGATCAATGAGATATGTGGAAAAACTTGCTGAGTAAACAAAAGAACAAAAAGTGGTGCACTCAGCCACGGCAGGAAAGAGACTCCCAAAAAATAAGCCCACAAAAATCTCGGAAAACATTTTAAAAAATCGGACCAATACAAGGTACGAAACAGAAATGCCAGATGTACTTACTGTTAAATGAAAAACAGTAAGCAACCTCGGGAACAAACGAGGAATACTACAGAAATAAACAGACACTAGACAAATGGAGGTAAACAATTGAAATAGTCCGATGTAGAACAATTTACTTTTTGCGACGCCTGAAAATGGCACGATTCACCTTAAATTGGGAGGGCTTCATGCATTCAATCCCTACCAAATGTACATTTTCCCTAGGACGAACACGCCTGTAAAATTTGGTGAGTTTGTATGGAAAAAGCCTCTAACCTAAGAATAATAATGACCAAGAAACAAAGTAATTCCAGGAGGGCTTAATAATGAAGTACATCTTGAAAAATAGTCTTAATCTTAACCATATGCGTCACTAGCCTTAGGTTTTCGCAAGTATTCTCCAAACCACGTCACGTACCAGCAATCTTTCTTTGCATCTAAGCCTCTCTGTGTCTGCCTAAACACAACAATCGGTTGTGAAATCCAAAAACTTGTCTGCTTAAAATAGTTCTGACCAAACAAACTGCAAGATACTACCCCCTACTGATAAGATATTGCCAGGTATATTAACTCTTTACGATGTAATGTTAGTGACTCCGTTTCATCATGTATAAAATACCAATATTTTATGGGTTTTTATCCTTAAAAGTCAATGAGCGTCCCAATAAGTAGTCACACTTGTTAAAATCTATAGCTATTGATGACTAATCAATCCTCGTTGTAAGGTGCACTGCCATTCTCAGGTGTTTTTCCTTTGTTGTATTTCAATAGGCATTGTGGTAGATGCAAAGAATGCATGACATCTCACACGCACACACAGTTTTCTGGCAGCGGCTGGCAGTGTGCAAATGAGTTTCATATTACAGTAGGTCACTGAATTCATTTCTGAAAAGGCAATTGGTATAATCTCTCAAGGGACTTGTTGTGAGTAGTGGGCCACATTTACTGTGTTAGCCTTCCACCCCAGCGTTGATTAAGAAATACATCTAACCGCTATCAAACCATCAAGTCCACACCATTTGTTCTGGTTGGACACCGTGGATTGAACTGCTTTTGTCTGTAGTTAATTTTGTGAGCAAGAGCCCCCTCGGAGGACTGACCAAACGCTGTGAATTGTAAATCAGCTGCATATTCAAAGTCAATACAGCAATATAAGGTTTGCGGCTTATTTTTATTTTATTTTTTAAACGAGACAATTCTGCCAGTGGTGCTCTTATGTTGAGAATAAAACATTCAAGATGGAAAATATGAGCACTGCATCAGCAGCCCAGACATTGGGTACTAAATGGACCGTCACCCGCTCTCGCAACGACCTTGCAAAGACTCTCACCTCCCTCTCTGTAACCCAGAGCTGTGTAGCTTGCTCAGCGCTGTCTCGCCCACACCTTGTCCCCATTGTTGCTGATGTTATCGTTCAGCCTATCACAGGACTAATGACCCCGGCAATCGTTGTTGACCTGTCGCGGGAGGTGCAGCTGCCAAAGAGAAGGGAGGAGAGTCCATTAAAAGATTAATGCAAGGAAGTGGACACTGTCCTCGCAGACCTGTGGCGCTCTAAAGCAGTAACGGGGCGGATTTGATTTATTGTCATCGCCCCTCCTCACGTGCTTTAAAAGGCAAAGAAGGATGAGTTGGCTCTGCAGGCGGTGTGGAAACAAACAAAATACAAGACCTGTAACAGGTCCAATTGTCCGAAAATCAATATTGTTAGAGTTTAAAATGTGCTGTTTTTGAACACAGTCTGAAAGACCCATTTGGGATGTTTGTCTCATATATTCAAAAGGGAAATGCAACTAGATTGTGAAGCAGATAATTATTTTTTCAGTCAATGAAGGTCCTTTCTGCTGATATGTGTATATTAGGGCTGTCAATCGATTTTTAAATCAGATCACTTCATCACACTTGGATTTTGATTAATTGCAGTTAATCACAGGCAGCAAATATATCACAGATAGTAGTGCCAATTGCTGCTTTGAGATGGTATTTTAAACTTGCTGTGCTTAGATGAAAAGAGAGTTTAGTGTTGCACTTCATGCAAATTACCTTTGTTTTGTTTTTTTCTTTTTCCTCAAAAGTCCCATCAGGGTGACTTTTGCAGCAAAGTCTACTGCCGAGCACACCAGTCGGAGTCTCTTCACTTATCTTTGCACGGGTGCAAGCATTGACCTGGTTACTGGCCTGATAGAAGCCTGCACCGCATTCAAGATATCCATCCGTGGTGAAGGTAAAACAGCGTGTGGGGTCAAAATAAATTTTGTGATTAAGCTAATTTAATACTTATTAATGCATAATATTTTGGCGATTAATAATGAGCCACGCTTTAACTTTGACAGCCCTAGTATATATATATATATATATATATATATATATATATATATATATATATATCCCTTATTTACTGTGAAAATAGGCAAAAAAATTCCAATGTATCAAATAAACTCGCCTTAAAAGGATTTGTCTAAAAATCTGATTCTTCTCCCTTCTAATTCCACCTTGACCTGAACCTTTAAATTTGAAATATGAGCTGGCGAAATCCCAAACAGCTTTTGTTTTTTTTCCTGAAGAATTTTCGGAGCGATGAATGTGTGAGTGGTTTTGCTAGCGTCGCATGGCAAATCCTGTCAAGACTCATGGCCCCATTTGTTCAATGGCTTATAATGGTCCTTCCTACCATTCACTGTGCGTGCACCATTAGCCTGTGATGACTTTGCACTTGATGACTGAGATTAACAAGGTCGTTAGGTGTTAGGGAAAGTGCAAAGTACACCTGAGCGAAAACAATTATAGTGGCACTGAATCAGCAAGCTCACACATCGAAGGCCATTAATTTGCTTAGATATATAGCTATTCAAAATATGGACTAGTTTGCACGATAATCCATACTAGCTTGTGTTAAGAAACCTGATTGGGACGTCCTATTCTGTTTGAAAAGTCAAATATTGTTCAAGGTTGGCCTGATGCTGCTTTGGGCACACAAAAAGTCATCCTTACATCCTGTAATGTAATATCATCAATGAAACTCAATTACTTAAATGACCAGCACAAATGTCACTTTTTATATTCTTGCATTTAAACAAATTCCCAGCCTTCTTGTAAGGATATGTTCTTGCGGTTGCAGGTAATGGATAGAAATGGAAAAATGGGCAGCGATGGAAAAAAGACAAACGAATGGGTCAAGGAGTGTGGCATTCTGGAGTGTCGTCCAAAGCACTAAAAGCTTTGAGCTTTAACATGATTGTTCGGGACGATACCTCAAGCTCGCTGGCTCTTGTTGCTTGCAGCGTAATGATTGGTTGGCGGGCTATTTTATATGCAGCACGAGTAATTAAATTGGTGGGTACGGTTCCACAATCGATAGGAGCCCGGTGGCATAAAGTAATATTACAGTGCGCATTTACAGTATGTGTGGACATAAATCTGTTAAACATTGTGAGGCCCTGCCTTCCTTTTAGGGACGGAAAGCAACTGGAGATATGTAAATAATCACATTTCAAGGTGAAGGCTTATCGCTGGGTTAAGGTGAGGTAAAGGTTTAGGGATATATTAAGTCTCCAGGAATTGAGTGTAAGTCAAAGTAATGACCTCTGAAATGATAGAAATATGCCAATGTGTGCACCCAAGAGGAAGTGGGGAAGCCGGAGGGAGGGTGAGTAGGGTAGGAGGGGGCTGCACAAATTGCAAGCAAAATGTTTATTATGACAGATGAGATGCTTTATAGGAATCTTTTGACTGGAGATGCCGTTACAGGACCCGGCTGCTTTAAATGTGGGTCACCTATCGACCTAACCTCACGTCGGGCGTCGGCAGGGCCTCATTGGCGTGTAATTATGCCTGGAATAAATAGGGCATTTGGCTTGTGGCACTCCACCACACAGCGGCGGCTGTAATGGACAGCGTGGAATCCATTTGTTCCTCTCTCTTCTCTCCTGATCCCTCTTCTCAACCTCCATTAACTCTCTACATTTTTCATTTCTTTCACTGAGCCCTCGCGACCCTTTGGTCCTCTTGCCATCTTTGTTTCCGTCCTTTTTTTTTGGGGGGTGGGGGTGGGCGGCTCCACTTGATCTTATGCCGTGCTGTCCTTGAGCCAAAAAAGAAGCGGCAGTTAAAATGCAAACTTCCTTTAACCGTCTGAAGAGAGTGCATGGATATTCTCAATGCACTATGCACCCTTTCCCCATCAGTTTGTTTGGCTCACTAAAGCTTATTCCTACTGGATTTTAGCTTTACCACATTATTAGCCAGAAGGAGCTGTGAGTCTTGCTGTGAGGTGACCAGCTCAGTAATTGGTCCTTGAGGCTTTTACCTGGTGGTATCGACTGATCAAGTCAAGTGACGTCTTTTCTTTCGCTCTAGTTGGCCATTAAAGTAATTTAACTGTCGTGAAAATTGGGAGAACATTTTTTTGGACTTTGTGATTTGATGCCAGCTTAACTGCAGTGAGCAGAACATCTGCAGCTACTTTCATGCTGAAAGAGAACACTTTATTAACAAATTCCAGACAAGTTCACTTTTGTTTTAAAAAAAAAAAAAAAAAAAAAAAAAAAAAAACCAGCGGCTCCTTTTCCTCGATTCCGATGTCATTGTGTTTAATCTTTACTAATTAATGTGAAGAGTTCCTTTGCAAAATAATTGTCGAGGAGAGCATTGTCTGTGAAGTTTTATGTGAATCCTGCAATTGTGTTTGAACAGCGTATTCCAGCACGCTTCAATAATTTAGCACTTTTATGAGTCACTCGGGGGATATTTCCCATTCAAAGCATATGGATGATCTTTTTAAAAGGCTCATGAAAAATCTCTTTAGCAAAAATTCTGTGGGGAAGGCTCGCTTTCATTTTTGGAGCTATAGATGCGTCTAATGTTCATTACAATTCAATAAATCAACCAGCAGTGATGTGATGCACAGCAGGAGAACTGCTTTCAAGCTGTTTTCTGAACTAGATATCAGTTTACACCCAACAAAAACATTTGTTTCCTTATGCTTGTCCTCTACAATCCATTGCCCAATTGTTTAGGGGTTATTTTTGTCTTCATGTACAATTATTCTTTTTGTTTCAGTTTACCACTGTATTTACTACTATAAATATTGCTTTAATCAAAGTGGTGCACAAGAAAGAGAGGGATAACGAAGTTGTTTGTTGGGGATGCTTGGAGTCTATTTTTCCACGATGGCTCTCAAGGAACGTGTATGTTTGTTCAAGCTAAAAACGTGCATGAAATGTGTCAGAAAATTCCACGACTGTCGTCACAAAAGATATATTTCAAATCCAAATCGACTTATGTGCATCGCCGTGGGCCAATACTATCCTTCCTGGAATCCACTCTTTACACTGCAATACATCATTCTCGTATTTTTTTTGTTTTTTTGTTCATGCTGTACCGATATTTGCATTTTAAACGATTTAACGAGTTGGACATCCTACCAAAAGCATGGTGTTTCACTTACCATGATCCGCTAGCTAGAGGCTGAGCTGCGCTGTATTGACTCTAGACTGTCCCTGTCACTTACCAAACATGTTAAATGTGTGGGAACTGAGATGAAACACCACTTGCAGTTGATTTCAATGAAAAACGAAAAGAAAAAGCTCTTCCAAGTTCCAAGCCAATGCCAAACCTAATAGGCCCGTTTCTGTCAGTTGTTTGTGGTCTGCCCTTTCCTGTCTAACAGGCAGACGGCTAAATGCTCACTTTACGTACAGCAAGGCACATGGAAGCTGTAGGTAGCATCTCTCTGAGTGCTCGTCTCAGGCTGACAGCAGGCAGTCCCTGAAGCATTCCGGAAGAGCCGACCGTGACTGATTTCTCCCAGGCATGGCAGCGCCGCGGGAAGCTAAAGGCACGTTTCTGTTTGATTTGCTTTCAGTGTAACGCTGCTTGACATTTTGTCTTTGGGGTGGGCTGTCAACATCCGCAAAGAGGACATATTAGTTATTCTTTAGTTTTTTTTAGTTTTTAGTTTTTGGTCACTCATACATAGCTAGACATTGCAATTTACAAAAAAAAAAAAAATGCGTGTCAATGTAGGGAGATGAGGAGTGAGCTGTGGTTGATGCATCACAGCATATAATAATAATCCCCAGAGAGCAAATTGGCTTCCGAATAGGGATGACATCAGACTAGTCGACTTTGACTTGGTTTTGGACAAGTACATGTCGGCCTCGTCGAAGTCAACAGGATGTTGGTCGGCGCAGCAAACTACGTCGGTGCCTCAAGCGTGTGGAAATGTTTGACTAAAAATGAGACTGGCAAGTTCACCAAACGCACTCCCGTAAGAGTAAAAAAGCAATGTACTGTAGCATCTGCTTACACAAAAACGGAGACAACCCATGGTCGATCAACAACCACTTATTGTAAAAATGAACTGTTCACGTGTCAAAGAAAACATCCAACTGGTGTTTGTTTCTCCCGTCTTCCTGGCTCCAGCAGACACACATTTTGGCACTGGCAAAGACAATCAGATCTTATAAAGGTCATGCAACAATCCAAGTGTCACGCAACTGAGGGTTTGCTAACAGCAAGTAGCAACCCTGTAGTTGTGTTACATGAATGGGTGTTAGAGTTGTACAAATTGGGATTGTATCTTGAATGTATCTGAATGTGATTGGATGAGGGAGTGTCTGAATGTGATTGGTTGAACGAGTTGGGGTGTGGGGTCTGGGCAACTGAGGACAGCAGAGCGAATGAGTTGAGCGAGCTTGTGCTTCAACGCGTGCACAGCGATTTGAGACTTAAAACAATGATCAATGACGTCATTGATTAATTGACGTCAACGTGTCTATCACATTAGAGTCGACAACAACAACAACAACAAAAACTTGTCATTCAACCCTTAGTACAATCATGCATGGTATACAAAACAGGGCTGGAAAAAAAAATAGAATAACTCTGCTAAGTCAACTTCAAAAATAGGTCGACACCAAATATCTGTCTCGAAGCTCCCCCGGGACCCAAAAAAATCAAAATGTCCCGCCCGGAACCATGTTCCCGCCGCTGAAACCCATGTTTTACACAGACATTTATTGCAGACGGACGCAGTGATGTGCCGATGATAAACTTTGCCAAAAAACGACCCAGGAGTGTCTTTAAGTGATTTTTAAGACAATGTTAGATGTGTAATGTACTTATAACATGAGTGAGCTGAATGGTAGTTAGCATCGATATAGCATAGACATGGTATGCATTTGATTTTATAACTCAAGGGTTTATTGTTTTTCAATTGCAGATGAAATGCTTGCGTTCGAGGTTGTCACAGGGACATGCAGGATGAGTCATACAAATGTGAGGACTGAAGCTATATATATATATATATATATATATATATACACACACACACACACACTAACTGAAAGTCTCAATGTAATCTAATAATGTTGACAGCATAAGTGGACTAAAATGGGCTTTTTATTTGTCGTTTGTGTAGAAATAAAGTATTCACCATATCTATTGTCATCCATAGGCGGATGTTTACACTGCCAATATGAGAATAAACATTCAGGTGTGAATAGTAAGTGCCGGAGCCCCTTACGGTGTGCGTGTGTACGCTGCGGAACAGTTGCCAGGGCGACGTTATCTCCTATTATCTGTCACTGGATGCAACAAATCGAGCCTCTGCTATTCATGCTGTTGTTTTTATAGAAATGGAGGTGAGAGAGTGTTGGCGCGGAGAGTACTTTATTGATCAGCACAAGACCCGATTTGTTCTCCGTTGGTTCTCCGATGGCAGTCGTACACACCCTCCCGTGTTTGTTTGTGTGTGTGTGTGTGTGTGTGTGGAGTGCTGCTGCTTTCTTGTTCGCTCGTGGTTTATGACACCTGTCATTGGTATGCGGAGGAGTGTGTGCCACAACAAGAAGATGAGCCCAAATCGTCCCCTGGGAAGGATGAGTTGCGGAGGTGGGTGTCAAAGGTTGCTGGCTGGGTGTCGAACAATTCCCTACGAATTTTAGGAAGGAAGGAAAATCAAAGAGGATTGGGAGAATTTGTGCAAGTCATGTTGTTGTTGTTGGGATGCTCTCCTCAGTACTAAAAGTCAGGTGACTGTGTTGATGCTTCAAACAACGGACTATTATATTCTTTGATTGATAATGCTGTTTTTTTAGCGTGAAAATAGCGTTCAATAAATGATATTAAGATACAGTAATGACACAAAGAGAATATGATGAATTTAATTTTTTTTGTTGTTGCTTCGCTTCAATGGATATTGTGCTGCTCCTTCTGGTGTGCATGTGCCATGGCCACCTGGGCATACACTGATGATGATGATACATTTAATTTATAACGCACTTTTCATTCCACATTGAGATGTCAGAGCTAAGCTCAGTAAGATAGTTATATCGGTAGTTCTTTGCAGAGGATAAAAAACACAGGCCTTAGTGTAATGTTACAGTACATTGTGTTGTTCATTATTGTGTTCACATATCAGTTGCTTTAAGGTTAATAACATTGTGAGACCAATGCTATTTGTTAGCCCAGCAATGACATGTTGCATTGTCAAAGCTTTGCGGTTTGGTTAAACACACAGCAAACCTCGACTGGGAGTGGCAATAAACAGCTTGAATCCCCCTTTTTGAATTGTTCACGATCGTAACAATTACCACTTCCATGCAAAAACCGGTACAGAGTTTAGAGAAGGCAAAATACTATTTAAAAAAAATATATCGGAGTATGACGCGCAGCACTGCACTGCGTAGATATCTCCATCCCGCCTCCACACCTTGGTGGTAGGCTGAGGGTTTACCCTAATAAATCGTGCCATGGCAAACTGTACGATCCAGCTTGGTGGAAACAGGGCTTTCGTTGCATCAATTTGTGTTAAGCTGACAAATGCTTACAGCCACACAGGCGGTTAAGCCGGCGTGGGCCGACATTGTTAGAGGCTGCTGTGAGTGATTTGAGCAATGCGTACGTGACTTCGTCTCGGGGCTCACGACACCCCGACGTTGGCGGCTCAAAGGACAGACGAACACACGGAGACTGAGACTGTGCACTTCCTGCTAAGATTTACAATACAGGTGTCCGCTAATAAAAGTAATCCTTGGCTAGTTGGCTTCCACTTTTGCAAAAACGGATGGAGCCTCGCAAATGTTGTTTTTACAACAGGACCAATTAATTACAATTGGTAGCCACTGATATGGTAACACATTGATAAAAGGATTCAATTTAAATGTACATCTCAAGTGACATTCCACATATACTGGATTTTTCCCGTGGGCAGTGGAATTCAATGCCGTACCTCGACAATATCTTTTGTCAAACAAAAGATCAAACTTCGAACAAAAGTCAACGGCTAAAGAAGTTAAACAAAACTATTTCACTCATCATTTACTGCAAATATCTAAAATTAGATAAACTGTACATAGATTTTTAAAATGTTTTTATGTTAATGGGGTACTCAGGTGAGCAGTAGGGCGGCGCCCTTGCGCCCCCTACTGACCAGCTGCCACTGCTTGACGTTATAGCAGAACAGAAGGTTTTTAGTGCCGCATATCATCGTGTTTGGGACTGAATTGGTGCAAGGGTTTGCACGGAGCTCACCTGAGAGAAATACAAAATACGTGAAGCTGTGATGTAAAAATGCAGAAGTTAGCAAAGGCACGTGGATTTATTTATTTATTTATTTTATTCTGCGGCAGCCTGTTTAGGCGGCGACTTAATTTTTGGCTCGGCATTGGTGCCGGGGTTTACATATCTGCTTGGAGCTCAACTGAAATGAATACAAAATAGCTGCATTTCTAACCTAAAAATGCAAACATAAGCAAAGTTACAGGAATGCAGGCATTATTATTATTTTTTTGCTTTTGTTTTTAATTCTGTCTTCGCCAATTTAAGCACCTGAATAGAATAGTGAGGCCAAACGTTTGGGACAGGGTCGGTGCAAGGATATTCGTATATTTCTTTTGGCTCATTTTGATTGCGAGTCTACAAACACTTGGTGCAATCCTGTGGAAAATGCCGAAAATGACTCCCCCCTTTTTTGTTTTTTTTTTAAATGGAAAAGAAATGCTTTCAAACGCACACACGGCTAGCCCTCAAAATAAAAGCCTTGCACCACTCGTCTTCCCCGTCGGGTTCCGAGATGGCCTTCCTCTGTTAGAGGAGATATATGAGATGGAAGATACAAAGCCGAGGCTCTTAATAAAAATCATCCATTTTTGTCAGAGGCGGCCGGGGGAACATTTGCAGCAGTGTCAATAGACAGCTACTCTACGCCTTCTCTCCCCTGCCGCTTCTTCATCTCCATCTCGTCTCTCCATCTTTCTGCCTTTCTTCCAGAGCATACATCATGAGAGAGAGAGAGGTGGAGAGCGAGAGAGAGGGAGAGAGAGCGCATCACCCCGCCTGTCACCGATATGCCCTAAATCATCCCCTCTCACTCTGCAGCCTGATCTCCTCGCCATACATTTTTAGGCTATCAAGTGGCACTGAAAGTCACACTTGTCACAAGGCAAGGGATGACAACCCGCCTGCCATTAATGTGTCTCATGACACCAAATGGGCAAGTGTAGGTGTGATTGACTTAAACCTCCCCTCTTGAGTATTTAGGCCCTCTATTAGGAAAGTAAATCCACAACTCGATGAATGCTATTTCTTTCTTGGCTGCCGTGTGAAGAAAAACGCCCGGCTCGACATTTTTCAAATCATGCAACCGTGTTCTTGCCGTGCTGTCGACTCATCGCCTGTGTATGTTGAGGAGTCGGTCCCGCGACGACTGAAGGGTAAATGCGATAAGAAAAGGCATAAACACATCAGTCATAGTGGTGTCGCGGAGGTTGCTGATACACTCCTGTAGGTGTATCATGCTCTCCTCCCCCGGAGAGCATGAAACAGGATTACCAGCACATCAGCGAACATGCAAACCACCAAGCTTTATTTTGCTTTTTGTGTTTGCTTGTTTTTACTATGCCGTTTATCGACACTGCCACAGCAGCATATGTCAAAATACTACAAGCAGGTGAAACCTATGATGTAAAAATTCCACATTTAGCTAAATTACATGGTTGCCATTATCAGCCGAAACCAAACTCGATTCAATTTTCACTAACATGTAAGTTCACACACTATGGGCCTACTTAGGAGGAACTTGTTCATAAAAAAAAATTTCAACCTTTCTCTTTTTAGTAGCGCCGAAGTGAATTGCACCACCAGATGGTGCATGAGGCTTATAGTGGGAAATAACGTTGGATGATTTAGGTTCTACATGATTAGAAGTAATTGATTTATATAACCATGCCTGCCAAGGCATTGTTTTCAAGTGACCACTGACAAATTCACACATTTTGATCGTTTATTAAAAAAAAAAAAAAAAAAAAAAAAGTCAAGCTTTGCTTTTTTAAATTTTTTAAAATTTTTTTTTTTTTTTTTTTTTTTAACTTAAGTTTATTTCGGCAGCAAACCCGTCTTTGAATTGATTTTTTTTCAATCCCTACACAAGGCTAAAAATGAACATTGATTGACATGGTTTTTCATCAATTGATACAATCATTCTTGATTGTACAAAGCATACAGAGGCAAATTCAACACGATTAAGACAAATAAGTGGTTGTGAATATTCACAGCCATTCAATTATTTCAAAATCGACAATCTTTTTTTGCAGCGCTAATGAAACCCGTTCGCACATCAAGTTAATTTAACATGTGATTCCACCTCATTCCTGGTTGTGGCGTACCCATTTACGCATGCCAGTTTCATCATGATCATGTCAAATAAATCATCAGGGAATATCTAAATGTAAATCATCTGGCAGCACACTGGCACGTTTTAAGAGAGGCTCGTTATTAAACTAAATATCCTCTGCCTAATCCGAGAAAATATGAATGGGGCTTGGCTTGTGCTATTGCGCTGAAATGACCAACTGCTACATTCATTTTGATTCCTGATTGTGTTTTTTTTTTTTTTTTTTTTTTTTCAACCTTGGCAGGCAGCACGCACCATGCCACGTGCCCCCGCAGATGTGGGCAACCCGCACCCTGTCGGCGCCACTGGCATTGAATTGTCCTGATGTGAGTAATGTAACACATGCACCTCTTTGCACTTGATCTGTTATGGCTGTCAGATTTCATACCTAAGCTGTGCCAACTCTCCTGGCTTGCTCACCGTCTCAGTGTGAGCACTTCCTGTCTTTAATTGGCACAAAATGTGTGAAATAAGAGGATATGACCCACCACCATCTGTTCAAGTGTGAAAATGTAGCAGATGATGCCACTCCTTTACAAGTTGTACACGGTGTTGGTGGGTAACGAAATGCATGAAGTCGAACTAGATTATGTCATTTAATTACAAAATTAATATCATTGTAATCCATTACATTACTGGGAGAAAATGTATAATTAAATTACAGTTGCTTTCGTGAGTTTCATGATTACAATTTTCGTTACATTTAAAAAAAAAAAATAAAAAATAAAATAGCCGCCAAAACTATCCCCCTAAAGCCGACATGTGATTGGGTCTCTCTGGTCATGTGCCATTCTGCTGTCATCTCAAACGTGACATATTTTTCCAAATATGACCTCGAAGTGCCACCTTGAGGTGTAATATATTTTAGTCTGAGATTTTGAAAAGGTTAGACTCATACTTACTCTTTTGAACACAAAAAGTTTCATCATTATCATTTTTTAAAAAACCTTTTTTCTGGAACGTTCACTCATCTGGATTGTCATACGAAGCAATATTGTCAACATGTTTCACATTTATCTTTAGGTCAACATGGTATCATAATACATATGTGTAATACGTTTGTATTATGCAAGAAGCACATTATTTTTTAATTCCGTATTTTACATTTCATCCTGTTTTATTATCAGTTCATTAGAGGAAACATCCCAGCGTCTTATCAAAAAGAGTAATCAAATGTAATTAGTTATTACTTTGAGAAGGTAATTGAAATACTGTATTTACACTTAATACATGTTTTTAACAGGGTGACGGAACGGAAGATGAATGAATGAACTCTAAAGGTAATGGTCAACAACCACATTTCCAAAATAGTCTTCCCAACACTGGTTGCAGACAATTTAAATATGGATGCACACTACAAAGCTGCATGTCCTCCCACCCGCTGTATGTTTTTCAAAGGGTTCTCCGTCTTTCTTCACTGCCTACCCCGAGAAGACATTCATGCTCGCGCCGTCTGTGTCACCAATCGCTTTTTATTCCGACATGTTTTTTGAATTAGCCCGTCTGCGAGGCAACGAATTAGATGTAAATTCACATGCGGGCTTTGCTGTCAATCACGAGAGAAGCAATTGGCGGGCCGGGAAAACGGTAGACATGTCTGGACGATAAGCGGCCAAATGTTCACCTCCTGGGCTGTCTCATAGGAAATGTGAATAATTTTCCACTCTCGTCTAGACGCTGCGCTCTTCTTGACTTGAGTGCCAAAGGACGCGTTCCAATCATAATATGTTTGCAAAGTAGCTCTCTTCAAAGCATGCGTTTATTTTATGTTTTCAGTCCACTAGCTTCATTATAAATGCTGTTATTTATTATGGAAAAGCTGCGCTTAAGGAAAAAACACAAACTCCTGCCACTGTGACATGAATGCACAAGCAGCCCGCTTGCTCCATATTGATGAACATCTACATCCAATAAGTTGCTCCATTGATTCTTCATTTTTCCAATTCCCGGGACCATTCCAATGTGGCATGGCGACAGCGTGTACACAATTAATTTGCGTTTCTATTAAAACGGAACCATTAAAAGCACACTCCAAAACAGTTCATAATTAAAGAATAGCTGCACAACTATCAGGCGAAAGGGTCATTAGTATTGGCACCATGTAATGTTTATTTCCCGGGCTAAATTAAACCGTGTTTAGCCATGCTTGTGTTGACTTATGCATGAAACAAAGCTTATTGTATGACTAAAGTTAATTTATAGTTAAAAATGAATGAAATATCGCAAGCATTAATCATTTCTTTCCAGAGGTTTTCTCAAAAAATTAACTTTACAACCAAATCTGAGCATGTTTTGACTAACCTATCCCTGAGCTTGCTCGAAGCATCGACATTTATGCAGGCTAATTGTGCATGATTAATTAGCTTCTGCTGGATAGGTTAATATTCAATGCCATTGACAAGTGTCGTCAAATATGCACAGCGGTAGACCGGGCAACCGCGTGCTCTGCCTTACAGGAGCGTATCGGTCGCGGTGTACAGTGTCACGGTGATAATGATGCGCAAATGACGAGCCTTGCTCCTCAAATGAGGCCTTCACGAGGATCTTGGGGGGGGGGGGGGGGGAACCAGT
The DNA here is from genome assembly GCF_024500275.1 of Phycodurus eques. NCBI lineage: Eukaryota > Metazoa > Chordata > Actinopteri > Syngnathiformes > Syngnathidae > Phycodurus > Phycodurus eques. Next base: position 9,234,858 of record NC_084546.1, on the reverse strand, counting down.
TACACCACATGGACATGATTAATGGTGTTTGTAGATTAGGATCTCATGCTATTTACATAATCGGCAGGGGATCTGCTGCTGTTTGCGGCGTCACGCCAACACTGATTGCACCCGCATTGTCTCAAATTCTTGATTTCTGCACGGCTTGAATGAAGAGCTCTGATAATGAGGACTGTTAAATGCAAAACACGGCGGACTTGAATAAATGATCACATCCTATTAATTCCAATTCCGTTTTAATTATGTAGCCCCTATTCACAGCAAAAGTTGTCGAGGCGAGAGTGGTCAGTTTGCGAGAGAACAACTTTTTTTGATTTCATTGTGAGACTGCCATAAATAACTGCTGCGTGCTTTCCCTTTGTGCTAGCGTTTCCGTGTGTGGAATAGATTCAACCGATTTTATGTATTTTGTGTCACCATGTAAACATTTACAGGCTTTTCCCGGTAGTAATTCAAGCTGATTAAAAAGCCTGTGCATATGTTATGGTCCACTACATACAAATGAGTCAAGCATTTACACATTACCAATGCTGAAAGGTCAGTGCCCTTGTCATTTATGCACCTGTTTTTCGGAATTTGATGTGAACTGCTCGAGCGTCGGGAGGCACCTGAGCGAGGGAAGCGTGAAATATCGAAATGGAATTCATTGTTGGGTGGGGAAATGAATAGTACAGGCTTTGTTGCTTATGCTTCTGGACACATTTAGTAACTGTGTTTCCACTCTCAAGGTCCGCTCCCTCTGATGAGGGTTTCTAGCGTGACGTGACGTGATGTATTCTTTAATGTGGCATCTCACTGGGGAGAGGGTAGATGGGTTGTGACTTCCTCGTGGCTCAGGATGGGCTGAGGATGATGTTATTCCAACTGACAAGCTTCTGCGTATCGGGCTGTAATCACATTCCTGCCGCATGCTCTTTTAACATTCGCTCGTCCATGATTATTTTAACAATGGATTTCAGAGTGGCCAATATGTAGTACGCAAGACATGCCTTGCAACTCAACAGATGAGAAGTGAGAAGCGTATCTAAATAAAAGATCACTTTTGCGTGCTTTCATATGCCACCGCACAGTAGCTGCAGTGACAAAGGTATTATAATGTACTATCTACAGGTGAAACCGGATGTTTACAGTAAGATTACTATCTATAGACAGTTTGCGAAACCTCGGATGATAATGTCATGTCTTTGGAAGCATCTCATAGTTTTATTGACAAAAATTTGAGTTCCTTAGAGGCGCACCTGGCTGTATGTACACAACTAAAACACACTGCTTCTTTGTGTAACATCATGTGGTGCAATTGCCAGATACCTGAAGGCGCTACATACATCTGTTCAGTCCATGATACCCAAGTATAAACTGCTTGTCGCTCATTGGTCCAAACGTTGCCGCAACTGCCCTGAGTCTACTTTTGGTTCAAATTGTTTTCCTGTTGTGGCCTCATGTAGTTAAGAAAATATCCTCCATTGTTGTTGTTTGTCACTCTGACGAATGCGGTCAATGTGGCGATTTTTCCCGTTGTACTATTTTGAAATGGAAAAACTGAGCAGACATCATTTCAGCATGTACAGCGCGTCTCACACAAAACCACTTAACCTAGTCTTAGATTAATTGATAATGTAGCGGCGCTCGTGACTTAATTTGTCACGTCTTACATCGCTAGAATAAAAATAAACCGAGCGACCCCCAGGTAACGCGTGCACGCCAAAGGTAAATAGACTGTCTTATGCGCGCGCTTGTTGAGTGGAGCAGCTGTGTTGGATACATTACTGCATTAAATCAAAGCCAATTACTGCCATCTCATTGCTCTTCTGCCCCAAGAGGTGTGGTGATGCACGAGCGAAAGTACGCCATCTCTCAGTCGTGTGAGCAAAGGCGTCTTAGAATATGCAAAAAAAAAAAAAATATATATATATATATATATATATATATATATATATATATATATATATATAGAGAGAGAGAGAGAGAGAGAGAGAGAGAGAGAGAGAGAGAGAGAGAGAGAGATTTTTTTAATGGCAGGGACAGATCTTGGTTTCCTGATGAATGTTCTCAATATCTTCCGAAATTTGTAAGGTAAGGTAAATATATCTTTCTATAAAAAAAAAAATAAAAAAAAAAAAAGAGTAAAAACTTAAAACATAAATCAAAGTCAATTAGGTTCTCTTTAACAGCTTGCCTGTTATCATTGCTTTTTTTTATTTTTTATTATTTGCCCTCAGGTTTGCTTGCTTGGAGAATTGCTTTAATCTGGACAAGAGGGCGGGTGCTGTTTTTGTGCTTTTTGTGTGTTACTTTCCAGGGTCAAGCCGCATACTCTTGACATCACCTCCAGCGCTTAGGCGCAGTGTGATAGAGGAGCCTTTTCGGGGACGGCACTACAGGGAACGGGGTCGGAGCGCTGACCTCCGAAACGGGGCAGTGGGTGTTAAAAAAGAATGGATGACTGAATGACAAGAATGGCCACGTAGAGGTCGAAAATGGTGGTTAAAAAGTGAGGTGGTGGTGGGGGGAATCAGGGTAAACTGAAAGGAGAGATTGCAACTCGGCAGATTGCCACGCCAAGCCACCGGTCGTCTCCGGCGAGACACACTGGAGGTGTGTGTCAGGTCAATTAGTAGTACAGTGCTTACATTTTCCCCCTGACTTCCTTCATTAGTGTTTTTGTCTGCAGCTTTGAGCTTCTTCAAAGTGTCTGCTCGTTGAGTCAGACGGCGGAACTTTTGGTCTTCACTGAGGAATCAAGTCAGGGTGCCAAACATAGGACAAGGTCACGTCTTTGCTTCAAACTTTTTTTTTTTTTTTTTTTTTTTTGGTCGACATTCATAGAGGCGCTAGTGAGATTCTGGTGGCGGTTTGTCAATCTACTCAAAGACAGCCCAATACAGATCACTTTGTGCAGACAATTATAGTCTTAAGTAGCTCATTCCCAATGATCGTGTGATTCACTTGCCGATTTGGTTCATTCCACCGGCTTTAGCAAGAGTGGGAATGAATGGATTTTTGCAATCATCGATGAACTGTAATCTTATGAGGAAAGCAGCTCAGCGTATTAGAGGGTTATTATATGACCGGCCAAAATCAACGGAAATCTGCTGAATCCACAGATGTGCAAGTACATTGGAGTCGAGAAGAATACTCTTAACAGTGGCTGATTCTGAATTGTGGCGATTACAAAACTACTTAAGCATGTAATTCTTCATTATTCTTTTCGAGTTGACCTCCATCTTTTTAGAGGTGATGTTTGGTGTCATATTTCAAGCCGGTTTTTGGAAACTGAGAGATAAAAGGTGTTGGGAAGTGTGTTTGTTTGAGTCCACTTGCCTCATTAGCATACCAAAGAACCCCACTAATGCTTTTATTTTTGTGATGCTGTGCAATTAACATATTATTAAGTGTATTAAAAACTAAGTTCCTGGCAGCCACTTTATAAGTCCTTGGTCTGGTAATCAACTTAAGTGTTGTTTTTTTTTTTTTTTTTTTTTACCCCAAACTCCATGACCATTCGTCACGTGGTTTTCCGGTGGGCCAATTGGAGTCTTAACGGAGCGAATAAACTGTCGTCACACTCCTCAAAATGGTGTGCCCGGCTGTCACAGCCCCTCGCATCAGTTTGCTTTATTGGATGTGGCTCACGCCTCAAGATATTTATATCTTTTTACAGCCGTAGTGGCCACCAAAACAAAAAGAAAAAGCCTTTGAGGGAGTGAGAAACATCCGGAAAGCCGGGTATGGGCCAGTCAGGCAGTTTACGGTGCGGAATACAGACGAGGGATATGTGGGGGCTTTGGCGGTGGGGACATCCTTTAGATCCATCTCCCCTTAGCTTAAAGCCTCAGTAGCTGGGTAATGGCCGCACGGCAGGCGCTTTTAGAGGTTACGGCGCGGGAGATGAGGGATCTGGGAGTGGCGAAGCCGAAATAAGAGGTGATTTCCCCAGCGGAGGCCTCTTCATTTAGGTGCTTTGGAAGGTATCAGCGTTGCTGCTGCTGCTGCTGCTGGGGACCCTGAGGAAAACAAGTAAATTGCTCCCCACGGGAACATGGCACCACTAATAAAGTGGATGTGACAATATGTAGAGTGCCGTCTCTGCCACTGCGTTCCATTCAACTGCACACGATCTTCATTTACTATGTGGTGTGAAAGGGGAACTAAAGTTTTTTTTAAAGCAAGAATGCTTTGTATGTGTCAGCAATAGTCAAAACACAGTACTCTGATTAATATATTATTTGTAGGATAAGAATTAAAAGAGGATAATCAACTTCAGGAGGGCGCCATGTTTAGCGAAATCGACATCAGGCGCAGCCCTGTAGTGAAAACGACGCGCCCCGAGAGGGTTACCTGCTGCCACAGCACATTTGAGTAAGCTTGGTTTGTGTTTAAAAAAAAAAAAGGAAAACAAATAAATATTGCCCTATTAAAACTGCCTTTTAAAAACTAGTACACCGGCTAGCGCAAGCCAACTGGGTACTCGGCACGAGAAGCCGCCCAGCTGCTAGCCGCTGACGCTGTGCTAAATCAATGAGAGCATAATTAATTATGGATTTTTGAATGTATCAAATTGGTGATTTAACATGATTTTGGGATGGTGGCGTGTTGATTTTGGTGGCAACTGCATACAATGGCAATGTATACTTTATGTGGGATACCATCTTGAACGATAGTCAGCCTGTGTTCCATCCACCTTGACTTCCTTCCGGTCCTGCCCTCTATCCATCTACCACTCCACTATCCACCCTTTACTTTTTCTTCTTTCCTCCCTATTCTTTTCTGTTGTCCATAGACTTATCCATCCATCATTCCTTCCAGCCAACCACCTGCCCTGCCTTGGCTCCGTCTGACATCCTCCTCCTTGTCGTCCTTTTTATCCATCATTCCTGTCGTCTATCCATTCATCTTCAGTTCCTCCATCCTCCCATTTACCACTTTTCATTCTTCCATCTCCTGTCGTTATACCATCCATCCATCACAACACCCCTTCCCTTCCCATACCCATTCCTCCATGTCCTTCAAATAATCCTTCCTTCCTATCTGCCACCCCTCCTCGGCTGACTAGAAGGTAACCTGATTCAGCGTGAGAGTTTGTGTGTACGCACTTTGAATTTTCTATGAAAAATCCTCCGCTGTCCATGTGTAGACACAAGTTTGGAGCAAAGCTTTTATGAAGGTTTTGGGCTTGTCCGTGACAAAAGCACTGGTTTTACATTCAAGTTGGTAGCGTAACTGAAGGCAGACGGGGCCCGACATCAAAGCTGTCATCTCCCATTGTGAACAAAGCCTCAGGAGTGGAACAAATGCGAGGCCGGGCCGGCTCCTGTTTCACTGACGAGGAGGACATTGTTGCCGCGAAGCTCCTGTGGCCTCCTGTGATTTGTTCCCATTTAGTGCTAAATTAAATCCTGACCCTCTTAACAGGGACACATGGTTTACCGTTTGATATTTTCTCCTCCCGAAATACTTAATAATACTGAGATTCGCTCCATTTACCTGAAACAACTCCACCTATGTTCAATTTGTTAAGGCTTCCAGGGCATCTCTGAATATAATTGAATTGCGCTCATTCTTCTTGTGGATTTTTGATGTTACCTAAATAGAGTTTGTGAACAAAAGGAATTCATGAAAAGAAATACAGAGCTCTCGCTGAGGCTCTTACTCAGAGTTGCTTTCCTGCGTTCTTTGGATGCAAGTCTCCACCAAAGAAAAGCAAACGGTCAAATAAAAGTGCAAGTCATTGTGCCGCATGTCAACTTTGAAAAGTGACTCTCTTGAGAATCCAGAGCAGAGGGCACTGAACTTGCAGCCATCTTTAATTGATGCCAGTATACCAGAGGGACATTTTAGGATTCATTTAACTCAGTGAAGATGAGAATTGGAATTCCAAACTGCGGAACACACTGTAAGAACAGTCAAAGGCCGTTGGCCTCCTTTTAAATGTGCGAAATGAATATTATATAAAGGCATAAAAGGTCCTTAGTGAAGCAATATGAATATGAATTACTAATAGGAACAGGCATATATTTAGAGATGTGTAAAATCATGCAATACAATCAGAGTGCAAGAAGACTCCTCCATTGTTTATTTCTAAACTGATACTGCATTGTGACATGCTACTCAAAAACCATTCACCGCTCTATAAATTAAAATCAGTCCCCCCTTTTCCTCTGTGGTGGAGCAATAATTCATTAGTTATAAATGTTCCTTCACTTCATGAATACAGAGCGTTATTTCCCGTGGAAGAAAAGATAAAAGAAAGCATCCATTTTGCCAGCGAACGACAGGAAGAGAAAGCGCTTGACGAGTTAATGAATCAGTAGGGATAAAATCAACAGTACCGGCTGTGCAGATGCGTGGCGTAAAATTCAATTATTTAAAAAAAATATGACTGGTGAAAAAAAAAAAAAAAAAATCAGTGTGCAGCCATGAATAAAGTGGAAAAAGCATAAAGCAAGATGCTATCACTCGAGGTTTCGGTTCACTTGTGTTGGAACATTCTACATATAAAATATGATAGAAGTCAAGATTTATTGGAATATCTTATGGTTTTCGGAGTTGGGTTTGCTTGCTTTATTAGCATTCAGTGTTGTATACTGTTTGTACAGAGGGAATATTCTTGCACTTTCCAATTCCTGCTTTCATGAGTTTGCACGATTTAAATGGTCTCGGTCTTCATTCCCCAGTCTGACTGCAGCAAGCCAATGGAAATAATATATCTCCCAGAATGCCACGGTGCTGGGCTGTCAGTCAGCTGTTTCCTTTTAACAGACTTCCCCCAATCGAATCAGCCGCTGCACCGCCGAAAAGATGGAAGATGCATTTGATGGGAAAGGCCAATGTTTGCGCCAGCGGATCTGACACCCATCTGAATGGGTCACGGCTGTGTTGTCCTACGTCTCTTGCAGAGATGGTTTTAAGCGCTTTTATTAAAACGGTAAAAAGGACGTATCGACGGAGAGCGCCTATATTTCACCTGGCTGCCGTGTGAAAAGCGGCTGTAGGATGCAGGCAGGGCATCCTTGCTTCGGCAGCGTGGAGTGACATTGGCAATGAAGGCGCGCACCGTCGGCCTGGGGGAGCTGGCCAGAGTGACACGGGCTGGGTTTTGCAAATCATGTTCAACCTATATTTAATTGAATACACTACAAAGACCAGATACTTAATGTTCAAACTGATCAACTTTAATGTTTTTAGCAAATAATCATTAACTTAGAATTTTATGGCTGCAACACGTTCCAAAAAAGCTGGGACGGGTGGCAAAAAAGACTGAGAAAGTTGAGGAATGCTCATTAAACACCTGTTTGGAACATCCCACAGGTGAACAGGCTCATTGGGAACAGGTGGGTGCCATGCTTGGGTAGAAAATGAGCTTCCCTGAATTGCTCAGTCATTCACAAGCAAAGATGGGGCGAGGTTCACCTCTTTGTGAACAAGTGCGTAAGAAAATGGTCGAACAGTTCAAGGACAATTTTCCTAAACATAAAATTGCAAAGAATTGAGGGATTTCATCATCTACGGTCCATATAATCATCAAAAGGTTCAGAGAATCTGGAGAAATCACTGCATGTAAGCGGCAAGGCCAAAAACCAACATTGGAATGCCCATGACCTTCGATCCCTCAGGCGGCACTGCATCAAAAACCGACATCAATGTGTAATGGATATCACCACATGGGCTCACGAACACTTCAGGAAAACCAATGTCAGTAAATGCAGTTTGGCGTTACATCTGTAAGTGCAACTTGAAACTCTACTATGCAAAGCAAAAGCCATTCATCAACAACACCCAGAAATGCCGCCGGCTTCTCTGGGCCCGAGCTCATCTAAGATGGACTGATGCAAAGTGGAAAAGTGTTCTGTGGTCCGACGAGTCCACATTTCAAATTGTTTTTGGAAATTGGTGACGTCATGTCCTCCGGGCCAAAGAGGAAAACAACCGTGCGGACAGTTTTGGATGCAAAGTTCAAAAGCCAGCATCTGTAATGGTATGGGGGTGTGTTAGTGCCAATGGCATGGGTACCTTACACATCTGTGAAGGCACCATTAATGCTGAAAGGTACATACAGGTTTCGGAGAAATATATGCAGCCATCCAAGCAACGTCTTTTTCATGGACGCACCTGCTTATTTCAGCAAGACAATGCCAAACCACATTCTGCACGTGTTACAACAGCGTGGCATCGTAGCAAAAGAGTGCGGGTACTAGAGTGGCCTGCCTGCAGTCCAGACCTGTGTCCCATTGAAAATGTGTGGCGCATTATGAAGACCCCAGACTGTTGAACAGCTGAAGCTGTACATCAAGCAAGAATGGAAACAAATTCCACCTACAAAGCTTCAACAATTAGTGTCCTCAGTTTCCAAACGTTTATTGAATGTTGTTAAAAGAAAAGGTGATGTTAACACAGTGGTAAACATGACCCTGTCCCAGCTTTTTTGGAACGTGTTGCACCCATAAAATTCGAAGGTAATGGTTATTTGCTAAAAACAATAAAGTTTACCAGTTTGAACATTAAATATCTTGTCTTTGTAGTGTATTCAATTAAATATACGTTGAACATGACTTTCAAATCATTGTATTCTGTTTTTATTTATGTTTAGCACAACATCCCAACTTCATTGGAATATATGTGTGTATGTATGTTCAGCACCATGGACAGTTACCACCAGGCTGCAGCTGGTCTCATTTCCTCTAATAAGCAAACCGGTTGTAACGATCACTACAATATCAATACATTTCTATTACAGCATATTTGATAGAAACTAGATATAGTCCGTCAGTATCTTCGGTGACAGATGAGGCCAATAACAGCTCTAAAAATTATTAGTGGATGTGAGCAGCAGAAAAAGTATGTCAAGGTATGAAAATAAGTTTCCCCCAAGTAATTGTAGTATAACATATAAATGCTGCGACGCCAACTATGGGGGGAAAAAATGGACTTTGGTTATTACTTCATAGAACATCAAAGCCATCTCCAAATCGTCTGATGACAGTTGAAAAGAAAATAATTGAATTGTAGGTAAATTAAACACATGGCTGAGCTGTACAAGAGTTGTCGGTGCTGAGTGCACGATGCCAGCGAATACAATGCTTCCCGTTACAATCCAATCCAAATGTTTCGACCATTTAAGAGAGGGGGGGGAAGATACATTTTGCTGTCCCCCAGCGTTGTCTCAAGACCATTCTGTTTTGTCCACGGAGGCCTGAAGGGAGGGAACAAAGTGTTGGTAGATGCCACTCAGTGGTTACTGTATATTAAGCATGCGTAAACCTGTAGTTTTCTTCCCTTGCTTTGCTTTTTTTTTTTTTTTTTTTTCCCCCCTCCAAACTTTCACTGAACCGATTCTTTGTATAAGAAATGGCACCGTGCACCTTCCCTGTTCCCCCGGTGTTGGTATTATTTAGAGCTTTCAGACATGACCTTGACTTAAATCCATCAAGATGATGAACGTGAGCTTCAAAAATTCAATGATCATCTTCCCCATCTGCTCAGCTTTACTGGTGGACTCATTAGAATTAAAAGCTTATTCCATTTGCATCCTTCCAGCACCTATAAAAGGAGGCACGGAACCTTTGCTTAATAGCAAGAAGTAATTATCATAAGTGTGCGGTGCTCATGCAAAAGGAAATAATTGCCCCCGATTTTGCCATTTCCCGCTATTCTATTGCCCCCTGTTTGTGAACGACTTTAAAGCTACAATCCAAACAGTTTTGACTGCGATGATAGACTTTTGATGAGAGGCAGGAAGAAAGTGCTTTTGGGTAATGAAGCAGCAATGTCAAGGAATGATTTATGGACGCTCCCCTGCACGTCAAATATCCCATTCCCTCGAAATTCAATTCTGACCATGCACAAAGTGATCAGCGTGCCGTTTCCAGAAATTGGATAGCGTTGTTTGTTGAATACAGTATCCGAGGCCTTGCGGTGTTAGGTCAGCACTATTTTCACATCATAGCAGAGGAGCAAACTCTCATTGCTTAGTCAGAGAAAGATGGCACTGAAATTGTGTTTATGATTCCAGACAAATGAGTCACGGCCAGCGAGGCCCGGGGGTCACGGCCAGCTAATTAACAGTTTACAAGCAACGGCATCAGGACACAAAAGTTGATTTGCAATTTACAATAGACCATCAAACAGCATCATAAACTCAAATAATTGACATATAACACTGCCTATTAAGTATTTATTATAATTAGATTTTGTATGAGCAATGTTTTCCTACTGCAGGACTGAAGCAAGGCTGTACGACAACCATCTTTTGAACCGTAAAGTGTGCACATTTACATTACTCTTGTCATATTTTTGAACCTATAGCGTTAGCACTTACTTTCTGTAGTACTGGCATACAAGACAGGAAGCTACTTCCGCAGAAATGCTTAATCCAACACGGGATTTTATAACATCAACGGTTATCCTTTAGTTTGCATATTCAGTAATGTCAACTGGATCCAAAGGAACAAGGAGTTTGTTGCGGATCAGAAACTGGCCCTTGTTTTGTCGAGTGGGTCCTTTCACCCTCTTTGACATTAACGCCTGTTTCTGTCAGCGCGCGGCTCGGCAACAAACGTAACCTATCACGGGCTTCCATTTGTCTTCATCGGCAGCACCTCGCGACGTAATCACATTGACCCATCTCTCCTGGAAGTGTTGAAGAATGGATGTGACTGGTGAAGGAGGGCGGCCGTGTTTATCTTCCAGAGGATGTATTGGATCCCAGGCAGCCTTTCGGTGTCAACCAATCAAAATGTAACGCCTCATTTAACTGTATAGTGTAGCATTGCATTGAACAGACCCTGACATTGGAGTTGATAATCCGTATGTGTCAAGTGACGGGGGGCCGTGTTGTGGGAGGGTCCTTTTCAAAGAAGCCTTGATCATCACAAATGCACATCAACAGAGTGCTGCTTTGTATGCATGCGGCGACCTCAGTGATAATCAGAGAGAACAAACTTAACTAAGCTTTTAATTGTTGTTTGTGTAAGTGTCAGATCCCATTGAAATCACAGCGCCGGCATGAAGGCGGACTTTGACAGTACACCCTCTCCAAATGCAAAGTGGAGATGTGTGTTATGTCATCATAAAGCCTGGCAATTCAAACACAATTGTGATGCGGCTCTTTGTAAATTTCGGGAGTACTTAATCACACAATTCAGGATTCTATTTAGCATCACAGTGAACCCCTGTTAATCGTCGGAATACATCCCAGACCCGGCCGTGATTGAAAATCTGCGATAGAGAGACCGTATAACATTTTTACCCCTTCCACATGCTTTAAACACACTTTTTAAAGTATTCTTTCGCAAAGTACGAATGCTTTAAGATGTTCATGTCGACCGAAATGGAAATTTATACTGTAAATATGACACACAAAACAGAAGAGAATTGTTCATCCATCCATCTATCCATTTTCAACACCGCTTATCCTGGTTAGGGTCGCGGGGCGCTGGAGCCTATCCCAGCTGACTTGGGGCGAAAGGCGGACTACACCCTGAACTGGTCGCCGGTCAGTCGCAGGGCACATATAGACGCGGACAACCATTCGCACTCACATTCACACCGGACCAAAGTCAGGCGAGTGTACCACTACACCATCAGTCACTGAGAATTGTTCAATTGAATAATATAACGCTAACACGCTGTATGAAACGTCATCGACTGGCTAACGGAAATTAGCGTAGATGGTACGGTAATTATAAGCCTTCAAACAGCTGCCAAGACACACAGCATTCTGATCGAGTAGGTGAGTGTGGATGGGCAAAGCCTCCTGCGAACACCGAATTATTAAGCAAAGAAGACTCATCTTCTTTGCGCTGTGGCTCCATCCATCTCATTGACTTGGTTTTCTACGGTCTGCTGCGGGGTTCAACGTTCGGCAGTTATGCCACATTACACATTACCCGTGGAGCAGCAACGTATTCAGATCATACAATAACACTAACATAACAGGCATATTTGCTGGAACAATGAATTAAAAAACAAACCAAAGAAAAAGGCAAATCATGGTAAAGTGTTACCGTCTTCCTCCTCTCGCTGTTCATGAGGCCGCGTCTCGTTCATTAGACGTCAGTGCTGCCAGGCACATTGCGGCACATTGTGGTACTTGCCAGTACATGGTAAAAACCTGGAACAAAACCTGAAACCTGGAAAATTCTGCCCTGAGAGCGAGGTTGCGGACAAGGCCCCTAACGATACCATGTATCTTTAAAAGCCGTCGTGTTCTTGACAGATTTTCGAGGGCTAACCAACCAGCTCCTCAGCGGTGCACCACACTGAGCCTTTTCACAACGCTCCCAGAGCCTCTGTCCTGCTCCCAAGCATGAAAAATGGAACACAGATGAATTATACACAACACCTGCTCGTTTGACATGCCAAATATAAGGGCCTTATGCCACGGGACAGGAGCTTCTGCGACGACCCACCTGTTCCGTAATGTGACAAGGCATTGACGCCTCATTTAGACCCCCCCCCCCCCCCCCACCCCCCCCCGCCGCCCTACTGAATCATTCTGTCGGAATGGATTATTGATACATGTAATCTTTCATGCCGCTCAGCCTCTGACCCCCTCACTGCTGCTTTGGCGAGTAGGCTGTATCATGGAATGGACACTTTGACCCCCCCCCTGAGTTGAATGCAGTCGGAGGAGGGTATGGGGTATATATTCACGGCAGAGCGGGCGGTAATTCTGTGTTATAATTACACTTACAAGAGTGTCAGTCACACAAGCTTTTGCAGGTGCAGTCTGAACGATCGCTGCAGAAGACGGCGTCCGACGACCAAGACAAGAACAAATTAAGAATGGCAGTTGCATCTAACCAGGGCTATAGGATGCTTGAAAATTTAGTGTTGCGTATTATTAAAGGATGGAAAACGAACTTTGAAATGAGAACTTCCATCACAAATAAGGGGCATAAATAACACAAAGTAAAAACCTGCTCATAAAAATTCATTGTTGTTCCAGTGACTGATGAATTGGATTTGTGGATTTATATCATCTTGATTAATTTCGACACATTCTTGACATTTTTAAGGGGTTGTTGAAACTCTTAATTTACAGGCTTGCCCGTCTTTTGTCAAAAAGTCAACGATTACTTTTGAATTTGCAGTTATTTATATAAATTAGGGATGGGATTGGATTGTAGTTGATCGACTATGGTGAAAATTCACCGTCAATTACTCTGGAGCAGTGCACTTCATATTGCCTCGATTGCAACAAGACGTGATTAATTTACACACAGTTGCGCTTAACCATTTACTAACCAATTCATTCATCATTATTCCTCTCCGTAGTTAGTACAAATAGATAATCTACTGCAGCTTTATTGCGTGGCAAAAGCTAGAAACTGATTCTTCGACAGTGGCACCTTCACATGCCAGTGCCCCAACGATGTACGACTTTAAGCTTTATTACACTTTATAAAGCCAGTTTATCCTTTTACTGTTTTGATATTTAATAAAGCTGTGCTTTCTTTTGTGGAAAGGTAAAGAAAACCTTTTGGGGGGACTGGAACAATTTAAAGGCATATCAATTCATTTCAATGGGGGGATATATATTTGATATATATATTGAGTTACAAACTTGGTCGTGAAACAAATTAAAATCACAAGTCAAGGTACTACTGTATTTATACATTTGCAACAATACTATTACTCCTATTAGTCTTATTTTAAAGGCTAATGTTGCAGAAATCCAAAACTAGTGCTTCTGTTCTTGTAACTTGTGCAAATGCAGTCATCAATAACTGCTGAAAATAGTCTTTGACCTTTGTAAGCATTTAAATGACCACATGCTGACAATTATATTTAACCGGCGGGCCCCTCCCGGCGGGCATCTGCATTTGTACTCTTGCAGCACGCTGTTTCCTTCGGTCACGTTGCTCTGTCAGAAAAATGCCCTGCCTCTTCGCAGTCTGCATAACAGTCACTATCACACTCAACATGGCACTCATCAAGGATGAACACTGCCCGGGATCGCTCGTCAAAGGTCACACAAAGGAAGGCACGTGCTTAAAACAAGACCCGAAGAGCCAAATATAGGGCTGGCGCGCGCACTCGAGAGAGGGAAAAAAAAAAAAAAAAAAAAAGGCATAATTGCAAATGAAAATGAGAAAGTTGCCAGAGCAGAAAATGAATCCAGAAGGCAAAGTGGAGCAAATGTTCACCTGAACATCTGTTCTTGTGGAAAGCAAAGAGGATGACTGCACATGAGGGGCAGCTGGGCAGGTGGATGATGCCCCAAAGTGGTGGGCAGGTGAGCAATAGCCTCGAGAGGGGAGCTACTCTCGAAGAAGCCTTGATTTTTATTTTAAAAAAATTAAATTGCTGTTTTACTTGCATTTTTTACATCTTCTCCGCCTGACAATGGTCATTTTTGACCCCTGCACACTTGAGTGTTGACCAGCGTTGCTACACTTACCTTGAAAAAGTAACTTAGTTACTTTACTGATGAGCTGAGCTTTAAACTAACTTACTTGACTAATAACTTGAATTCAGCAGTCACTAAGTTAGATTACAAGTAAAATTTTTAGTTACTTTCAGCAGCTGGCAAGTGGCAGGAATATCACTTATCCACGGTACAAAAAAAAAAAAAAAAGCATTAGCATAACTGTACCCACTACTTGGCAATATACGCCACACAGGTTACCGAATGACGTCACCAGCATGAACTAATAACTTAAATATTGGTTTAGTTGAAGCGGTTGAAGCGGATAGACGGTCGCAAACCCTACATATTGTTCGAGCTCTGTGGTTTCCGATTGTGTGGGGGTCCATGAAGGCAACCGCGTGTGTGCATGCACGTGTGTACGTAAACAGTACTCCTTTTATTTGCATTGTGCTGGTAGCTTTTCCTTGATTCCGTTACCCAGCTAGCTCTGATGCCATGTGATCGTTCACTGCCGAGCCAACCGAGGCGACTTTTAGAGTTGGCGGGAGTGACACTGAAATAGCACTTTAAAGGTGCCTCGCTTCTATAATGGGACACTTGGAGAGCTTCGTGGATGTTTTGGCAGGACACAGTATTTGCAGTGTGCCAACAAACCCAGAAGCTGTGTTTTCATAATCCAATAAAACTGACCAAAGAGTGCCAGGGTATACCTTTCTAAAGCAACAATGTGCCCAATGTAATTTCCCATGAAATTTCTTTGATCTATGGAAGAGAGATATCCAGGACAGTTAGGATTTTGCCTGTCGTGAGGCAGGTTCAACAGCAAATAAAAGTGCAAACGAGGGAACCGCTGACACCAGCTGAGCTTCCTTTCTGCCGGCCTCCCACCCAAAAAAGCTTTGAGCAATGACCACAATCGTAACCCGTGAGTAAGCGCCGCGTGAGAGACCCAAATCCCCTCGCCGAGCTCCTACCCTTAACGAGCATCTCTTCTGACTCATGTGTTCGCCGCTACACCTTTCGTTGAACCATTTCTTCTACAGACGGAAATAAAAGAAGCAATATTTTGCCAAAGGCTGGCTGGTTCACCTCCTAAAGAAATATCAAACTGTAACGCGCCATTGGCCTTTATGGTGATTCAATGAAGTGAAGCAGTTTAATGAGATCTGGATGCTTCAATAAATTAATTAAGACGTCAATAAGTTCCACTACTAAGGCCCATGCCCTCAGAAGTGGTTTTCACGCCAATAAACGTGGAATGAGCTAGTTTGCCTGATGCGCTTATTCATTTAGGTCAAAATATATCACCCATGATGCCCTGCTGTTGTATTGCCCTGACCTTTGTAAGGACTGGGCCTTTATCAAACTATCTTTAAAATTTAGACAGTCACAATATCAGAACTAAAATGCAAGCTTTACAATTGGAAGCATGCGTTTAACAATATCAAGGCGTATAGTTGCACTGTCCTTGCAGTTTAAATGGGTCATGAGTCATAGGATTGGCAGACACGTAGATTTTCACAAATGGTGTGTTTCAGTGGCGGTTCTAGCCTGTTTTTAGTGGGGTGGCCAGACCTGGTCCAATTTGGACAAGGGTCGTGAACCCGGCTGTACAACTCGAGTGTGGTGGGATTGACGATGTAAATTATAAAAGTCCTTCCTTCCAGTTCAGGTGACTTGGCAGAGTGTCTTTTTTTTTTTTTTTTTTTTTTTTTTTTTTTAACATGACATCATCAAATGTTGAGGCTTTATTTGTGTGCAGGATCCCATATTATACTTGTATGAATAGATGATACACATGTATTTCACTTTTGTCAGAAGACAGTAGCCATAAAGAAAACAAATTGAGTTTGCAGGGTATAAATGTATGCTTTTGTTGTTTTTGTGCTTTTCCACCAGCCCCAAGGCAATTATTAAGTCACTGTTGAACATATAGCTCTTTAGCAGCATAGGATCACTGCCGCATAATGGCGTTACACTACATTGCTGTCAGATTTGGCTCAGATCGGAGCGCATCAGAGGGACACTTGTGGTGGAGGGTTTGCAAAGGGCAAAGCGGCAAAGACAGATGTTCCCACTGGTGCCGCTTCTGCTCACAGTTGCTCCAGCTGCTCCAGTAGCTCTGCCAAGATCATCTGATGTCCCCCCCCCCCCCCCCCCCCCCCCTCAACACAATCTCCACTAACACAACAGAGGTATATGCTGTTTCGTTGCACTTTGTTCGCCTGGTTTCATTCTAATGCGCCCCAAATGATCTCGGGATCAACTTTCTTCGCCTTGTCAGTTTAAATGACTGTGCCTTGTGCAGTGTGAAGTGAAATCATTTAAAGACGGAGGTTTCCTCACCGCACATTTCTGCCTCCACAGCCGGGTGTTTCCAAATTCCTCTTGGAACGACGTCATCCCTGGACAGGATGGCGCTGCAAATGTCCACCTCTGCCCAGCTGGATCGGGTGCAAAAAAACGTCCTCATTAAATCCTATGTTTTATCCAGCAATTATTGTGGATTTTTCATGCATTCCAGCCAATCGTTGCGTGCTGTTGTCTGGAGGTCAAAATGAGTCTACTTTTTCTCTCTCCATGAAGGCCATCAAAGATTTAAGAGCTTGCAATTATGTCAAAGTGTGTGGATGAAAAAGTTATGAAACATCCTGAAATGTCTTAAGGTGACTCTAAACCCTCGCCCGTCATTTACATATATTAATTTCACTGCGTATATTTTTTTTTTATGGACAGCACCTTATTGGCGGACTCACATTTCATAGATGTTGTAAAACCCCACCGGGTTTATCCCTATATTTCTGTTTTTTACGCTGCACGGTTTCTGGAGCCTATTAAGGCACTTACCATGTTCTCAGGCGAAATTGGCCTTGTTGCTATAAATCTACTGGTCTATGCACTATCAAGAAAAAGGTCACTTTTTGTGAACTCCCGAAGGACAAAGTAATAGGATGAACATTATTGCAAAGCTGGAAAAAAATATTCATATGGGCAAAAAACCTGAGCCAAGGGCTGTTGGACATAATATAATCAAGTAACTCCTATGACATGCAAACTTAAACCATTTTTCGTTCGCCCCCACCCACTAACTCTGTGTGTTTGCGCATGTTTGCCCTTTTGTGAAGCAGATTAAAACCTTGATTACTGCTAGAGCATGACTCCTTGGGCTTCAGCTGATTAAAAAGTGTTTAATCTGGGTTTTTAGTAATTACAAACCGTGGTCGTCATGCTCATCTATTTAGCACAGTCTTGTCAGTGACTCGTGCTTTGCATCACTTTGAGGCTGGAGTCGTTTTTTTTTTTTTTTTTTTTTTTTTTTTTTTCCCCCCCCACATCAGCAGCAGGTTATCCGCATTTCAATTGTAATCAAATTGTTTGGAAGGGTGGAAACGGTTCGATGTTTTTGTGTTTTGTGCTGTCCAGTGGGCACTCAGAAGTTGGGCACAATCCATTACAGGAGACCAATCTACCTTTTTGGATTTCCCTTTAAGAAATAATAGAATGGATTCCTTCATTCCAAAGGTTGAACTCTTTCCACCTTAAAACTTTAAAGACTGTCTTGGTAAAGCAATTTGTGTTCGTGTAGGCTTAAAGAAGCCAAATGATAAGTGATGATGATAAAACCTTTCCTTCTCTGCTTATCACTGATATCCTTTCATAAAAACAAACCGAAAAAGGAAACAGAGATGTGATCAAATGTTTGCACTCTAGGTTTAATGTTGAAATTTTGGAACAAATTTCCAAGAGGTCGAGGGTCCACAGTATTTGCCACCAAAGCTCCCGTTTGTGCATCTTGAAAATGATTGCGTTGCAACTTGGGTTTTTGCTTCTTACACTGGAATTTTGGCTATGTGTGGCTGTAAGTAGACTAGAAATGAATGAAAAGAGCAATCAGAGCTGGATAGATGGCGATGACCTTTGTTTTGGGTTGTTGTGTGTGTGTGTGTGTGTGTGTGTGTGTGTCCTATGATCTCACTGCTGCTGGGACACGAGGAGAGCAAATTCTGAAAGGTTTCGCCCGGAGATAAATTGGCTAACCTTCTTCTGTCATTAACGATACGTTTTTAACCGGTGAACGGTGAGACGGGCAGCAGCAGGGCTGATGGAGTCAAAGAGGGGGTACCAAGGGGGGGGAGGGCCGAGATGAAATGTAGGACGATAAGAGCCAGGAGCCAGCGGTAATTAGCCGTGAAACAACGGGTCCACTCAGCCCGGTTACGACTCGACACCTTGGGCCAACCCCCCCTCCCCCCCTCCGCGCCTGCCGTTCTCTCAGAGCTCAGTGAGGGCTGCCAGATGTCCAGCCGAAACTGAGAGCGCACCCGCGGCAGCGGCTTCAGTGCATCACACCAATGCATCGCCACGCTTCCTGTTCAGTGTGGCTGGCGAGAGGCTAACTTGTCATGTCTGTCTGCACATTCCTGGACAGGATAAGCAGCATAGAAAACGGATGTAATGTACGTTATAGTTCACGTAGCAGACTTCAGTTGACGTTTGGATTTAACTGGACATTATGGCAATGTGATTCATTAATGAGTCACGGGATAAGTGATCAACAAAATGGACCCACATTTCGCCCCTCTGTCACATCAATAATGCTTTAGTTTTTAAATATCTTCCCCAGGATGATGGCGCTTGTGCTGTTGCTCACTTCAAGCTGACACGTTGGCCCTTGTGTATCCACTGGGGAGCAAGCATTATCGCAACACCGCTTCTATAAACTCCCTTCTCAGGATCACACCCAAGCCGCTCAGGTAACCCTCACATCTTCTGCCTGTGTTGACAGGCTCTTCATTAGAGTCTTTGTCCTGGAAGAGCCTGCTACATAATTAATGTCTCCATGATGGATTACACGGGAGCCAGATTGCAAACAGCAAAGGGGTCGACAGGAAGTAGGAGAATTGATGTGGGGGCTGTTTTCCCCCGTCGAACACGCGTCCGACTTTTGCCCCTCTCTGCACTGGCAGCGAAAGTGCTGATTAGAAAAGTCACAATGCTTACACCAATGGTTCTAAATTGAGCGCTGGTGAAAATTAGTCCCAATGCGTGTCCTTTTTGTATCTTTGCGTGATGGAAGACGGTCATCTTCTCCTGCGGTTCTCGCAGGTGGGGCTTGGGGTCGACGACCCATTCAGCAACCGTTTCGTTAATGACGCCGAATGCACGGTGGAAATTAATTTGTCCCTTTTATTTTTTCCTGTAACACTGAGGTGCCAGAAGCGCTACATGGACAAAAGTAATGGGACACACCCATTAATGAATCAATTAGCTCCACTTCGACTTACATTTTCACTTGTTGTAAGTCTCCCGAAACATTTGTGGGTACATATACATAACGGTAAAGATATTTCATCATTGAAACTTTAAAAAATATTACTTTCGAATCAAATACAGCACTCATGTCAGTAAAATCTGTATGTAAAAAGTATGGCCATCTCTGCGCTAGACTAGAATAGTAAACATTGTAAAATGTCAATCAAAACTGAGCACCGAGTGTATTAGAGAACTCTAATCATGCAGTATTGCATCTAATTGAGGCTTTGGAAGATGTTCTTTTAATACTTACCATCCCTGAGAACGTCAGGCACAATATTATATAATTCTCCAAAATATGACATATTTGCAGGTACAGTACGCCAGTCAGCTCCTTGGCCGTCGTTGCCGTTCGCATTCAAATGAATTTGCCCGCGTCGCACTCGCTCACCGCCGATGAGGCGACTCAATTATACATTTACTTAGACAAGTAATAAAGCGCTGCCGCTCTGCCGCTGCTCGGGCTGATTATGCCAGCTGTACATGCTGTTTTCCCAGCCTCCTGTTCCTCCCTTCTCGCTCATCAAGACATCCATCCCAAGGAGAGGCAGAATTATTGCAAAAAACTGCAGCTCTCAGCTTAAAAAAAAAAAAAAAAAAAAAAGAATCTGTTTTTCAATGGAAAAAGGCATACTTGGGATGCTAATCTTTATTTACAGTCGGAGAGGACAATTTCCAACATACTTATGACACTATCATTCCAACCTCAGAGCGCGCCTCATGTCTACAGACCTGATAAGGTTTTAGCACACTTTTTTTTTTTTTTTTTTTTTTTTGTATGCTCAAAATAAGAGTCTGGCCATATTTCTCTCCAGTAGATAAGAGGGTAGATTAAGATATTATTTTTGTTTTCAAACTGTAACCTTTGCCAGATGAACTTTTTTTGTTTCAATTCACTTGTGTTCTAATACAGTGGAATAGAGAAAATGACTCAGGTTCTTCACAATCGAGGCGTCAAGCTATTTATTGCCACTACCAGTTGTTTACTGCCAAACGAAACATAAAACAAAGAGAATTACACCTTGTGTATTTCAAACAACCGCATACAGGTAGCCTAGTCGTTCAGTCCATCAGTTTAATGCTAATGCTAAATACCATCTGTGTTGCGGTGCTTTCAACCCTTGAACCAATGGATTGAACGCCAACATTGCAGCAACACGGGTAGACAGAAAATATAACATCACTCAGTCATATGACCTCTAACCTCTGCAAAGAATGACAAATGTTAGTGCAGTACTGATGAGCGAAGTAGAGTTGAGATGTCGCAATGAACAGTACAGCTGTCTGTCTTACACTGGGCAAGGCAGACACACCAGAAAGAGCAGCACAATGGTCCATTCATTTGATTCCGTGTGACAAAACCTTTTTAGTTCTGTCTATTATGTTCTTACTGTGTTTTTTTCAACATATTTTGTTTTTGTTTGTCTTGGGGACGGCTGGACTGGATTGACATTTCATTTCAAAGAAAAAAGATGATTTGAGATTCAGCCAAACGACAATCGAGATACTCTATAAAGATATAAATAAAATTCAATGATCTTAACACGCACACAGGACTATCAATATAACAAAAAAACAAAAAAACTGGTAAAGCAACATTAGTACAGGTACTTTCTTCTTTGTTCACTTCGACTGACAATGCAAAATTTCTAAACCGTCATTCCGCTTTTAGCGACGTTTCTGTCTTTCTTCACGAGAACTCTCAAATCTAGCAACCACCACAAGGTGTAACATCCCCCGGGAGGCCATTTTTTCTTTTCTCCCCGCCTACACGAAAGAGAAAAAGGGGTTGACTTGAGCGTTTCTGATTGAACTGGCAGCTCGTGACGCTGCCGAACGGCTGCTGTGTTTGGTCACCGATGACAGGACGACACTCTTATTGCGCTTCACTAATTGGACATGGCCGCGTGAAAGACGGCTTCCTATTAAAACCAATTAGTCGACAAAGAGTCTTAAATTAACCTGCGATACATCCCAGCGATGTTTATCTTCATTCTCTCACATATGCACCCACACCCTCTATAACACAGGTTCTGCCTTACAGCAAACAAATTAGTGGTTCTCAAATGATTGCATGCAGTTAGCAAGAGTTTACAATGGTGCCATCTATTATTATTATTATTGTTGTTGTTGTTATTTATTTTTTATCACCACCGCCGCGTTTTAACTGGAGAACAACAGCGCCTCCAATAAATACCGCGGTTCATCCAGGCGGAAGCGATTTTCCGTCATTATGAAGACAGATACCTGCAAAGTCAGTCGTGCGTCAACTTGTGGCTGCAACATCTGCGAAATGGCTCTCCATCATTGAAAGCAGCCATCCATTCGAAGACACTAACTGAGCTCTTCGGGGATGAAGTTCCTTTCACTAATCTTGAAGCAATGCTTTAAATTCAATTTCTGGGGCTTGAAAGTGAAGATTTTTATCTCAATCTGCCACTCGTGCTTACCCTAGTTGCCACGGTAACCGCTTCTCCGTATGTGCACCTGTGTGAGGTTTTCTTTTAGTTTTTTTTTTTTAGTTTTTTTTTTATTTTTATTTTTTTTGTGTGGTTGTGTAACCCTGGTCATGTTATCCATGCATGTACAGCACACATCTACGCCAGCCTCTGGCTCATTTTAACAGGAATCTTACAAATGACATACAAACTGGCGGAATGTGAAGCAGGATTACTGATGTTATTTATAAAAGGCAAATCTATGCTAAAAATTGATTCACCACAGACATAGCAGCGATTGGCACATTGCTGTAGTTTGCAATAGTCTCTCATGTAGCAAATTAGATTAAATTGTAACCCTGTTGTTAAATTACTATATTGCTTTCGTGGGGGGGAAAAAACATCCCTATTCAGTGATTTCATTATTCCTTGTCAGAGATGATGTTAGGCTGTTTGCCCTGTTTCCAAGAAAGCACCCAAGGTTGCGCCATATTTTGTGCACCAGAAGGGGGGTCGGAAATTACATTTTATTGTGCTCTCCTTGGAAAAATGAATGCGCTGCAGTACCCGGAAACGCTCAGTGCCACAGTAAACAGATACCTTAGTCAACAATTAAATAGGGCCCGACCGTTTTTCTTTTCTTTTCTTTTTTTTGAGACCGATTCTGATATATGGAAGAGTAAAATGTTGAAAATCGATTAATCAGCTGATAAATGTAAAACATATATATAATATATATATATATATATATATATATAATATATATATATATTATATATATATATATATATATATAATATATATATATATATATATATATATATATAATATATATATATATATATATATATATATATATATAATATATATATATATATATATATATATAATATATATATATATATATATATATATATAAATATATATAATATATATATAATATATATATATATATATATATATATATATATAATATATATATATATAATATATATATATATTAGGGCTCTCGACCGATTAACCACACTTTTGAATTTGGATTAAATGCGAAAAAATCGCAGGCGACAAATATACCATATTTTGCTTTGAGATGGTATTTTAAACTTTGCGCTGCGATGAAAAGAGTGTTCGGTGCTGCACTATATGCATATTAGCTTTGTTTGCTCAAAAGTCCCACTGGGGTGCCAACTCATTCACAGCCAGTGAACATGGATATTTGACTTCTAAAGCCGTCAATGGCAGTGAATGTGTTTTAAAGCAAAATTTGCCACCGAGCATATCAGTCGCCATCTCCTCACTCATGAATCTGATCACTGACCTTATAGCAACCTGCACCACCTTTCAGATATCCATCTTTCATGTAAAGGAGCGTCTGTGGTCAAAATAAATTGAAATTAAAGTGATTAATCTGCATTAATACATGATCAATGTGATAGTTTTTTGTGATTAATCATATGCATTACCGCATTAATTTTGATAGCCCTAATATATATATATATATATATATGTGTGTATATATATGACAATAAACATTACATTTTGCACATGAACAAAGAACAAATCATAGCTACAACTCCCACCACATATCTGCTTTACATGAAAGCTGTTCCCTTTTCCCTTCATCGTCTGTGTTCCCGCAAGGTGATGCTAACATGTTCGGATCAAGTGAGGTAGTGCACTGTTTTTGACCTAAGGGAAGCGCCACATTACTCACATGGCCGTAACGAGTGGCACACTCGAGGGAGATGACTGGTGGCTGGGGAGATAGGTGCGTTAGTCGGCAACATGCAAAAAGCTGTTACTTTTTCTGACTCTCGGCCACGGGCGAGAACAACATCCTTGGAAAGTCGAAACATCCTAATTTAGTTTGCAAAATAATTAGCAAGGCCCTGCGTGGTGTAAACATGTTTTTAATTCAATCAAAACCTGATGGACTCGCCTCCAACGGCGCCGCTCAGACTCATCAATTAACACGTAAAGGGTAACAACTCCACCTTTTTAAAGGGGAAGGGTGGGAGGTACTGGCTGGGAGCAGTTGCCAGGCAACCAGCAGACACCCCAGCAATATTATGCAGCCAATAAGCGTTCTGGCACACAGCCCAAATAAAAGCAGAAATTGTTTTTTGTTTTCAATACAATGAACTAGCAAAGAAATGACTTTGTTTTTATAACTCCGATTTTACAATTGCGGCTCGGTTTTTATTTGCAAGCCAGGCTGGCAGCTTCCACCTGTTTCCGCTCAGTGTGATGAGCAAGGATATAAAAAAACAAACAAAACAAAAAAACCAGAGCATCAAATTATTCATTTTATGACCTACTGAATAAAACAAATGAAAAATACTGCCTAACTCAGACCAAACCTTATCCTGTATATACCCCAAATCGTCCACATTTGTAGATAATGATACACAGTGGTGTGCAAATATATTGTGCAAGCCCTACCTTGGTTGTTTTAATGGTCTTTGTCACAGCAATCATTTTGACATAGTAAATAGGCATATAGTAGGGCATTATGCAAAACCCCAATTTCCGCAAAACTTTGTAGAGGGTTGGTAAATCGGCCACACGCATTTTGTTGAGGCTATGGATAAAGGTACTGTACAAACACAGGAGTTGTCTTTTCACCATGTTGCATCGCAATAGCGTCAATGGAACTACAAAAACATTTAAGGACTCTGTAAAGTGACAAAAATATCTAAATTTGACACACCACCGAGAAGTGTATTGTTAACAAACCCCCCAAATTTGAATGAATGAAAAATAGCCAAATGTGTGCTGTCAGGATTCAAAACGGTCAAGAATTGAGACGTTCTCTCAGCTTTCAGACGCTTCAAGCGTGTCACTGAACGCTCTGAAAATGCCACCCCGTGGAACTTTCAGCTGTCAATCAAATACGTGCCTACTCTCCCGGCTCATCTTGCCCCAGCAATGCACACGCTCTCGCTGGCCGCAGAGAGGCACTCTCAGCGGCGGCCAATTTCTGATCCTTTGCCTTTGTTGAAATTCAGCGGGTTGCAGGCATAGCTTGATAGCTAACTGCACGCTGTCGTGCTAGAAATGGGCCAAGGTATTTCAGCACTTACCTTCAAATATATTTCATATATTTAGGGAAGAAAACCGAAATGAATCCCACTAAAACACTTCGGGGAAAGAAGAGCCTAGATCTGTGCCTTTATTGAGATCTGTGGCAAAAGTATGAGAGTCATCTTGCTCGATATCCAACGAAAAAGAAACATTCAAAACCAATGGGGTTGGCGCCTAAAGAGCGCTGATTTGAATTTCATAGTTTCAGATTGAAGATTGAATACCTTCCCGTGCGTGTTCTGTGCGTTTCCTTGTCTTTTAGCTCCCCTGCACTTTACAGTTCATCTTTTTGTCGTCACTCTCCCTGCCCCGCACCCTCCCTGTGTGGCGTTCTGTCAGATGCATCCCACTGATGTTTTCAGGCAGCTTCACCTCGGGACCTCTCCATGTCACTCTCTGTTGTCATTTGTGACTGCTGCAGAGCCCAGACAATGATATTCTCACTTTGTGGGAAGAAACTGGTACTCAGCCAACCTCAAGGTCTACCGGGCCTAAATGTTCTTCCTCCTCCGTCAAGTCGGACCGGCTTTTCCTTGTGCCGAATGCAAATTACTGCAGCAGACTTTTGAGTTACCTTGTATATACTCTCAATCCTCACAAACCTGCAGAAGAACTGTGCAACTCATAGTTCATCATATTACAATTTGCACATCCCTTCGTGACTGTTTAATTGCGCCGGACAAAATCCAATAGGCTTGATCCCCGAGGGCGTGTGTAACGGCACGCATCTTATCCATAAATCAACTTCATAGGGCCGATGCAAGGCAGCCGTGGCAGTTATATAGGATCCCCAGTCCAATCGCATTCTCGCTGCAAGGAGATGGACCTGTCGGAGAGGCTGTGAAATAGTGCGGCTGCCGTGTTATTCACACACCTGCTGCTTTTATTTCATCATCACATTAGAACGCATTCCGCTCGCGCTTGTTTGAATGTCATAATGAGCAGATGTGTGTCTGCCTCGACTGTGTTTTCAAACTTGACTTTGAAGTGCATCATTTGTAATAAAAGCTACATTTGATTACCTCCCTAACAGGTCCTTCAACCGCGCGGCCGCCTCAAACCGCGTCCTTCATTGATTTGCGTCCTCGTATCAGTGCTGTGCAAAGTTCCCTGCCGCCTCAAGTCCGGCTTCTAATTGCAGCGTGCCGGAGGCTAACTGGCTCGATCGCTCTGACATGTCAAAAAGCATCAGTCAGTTAAATGGGGCAGAGAGATGGAGAGACGCTATTGCTGCCTCGGCGGCCGCTGCCTGCGGGCTGTGACCTTGTGGTGGGATTAAGCTTGAAATGTCTCCTCTAAACTCGTCGCTTCCCCGGAAATTCCGCCTTCTATTTTCAGCTAGAAAGTCACCAGGGAGTTGTTGCGGCGTCGTTGTAGTGACGCATGTTTGTCAGCAGTCTTTTATTGTCCTAAACTAAGCAGGCAGAATGGTGCCAAACATTACATAGAGAATCTATATCTATCTCTTTTGGACTTTTTATCTCATTCAGGGTTGTGGATGAGATGTAGATATATATATATATATATATATATATATATATATATATATCAGGAAAAAAATAACCGAAAAATGTCAGTTTTCAACTAATTACTTTGTTTTTCTACCAAATCCTATTTAAGTCTCACGGGAGCAACCTCGTCATGAACACTTTACCTGCAGCCCATAAAAAAAAACACTGGCTTGGGTTAAACCACAACTTCATCTCACTTATGTCACGTTCGTTGCCATGGTTTCAACCTATATCCACGGCCACAGCGTCATCCGAGCCCGGTGTGTGTGTTTGGCTTAACAGGCACAATACATCTAGCAGGAAGCAAGCAGCCTTGCAAATTCCAACCAAGAGGAAATTTCATGTATTGATGACGAATGGAAGGATGTTGTTCTTTTTCAACGCATTTACGCGTTACCTTCTCCAGCCTGGCGGCAGCAGCGGGGCAGAAAGGGCGCACAATGAAGTGATTCTTGGCCTGCACACCTCACGTGTTGTTACAGAGCAGCTCAAGCCTCTCTGGCTTCTACGTCCCTCAGGGTGCGACACGAAGCGCTGTAGGCACTCTTGTTCAAGCGGCCGTCTGACTTCACTAGTTGTTTGGGGAGTCGAGCGCTATCCACAAGTAGCTTGGATGGGGCTGAAATAGGGATTTGTCCATACTGGACTATAACTTTTCACTATTTGCATTGATGCACATTTTATCATTGAGACTGGATAATAGCTTTTGCCGGCACCTTACGATAGACAAAAAGGGTTCAGCCCGTAAGTTGGAGACAATCAACTCTGCCCTCCGATGATTCAGAAACTAATAAGGAGGACTGCGAATATTTACAATCAGATTATACTGAACAGCACATTTTTACATAAAAAAATAAACTTTAGGGATCCAGAGTTTATTTCAATTTGTGCCACAATTAACAATTATTGTACATGCTGAAATAGAATATGCCTACATTGAATGATTTGCAAACCTAAAGCACAATGATCCTTCTCATGTCCACCCCAACTGCTATTTTCCATTTTTGGCCTCCCACGACATGAATTATTGTTTTCATTGCATAGCTCTTATTGCAACCTCAGAACAAAAGAAAAAAAAGAAAATTATCTACCCACATTTGTCACCAGGTGGTAAAAACAGTTAAAGCAGGCCTACTTTCACACTGTTCTTATGGTCAAAAACATAATGAAACACCTTCTGTACTTCTGCAGCTGTGCCATTACAGACAGCTATAGACACAGTGAACCTGCAAGTAAAGAATTATTCTGAATTCAACAAAAGTCTGGATTTTCTCTTGCAAACTTCAAGTACTGTATCTCAGGGTACAAGAGTGGACACTCTCAGACAGTGACATCATCTGATACTGTATTAGTCGGGCTGCTTGTCAGCACTATCAAAGTTTATTGGACAACTAGAAAGGAAACCGGATTAGTTGTAGGGTCAGAGAGGGAGAGAGAATTGCTGAGAAAGGCCTATGGTTTCATGTCCGGAATAGGTTATAAATCATTAACATTGCTGTGCATCAAGCCCGAATAAACGCTTATTTTTCGTCTCCTCATCTCGACAATGTGAGCGTGACAGGGATTTGTTGCCATCGGCCTGGCAGAGGCAAGGGATTCATTGGCCTTGCAAAATAGTGTGACATCAAGATTACATTAAAGGCCCATTGAAGACAAATGGGATGTCTCCTCCAATGAAACCCCCCGCCCCCAGTTATTGCAGCAGCCTTAATCCTGCATTAATACTGTCCGTAATCTAATTGCCCTTGGTGAAATTTCTTGGTTTACGCTCAATGCCACCGACTGTTCACGCAGACGATAAATCCCCCTATCTTTTGCCGAGATCACTTCATCTTTGACCCTGAACCCTGACCATCTCTCAGCCCTCCCCGGCGACTGTGTGCAGGCGGTCGGTACCCTTGCCGCAGCGTTGTCCTGACCTTGCCACAGTCCTATCGCATTCAAATCTGAAGCTCCTTCAGGCCCAAAGCAAGAAGGCGCCGTCTGTCTGGCTTGCTTAAAGAGACTGATGCCGTGTCTGTGCTTTTATTTGTTCACACTATATGCATATCCACTCATTGAGGATGAGAAAATGTGTGTGTTGACAGCAGGTTGTTAAAATGGCACCACGACCTCTGAGTTGCATTATCAGTGTTTTAACACGGTGATAGATGCAATCATTTATCATCGACAATATGTTTATTATTGTGGTCGTCGTCTGCAGCGGTGCATCATATTCTTCCATTCAGACACGAGCAAACAGGAAGGTGAAAATAAAGTCCCAGTCCTTTTTGTTTGTTTGTTTGTTTGTTTGTTTTTTAAACTTCCTTCCAAATTTGGTGCACTGCAAGGTGGCCACGCCAGTGCGAACACCAGGCTGGATTTTGGTTTTTTTTCCCCCGAAGTCAATTGAGTCAAGTCAATGGGAGAGTCATATGGTCTGTGAGATGGAAGAGAAATAGTCTTACCTTTGCTGAAATAAATAAAATAAACCTCTCCCAGATCATGGGAGTAGATTGCACGATAAAAGAGGAAACGCAAGACACGGCACGACTTAATCAACCAGATCGCTGAGATTTTTTTTGCCCATTGAGGTCCTCGGCGTCGTCAATCCTGACCTGTGTTTTCAATAAAGTGCGTTCTTTTAATAATAAATAAATATAATCTTGGACTGCTATGTAGCCCACTTCAGTTGAGCAGCAATCAAGCGTGCAGTGGTCATTGGGATAAGTCACTTTTGGAAGGAGCACTCAAAATAATGGCGGGACTTTGAGAGCTGTGTTGAGTGGCCCCACTAAAGAGATTTGTTTAGCAAGCTTTTCCATTTTTCT
The DNA here is from genome assembly GCF_024500275.1 of Phycodurus eques. Classification (NCBI taxonomy): domain Eukaryota; kingdom Metazoa; phylum Chordata; class Actinopteri; order Syngnathiformes; family Syngnathidae; genus Phycodurus; species Phycodurus eques. The sequence goes on along the minus strand of NC_084546.1, from coordinate 9,205,331 downwards.
TCACATCTCTGAAACTGCAGTTAGCACATTTCTTTCCAGCCCTGCTGTGATGGGAGCAGGTTTCTAAAAACACAAATCAGGACACCTAAAACTGTAATTAAATGTGTCGACCGGTTTGGCCCCATTTCAGCCAAAAGACTATGCAAAAATATTTGAGTTCAGTGAGTTTTAGGGAGCCGGCTCCAACGCCATGATGGCCATCTCTCTTCCGACGGTAAACTGATTTGACATGCAGAACACACACACAACTAGTCTGTGATACACGCACATACACCTACTGTCTTACTGTCTTTTCCTCTGCCTCAAACACACGCACCCTGTGTTTATTTTCCTCTTCTCTTGGTGCCACCGCAATTTGGCAGGTGGTGCTGGTGCTGGGTTACATTAGGGGGAGAAAAAAAACCCACAAACAACTAGGAGGGAAAAAAAATCTATAAAAGCAAATAAACAAAAGTGGAAGCTGGCTTGCATTCTGCACAGGATAATAGAATTGCAAGTGTGATAAGGCTCTTGTATAACCTCCCACGTAGAGGTGCTGCTGAGTTCATTTTCCATCGTCCTGAATTTAGAATTGGGCTTCTGGCACAGCTTCATGCGGTATGATTGCTGGTAAACAACTCCACGTATAGAGTACATACACAAGACAAATTGCGTTTTCGTTTACACTTCCCGACATGTATGAACAAGAACAAGTCCTTGAACTCTCCAAAGTCCTTGACTCCTTGCTCAGGTGGTCGCTCCTGTGTTTATATTGCTTAAACAATTACATAACTGTTCGGAGAGGGAGCAGGTGGCAGCTGCGCTGGTTTATCTGTACCTAATTTTACCGCTAAAGTGAGAGCAGTGCTTTCTGTCCCGAGCGACTTACGCATGCCAAACTGAAATTCTAATTTTCAAATTGTACATATACCGAAAGTGTGGGATTCGTGGCCTAATTATTGAAAAAACTTGATGGGACTGTTCCTTTACCAGCACCAACATTTGTATTTGTATGGATGGATGGATCATTTACATCCACAAAGTTTGCTTTAAAAAAAAAAAAAAAAAAAAAAAAAAAAAAAAAAGTTAAATAGGTTTGTGGCAATCATACTGATCAACAACAGCAACAAAATGACAATTTGTTGAGGGAAAACAAATGCCAAGGCTGAGCAATTCTTGTTTAGATGAGCATATATACGTTCATTTTATCATTGTGATCCATCCATTATCTAAAAAAAAAAAAAAAAAAGACAATAAAAGACAATGGTGTTCTTTCTTAGCCAATGCCACCGCCCTCAATTAATATTGTTAAACAAATGAGGAAACAACAGAAAACAATGTTCATGCTGGAGGTAGTATGCGTGCAGACTATGTTTAAATCCTCAATTATGTTAATGCAATAAAGTCAGTTGAAATGTGATGGTTTTGTTGATATCTGGTCTTTTTGCATGCTACCTAAGTTATTATGTCAGCACAAAGCATCATTGGCAATATTTCCACGACAAAACTAAAACATTTCACAGAAATGACCCAGTTAGTACTCATCGGTAAAAAGAACACAACATCCTTCAATTTGTCATCTATACATGAAGTTTCCTCTTGGTTGCAATTTGCAAGGCTTCTTGCTTCTTGCAAGATGTTTTATCCCTGTTAAGCCTTATTACTTCTGGAGTGTGTGTTTGGGTCATTGCGGTACGGGGCCTGCAGCTACTAAAGATAATAAGAAAAATGGCTGCCGCGGTACAACGCAGGGGACGTTTTTCTTAAGAGAGTCAAGATGAAGGCAAAAAGATGAAGAGCCACACAAATAGACTTCCTTCAACCTCGGGCTCATCCGTCCTACAGTGGCCACAGATCCTCAGATCTGGAATGTCCTTCATGAACTTCCCCGTGTGTGTGCGTGTGCGTGCGACACAACTCAAACTGGGCTCTGCATGCGGAGGTTAAGTTGGTATCAGAGTGTCTTGTGTGTTCTTCACCCAACATCATTTTCTCAACATTAAATGTGTCGGGTAAAAAAAAAAATATATATATAAACATCAATTCACACCAAATATTGCGGGTGAAATGAGATGACGAGATGTTTGGAGCCCCATGATTGTCTCTTGTTTTGTTTTCCTTTCTTACCCAGAGTCCAATTGTGCATTGAGAGGAAGTTGCATTTAAATCCCTCATTGTCCACGTTGTTTGAGGTGCGCGCGTGTGTGTTTCCTGTCAGGGCCGCATGTTCTTGCTTTAAATCAACTTGGGATGGGCGAGGCGCAGTGCATTGAGTGGCTGAATGAAATTATCAGATGGCGCTGAAGGCCGCCCAAGTACTATGCGTGCGCGTGGAGTGTGCCTAATGAGTTTTAAGGTTGAGGTTAAGATTTCTTGTCAGGTGACGCTGAAGGCCACCTCGTCTTTGTATGTGTGTTTGTGTACATGTGCCTGCATGTAGGTTGGCGACCATGCCCTCTTAGATTAGATCTGGAGTGCAATCTATGTTTAGCACGTTTGCCCTTAGAGGCATCATGGGATAAACACAGCGGCAGGCTGCTGTCACCACACGCGCACGCGCACGCACAGGTGCTAAAGGGCAGATGCACAGAGGTGATGGGGAAGATTTTACACCGCCACTTGCAGTATGTTTTATTTATGTGCATGCGCATATGTGCTGACTGCGTGGTTAGTCTTCCATTGCTCACAGCTTGCAGCCTTGGTGTCGAGTGTGTGTGTGTGTGTGTGTGTGTGTGTAAAAGTGTTTCTTTGTGTAGTGTGTTTGTGTGAGTGTGTTTAACCCATTCACTGCCATTGACGGCTTTAGAAGTCAAATATCCATGTTAACTGGGAAGGCTGGCAGTGAATGAGTTAAGGTTTTGTAAACGTGTTTGTTTGTGTATTTGTGTGTTTTGTGTGTTTCTTTCTGTTGTGTTTTGTGTCTTTTTGTGTTGTACGTGTGTGTTTATGTTCATCTGTTGTGTGCTTGTGAATGTTTTTGTTGTCTGTGTTTCTAAGCATTAAAACGTGTGTTTGTGTATTTTCTTTCTTTGTGTAGTGTACATGTGTTTCGTGTCTGGGTGGTATACGCGTGTGTGTGTGTGTGTGTTTGTTTCTTTGTATTGTGTGTTTGTGTTGTGTTTGCTGTATGTGAATGTATTTTTCTGTGTGAAACCTATGAATGATTTTTTAATTTTAAACATTCATAGTAAAGACAGTGGCCCATTGAAATACACTTATTTGTATCATGGTAAAGACAAAAGTGCATAACAATGAAGAAATAAACAGCATCATCAAAATTGTGTGGGTTGCACAATTTAAGTGTTGTCTCAAACTCTGCGGGTACAACTTCATAAATGATCCAAACTACTCCATAAACCCATTACAGTCGTGTCTTTATATAATCGTAATAATGGTAAAGACATGCAATAGTGCCGAGACTTTCACAAATTCCTTCATATTCATTCATATCTCCGAAATAACGCCATTTATTGTGCTGTCTGCTATTATTGTGTGAATGTAAAATGGCTGCCTCATCCCGGCACTTCAGCTCTCAGATCCCTCTGGTGTATTGCAACAACATAATGAGGGTCTCTCCAGTTGCATTAACGGGAAAGACAGCTTGAGTCACAAAGAAGGAACGTTTGTAAAACAACACCAAAAAAAGGGAGTGAAGACACTAAGATGCATTTGTTTGTTGTATGCAAAAAGTATATAAAGCAATAGGAGAAATATCTTTTTTTTTTTAATGTTTTTTTTTTTCTTAGAAACAATTTGGCTAACAAGTGTCAATATTACAAATACCCATATCAGTAAAAGTGATTTTCAATCGTGGGCCGTGTCTTCACCGTTATTGATCAAACTATGCGAAAATGACCATTTTCTTATTTCAACGTATCGAGTGCTCGCGAGGGCTGCCGATACCATCCACCGATACTTTAGCGGGGGGGAATCTATATCTGACATTGAGAAAGTCCTCCTCACCAGTAGTTGGCGCTACACTGCAGCAGTTTGACACATGAGCTGATTATTGTGTGTGTCAGAAGGAGGGTAAATTGAAATGCTATGTATCAAAATTAGCAGTGCTCTCGGTACACTATATCAGTGAGTACTCAAGAGTAAAACCTTGGTTTGATTTCGCCTGTCCACTCCTCTTACACCACAATCATCCACTCAAGTTGCATACGCACAAGATGATTCAAGCTGACACACGCACAGACACACACACACACACACACACACACACACTCACTCACTCCTTGCATCTTGAACTCAAGGACACTCGGCCAACGTTCACTGGAGCGTCGGCTTTACAGCCGACGTCATTAGCACCTCCTCTTCCTCCCCGTGCAGGTCTCGCTCTTTTTGTATCACGGTGTAATTAAGCACGCAACGGGGAGCGCGGCGCAGCATCCGACTTCCAGGCTCACCCTGGAAAGGGACGACCCGCCGCAACGGCGTCACGCCAAAAACCATCTGCTCCTTTTTCATTTAGCAAAGAAATTTCATGTAAGATGAAGTGGATGCTCGTTTCTGTTATCACATTTCCAGATGCCCCTTTCGAGTGTTTTTGACTCAGAAAATAGATGATTTGAAAACAGTAGCAGTCCATTTCAATTACATAGTAGTTAAGGTCTGCTTTTGGTTTTTAAATCACAATAGGAATGCGTCAAAAATGGTGGAACGCCTCCCCCTTAGGCGTTTCTAGCCCATTTTTGGAGTTGCTCAAACACTCCTAAATTGAATCCCAGCACCCCTAAAATGTGAGATTCTTTTTAACTTTGTCCTTTTTAAACAAGTTAGAAAAGTGTATCACCATACAGTAATTGCTGTTAATCTCATATTGTAACAACAAGAACAGCACCCCCCTTCCCTCAAAAGTGATCTGTTCCACCTCTCCCTGACTGGATATTTGGAATTTATCTTGCCTGGCAGGGACCTCAGAATCACCACTGGTCTACCCCCAAATATGTAGACATAAAACTACCTACAAAGTGCTACAAAAACTGTTTTGTATGTATTTAACACCATAGGGCTGCACAATAATGTAATTAACTAAACTCTGTGAGTGCTTTTTTTTTTTTTTTTTTTTTTTGATTGGTAGGTATTTTTCTCAGGAAGTTCCAACTTTAACATCAAAGGTCACTTGGTTATTTGTCAAAATGTCTTTTATGATGGTCAAAACTTCATGTATATGCTTCCGATTTGGAATAAAATCTGATGTAATCTCAAACCAAATGAATCCCAATCCGATCCAGATTGCAGCAATTCAATTTTCACTCAATTTCAACATGGAAAATCCCATTTAGTATGTTTAGACACATTGTAATTTGCTACTGCATTATATGACATCACTAAAAAAAATTAAAAAAAAAGATTCTGTATCGTTACATCATTATTTTTTATCCAAGGGAATAAAAGATTTAAATTATTTAGCAATTGAGAAACACTGAAGCCAAGGCCAAGTTATCCGCAGTCTGATCATGTATCGATTAATTTCTCAAATAAGATGTCAGAATTTTAAATTTAACATTTTTTTTTTTCTTTGATTTTTGACATTTCCTTCATAGCTTTGGTCGCCTTTGATGGTGACTTGATGAGGAATATTTCAAAGTGCTAACTATCAAAACACTTTTTCCAAGCACTAGTTACAAAAATGACATTAATACACAGCGCGGAAGGACGAAGACGTTTCATCGCGCAGACATCCGATCGCACGATCCGTTTCAAACCCTCGCCCGTGAGTTTTGACATCCGTGGCTTCCCAGTGAGCTCCGAAGGTATCGTCGCCAAGCGCAGAGTCAAAACTTGATGACAATACATCCCGTTTCCTTTCATGAACGCGCCACTCTCTCTCAGGGCGGTATTGAAAAGATGCTCCAGGCTTTCCCCCAGCAATGCACCAAGTCCAGGGACCCTCGGGAAATATTTTATTCAGGCAGCGCCAATTTTTGTAGTCTGCACACTTAGAATGGAACGTACAAAGTGGAGGTTTTCATGGCAAAGGCTTCTTTGGCCTATATTAGGCTGTCGCACACACATTCATTCATATTCAGACCAATTCCATTATTCAAAGCGCAAAACAGTCTGGTTATATTGAGCCACTTGAACTGCTTCATCTGAAGCACATAGAGAAATACACAAAACACCACATAATACCACACGTTTAGTCCTTCATTTCATTGGTACCCATAATCGTAAAATGGTCTTGTACAGCTGCATTTCCACCATGAGTTCAGCTTGTCACGGTACGGCTTGGAACACTAAACGATGACCGGCCACAGACGTAGCAGCACAACTCGATGTAGCATGCCAGTGAATTTTACTAGAAGTGAAACGTGGCACGGTAAAAAATGATGACTGTCTGGTGTAACTGCTATTTTCCACAAAACCTCATACAGTGGAATAGGGGCCACTATTCTGCAGCAAAAGCAGATTATATTTTGGTTTTGATCCAGATAAATATGATGATACAGCACTAATTTGCACTTTTCTTATTTAGCCCGATTGCCATGTAATGTCGAGTCAAAAAAGTGTAACGCAGACTTTACAAATTTTGCCTAATTAATGCTAAATCAGCGTAATATTTTGTATTTAATTAACATGTTTGCATGGAACCGGTTGGCTTTTAAATACAAGTAAATATAATTAAAGTGAACATGTTTTCATCATGATTCTTGGTTGCCGATTCGATTCAAGGAAGGTGATATTCGGCAGAAACAAATTCCGTTAACCGATTCATCTGCCGATTAAATCTAAAAAATATATGTAATTATTAAAATAACCACTTTTTTTGCTCCCTTTAAAACTTCCAACAATAAAGATATGAATTACAGGCAGAACATTTGACTGTTTTACAATACGTAAAATACAATACTGTCCTTTAGTATTTATCTTTCGAACAGATATATATTTTTTGTTTGGATGTCATTATACTTGTCTGATGTTGTAATAAGTTAATGTTAAAAAAAAAAAAAATCGGCAAAATGTCAACTGATTTTTGCCGATTTCAAAAGGGCTAATATCGGCCGATTAATCGGCCGGGCCCTAGTTATCAGAAACCAAAATGTGATAATAGGTCAAAATGGGGAGCAGTTCTTCACTTAGCACGGTCGCCACAAATAAACACAAAAAAACAACCTTGCTTGGCCTCAACTCCTCCATCACATCCTCCTTGTTTTTTGTTACTATCCAGGGAGCAGTGATTATGCCGCGAACACACACACATACAATCTATCCTGAATGTTCCACCTCATTAGACGTGTGCACGTGCCAGAGCACCTTGTTCTCCGCCTAGCCTCCCAAACAGAGACCCTTACTGGAGTTAATGAAGCGGAAGTCCCCTGGCATTGCAAAGGCCCTTGAACACATTCCCAGCTATTCTTTGCATCCCGACTTGTGAGGGCGGACGTTCGAGCTGACGTGTGTCATTTGCTTTGAGTCATTACAAGGTGTGAATGTCATATTTCACACTTATTGCCTTTGTATTGCGATGAGGAAAATCCATTCAACTTAATGACAAGGTAATTTCACAACAACAACACACAAGACAGACGTACCATCCCAGAATAATTTATTGGTAATTGCACAATAGGAATTTCTGTTGGAAATGATTTTAGATGCTGCTTGTCAGCTATAGGCTTCATTACCTTTTTATTTCCTTCAACGTGGGTATCGAGTTTGGTAGGCGCACACATGACATGGAGACAAAGCAATGATGCATGTCTTCTAATCTGGAGCTGATTCCTCAAAGTGAATAGTCGGCTTCTGATGTGTTGCTCCAGCTTAGCTGCAGTGTTTTTATTTTTCTCCCCCAACACAGTCGATTGGAAGTATTGTACAGAATGTAGACTAGTTAAAACATTCTAAATAATAATCACCATAAATGTCCCAACGGAGACCCTCTCCTCGGAGATGCAGAATTCCCATTGGGGAAGTGCTTGGCCTTAACAACTTAGCTTGTTGCATTTTAAATGCATACTCTTCCGAATGTATGAGAGTTGGAGCGGTTGGCTCGGTTTGATCAGAGACTTTGCTCTAATAGTCTGAATCGCACAGTAGATTTGTTCTACTTCAACTACTTTAATCTGGGTGAACAGCTGGAGCCGTGGAGTGCACAAAGATGTGCATAAGTATAAAAAAAAAAGAGCTTCAACGCCATGAGTCTTGGTATACCAAATGTGGTAGGTTTCCCTTAAATGCTGTTTTATTGGTGACATAAAGCAATCTGACGCTGAGAAGCAAAGAGAAATAATTTCCTGAAGGTCTGGGCTGTCCTATATTTTCCAATCATTGTAAAATGGCTCAGCAATCAGCAGGCGAGCGGTGTCCGGCACAAAAACAAGCCCATTCTATCATGAAACTCATCTCTCTTGGGTGCTAAGTGATGAGGGAGTGAAGAGCAGCCGGAAAAGAAGGACGGTGGACATCTGTCGTGGAAAGCTGTTTTTTTTTTTTTTTTTTCTTCTTTTTTTTAATTCATAAACATCCCTCAGGTGCGGCACTCACTTATTATAGAGCACAAAATTGCCTAATGTGCTTATTCCTAGTGCTAATGCAGCAGGCGAACAGGAAGACTGTCTCTTGCTCTCTAAGGGGAAAGTGTGCAGTACAATAAGACCTGTAAGCACTTTTGAAGTAATTAGATGGTGAGGCTGGAATTGAAGCCCTATGTAAGAGTACGTATTCATATTCTGATTGATTGGTTTTTTTTTTTTTTCAGTACAGTACCGAGGTGTACCAAGTTTCCACATGGGACATATTAAAGCGACAACAACAAGCGACAGGAAATGTTACTCATGCTCTACTCTACTCTAGTTTACTCGGTAAACAAATACATTGCAGCTCAGCCTCTGGCTGAAAAAGAGAGAGCGCACGCACACCCATGCACAATTATTATACACACGCACAGCGGATAATTAAATACTTTTGTTTTTGTTTTGTTTTCTAGCAGAAGCCTGAAGATTTTGTACTAACACTGAATGGTATTTGAAACTCTTTGATTAAGGTCCTCGTTCCAGCTGGAAGAAGAAAAAAATAAAAAAATCAGCCCCAAAGCAGGATGCTGCTACCACATGTTCTTTTGGTGAGGAGCAGTGTTGTTTGTGCCAAACTTACATTTTGGAATTGCTTCTCTGTATTCCATTTAATGTCATGGAAGTTCTTTTGTGCCCTTTTCTTGGCTGATATCTTTGAACAAAGAGACAACAATGACCTTTGACGCCGTGGAAGCTCTCCGCGGACAATGATTTTCGCTCTAAAATGGGATTACAAAATGTGCTGAAAATCCTACTAGAACATCTGAACTTTATTTGGGGGGGATCAAGAAATGGTCACAGGTGTGTGCCGTTTCCCATTTCACATAAATTTGAATGTGACTTGTTTAATTCTGAGCACAACAACATCCACAATTATAAGCGGGTGCTCACATTTATGCAGCCACATTATCTCAGTCGTTTATTTTTACTACCCCTCTCTAAAATATAGATACATTTTTTTTAATCTATTCATTTGTATCTTTTGTAGGTCACATTAATCGTGTAAAAGGTTTTAAAATGATTTATTTTGGTCTCATTTTTACATCACAGAACCTGTCTTTAGAACAGGGGTGTGTAGACTTCTACACATGCATTTATTTTACTTTAGAACGCATCTAACAGCGCAATTGGTGTGTGCTGCTGTAATGAGCCGAGTATGTGAGATCGTGTGACCTCCGAGTTACTTGAGCGTGCGTGTGTATGTGTGTGTGCGTGCGCGCCGAATGCGAATATTCCCGATGATATTTGCACGTTTTTGTCTGCGTTCGGTGAGTCGATATTGTTGCCGCATAAATGGCCGCGCTTGTCTGACAAATGACATTAGCCGTAATTACCCGAAAGGAAAAAGCCTCGGCATATTCCCCGGGGCCGGCGCACACGCTAGGAACACAACAACGAGCAGAGAAACATTCAGACAACGCTTCCTCTTAATTGACGCCACTTGTGTTGCATCATATGTACTGCGAGAAAGCACCTTCTGATGAGTTTCGGCGCCCATCCGACTGCAGGCGTTAGCGCTCTGCTTTCTTTTCTCCCAATCATCTTCAAGGAAGATGATATATGAAGCGGCGTGCCGGCGCTTAAGTATGCCCGCGTGCTCGGCAGACCCAGCGTGGTGCGGAATTTCACATTCCAATTTGCATTAATTTAATCTCAAGCCAGTGTCTAGGCCGCCTCCGCCGTTACGTATCCAATTAATGGAACGTAGTTCACAGATGGGAAGACAAAAGCAATCGCCGGTAAAACAATTATAGACAACTGAGATGAACCCTTTTTCTGACCGGATAATGTCGAAAGTGTGTGACCATATTTTATACGAGGGGCTATTTCAGTTCTGATGTCGTATCGAAGGTGGTACACAACGGGGATATAATGCAGGGATATACAGTACTCTACATTCTCGATAACCCGCGATGAAAATCTGCGCTACAGAGGGACCTTTTTTTTTTTGTTTGTTTGTTTGTTTTTGTTTTAATTGTTAGTTTTAGTCCTTCCACACTTTGAACATATTAAAACACGCTTTTTAAAGTACAGCGAATCCTCGGTGTTTTGGAGGAATCCATTCCAGGATGTCCGACTAAAATCGAATGGTACGTAACCCAAAGCATTGTATCCCATCGGAAATAATGTAGATCCAAGTAAGCCGTTACAGAGATCTAAAAATAAATAAATACATAAATAAATTGTGGAGAATAACTATAGTTTTACAGACGAAAAACAGTGGGAACCAAGTATGAATGACTAAGAAAGTAGATAAATGAACATTTAACATCATTTTCACCTTTATTAAAGACTGTCATTGTGTATGGAAGAAGGGGCGAGAAGTCAGCTGTTTTCATTCTTTGCTACCTACAAGTAGTACCTTGTTGAATTCTATCGTGTTTCTCACATTCTTTATCAAATGGCTGGCAATCTGAGCTTTCTGTTTTATATATTTAAGGGTTCAACACACGCCAAGGTGCATTATACAATGCAAGCTTTTATTAACCACTCATGGCAATAACATACCTCCCGGTCTGCTCGGGAGCGCTATGACAAGTTGAGGCTACAATGACGTAACACTTCAAATGCAGGCCTTCAAAATAAAAAGCACGGCTGTGTATTAACATTTTCTCCAAACTTTCTTTGGCCCCATGGTGGCTGATTTAACAGTCACAAACACTGTTTTGTGCTTGTTTATTGAATGGGCTTTTATTTGAAAGGTCTTGACTTTTGACAGGATGTGTGGTGAAATATGAAATATAAATCTTTAATGGCCGCCTTGGGAGCAAGGATGAGTAAGGCAGTACGAAGGAAGACACCCATAATTGTAAAAGTTTGTTAGCTTATTGCTGATAAGTAGATGACTGCTGATAATTGAGCATTGTGTATCAATTTATTATTGTTATCAAAAAATGTGTAGTTTTTCCTCAGTGTAGGTTGATTCGTGTTTTATTTTTTTAAGCGCTTCACTTGTGAGCGCCACTTCCCGTGTGTTGAAAGTTGTACACACCTGGTTAGCCAGCAGGTGTGTCTCATTTCCCCTTTCCTGCTCGTCATGCCTGATTTTTTTTGGGGGGGGGGGCTCCAACTTTTTGATTTCAGGTGTTAATGAAATGTCAAAAAGATGACATCATGAGGATATATTTGAGAGATTACAAAATGGAAATCGTAATGAGTCTCATATGCTGTCTCACAGGAGGAGGGCAGTACCAGGAGGCTGCCTCTCATGGTGAAGGTGAGGAGGAGCTCATGTCAATCAAGTACAGAGTGGTGAGTAAGTTAAAACTTTATTAAAGTTGATGGTGTTTTTTTGCTATTGCTTTTTGCTAAAAAAAAAAAAAAAAAAAAAAGAAAGTAGGTGTTCATCAATGATTCTGCTCAGTAGTGATTAAGCAGTATTTTTTTTAAATATTTTTTTTTTTAAAACTGTACTGAATGAGTAGAATCAATTCAAAACAGGAAAGTACTAATTAATGTTAAGGCAGTACGGTTAAGTGAGACACATCTCGACTGTTCTGCGATATTTGTATGGTGAGAAGTCTGTTTGGATTGTTCGTGGAAGAATTTACAGCGAGTCTCAACGTGTACCTTTTGGCTCTACTAATTAGCTATTAAAATCCTCACAGACGACTTGTTACAGCGAGATAATTGGTATTTTTACTGGTTGACAAAGCAACAGTTTATTGTTAGAAACACCTGTCATGCAGTGCAGTTGTACTCCAACCAGACTGATAAACTTAAAGTAATACCTCTCTCCCAGTGTCAATCAAAACTGAGCATCTTGTGTGCCTTGTACCTTATAAAAGGTCCACTGTCTATTGTTTTAGTAGTTCAGTCTGCTTATCTTTGCTTCTGCCAAATGGTTGTTTTTTGTTGACATTTGTTCGACTCTGAAGACTCACGAAAAAAATATGAAATATACATCTTGCAGTAAAGGCAATCGGATGTCATATTGGACAGTCATTGTGGGACTTGGGCCCAGGAAGACATTAGATGCTGTATTGGGAATTATCGCTTTTCTTAACATTTGAAGACACAGTATATGGAGTGAAATCACTGCTGTTGCATTGTTAGCTTGTTGGATATTTAGCTGGAACTCTAGTGGATGGACTGTTCAAACCTCAAGCTATCTTGCTGTTGGCTTGTTGTCTCATATACTAATAGCCAAGATGTCCGGATCCTTGTTTTGAAACCCCACGCTGCATGACTCAAAGTGATAGCCTTCCTGATTAACCTCTGCATCCGTCACGACAGACGTCGTGCAGCGCTTCGGAGCAAACAAGCACACCACGACAAAAAATCCCCCACGTTCCTTAAACGTATCAGTCATGCGTCTCCTCATCAAGTATGATTCTAGGGCTTTCCTAGAACTGAGAAGGAAGAGAGTGTTGGGACGAACAAGAAGCAGCAATCTTTAATTTAAAGTTGCGCATATTATTAATGCAAACATCTCTGCGGAGAGTGCTTCCTTTGAATTATTTCATTCTTCATTAAAATGGTCGTGCTCACAACAAACTCAATCCAGGATTGAAAATTCCCTTTTCCCAGTCAGGTGGTGCGTCTATTTCTATCCCCTTTCCACTTGTGCGGAATATTGAGCACATATGCAACGGGAATAGCGCTTTCCTCAACACGGTGCACTAAAGCCATCGTGCGCCCAGCTGGTCTGACCCGGATCTTTTTTGCAGATCCATTTACTATAACTAGAACCTCAGCATACTTCCACTGAAATAAAATGTAATCAAATTAAACCAGTTAAACTGCATTGTGTCCACTCTTAACAAATTAGTCCTCCTTGTCTTTTATGGGGAAAAAAATGACACAATAGCATCTTTAATCTTTGGGATGTTGTCCAAAAGCCAACATTGAACTATGAACAATCTCTTGCAGCCCAAACTCCATTGATTTAGATTTTTTTTCCACCCTCCTTTTTTCCCCCCTCATTTTTTCTAGGCGGCTTCAACACAACGGCTTTATTTTTCTCTATCAGAGGTTTCTCGCGGTTTTCTTTCTATTTCCGTGCAATAATGTGTTGTGACCACCTTTCAGAAATGCGTGTCTTATACAAAGATACAGTATGGCAGCTTCCTGCTGTTCATGTTAACTCCCTTTTATCTTGCGTAACCTTTTGCCTTTGTTCGATAGAAAAGTTAATTTCAAGCCACTGTGGTTCCTGCTTTCTTTCTCCACCAGGAGAGCGCTTTAAAGAAGAGAAAAGCAGTGTTTTGTTGTGACTTGAGGGTGGGAGCTTCAGATGGGACGGTGCAAGAGCAGACCAGAAGTAATAATAGGCAAAACAACAAACCGCGGCGCTTTAAGCGTGGCTGGCGAATCAAACTAATTAGTAGCTTAGCGCCAGGGTTCTTTGGTTAAACATCTGACAAGCCCATTGAAGACTCCCCCAGTACTGTGTCTTCCTTCTAAGGACATTATGTTCTTCCAAATGAGCAAATTTAGCTCACATTCCGTCATATTCTGTCTTTGAATCATGGATATCATAGATCACAGTTATACATGGTAATTGATAGTCTTCTTGAGCCCCATTGGTGACTATGCTAACCAGTTGTATAATCACAGCACAGAACATCGGCATTGTAATAGCCTTTATTGACTCTTCATTTCCGCTGGAATTTTCTCACAGGGCTCTTTGCCCTATATTCCCTTAAATTGTCATTACACCTTGTACTATGGCATTGCACCGAATTGTCAGCAGTGTTGAAGATGGATGGATATTCAAACGACAAAAGCCTTCTGGAGAGCGATTAGGTGACATCTTCTGTTATTATTTGCTGTCTGTTGCCTCATGCTGCACATCCTAATTTGGACACGGCTTTTTTTTTCTGATGAAATGTTGCATGTTTCTAGAAAAGACCAAGCCGCAGATCTCTGCTTGCTATATGCGGCGGGCTCGTGAGGTGTACAATGTACCAGTACCTCAGCACGTCCAGGTGCAAGCCCAGCCGGAATCAATACAACAAAGGTCATTGCTACTGTGAACGTAGCCCAGCCAAATTCTCTATTCACAGTACGTGCCGTGTCTGGAGAGAACAAGATGAGAAACACGTCCCTATGATGTGTTACGTCAATAAATACCCGCCACGGCTCTTTTTGGGTGGATGTTTTACAAACTTGTCCTATTTAGGATGGATCAAACGTAACGGCTTTGTTTATATTCTATAAAAAGGCTCCAACACACAACAATTGAGAAGGAAATCTTATCGCGCAGCACTCTTTTCTAACATTTGCTATAATCTTAAAGGTAACATTCCATCAAAATCTTTTTTTCCACCGTTTTTTGCATAACATAGGTAAAAATGAGTCTGTGACCTGGTTTAACTTAGACATTAATGCGGATTGTCGATTGTATGCAAGGGCCTTTGAACACCAGACCGCTTTGCAAAATGGGTAGCTTTGAAATCGCCATCCTTGTGATGTAGTTTCACTAATTAATATTCAGGTACCTGCCTACTTCACGGATGCTGCCCGCCCACCCATCTCAGGAAAAACGGCTGCATGGCAACGCGGCTGTGTCTTGCGCAAAGCTTAAACTTTGCATCGCCTGCCAACCTTAGAGTAGTTGACAAATAAATGGCTTCAATTTATTTGGGGAGAAATTCCTGAGCATTTCGGAACCAGAATTGTGCAGTGTTCTGGCCCATTTTGTGGAGGATGGCTTCGTAAACAAGCTTTCACACAGCACCCAACGTGTTTGCTTTTATATATTGTATTTATATGGCTCGGCGCCAGACACTCGGTCACTCGCTAGGTCACTCGCGCTTTGAGCGCCGGTTACTGTTGAAGTGAATGGGAATATCGTACGAGCAGTTCAAAATATCCTCTTTTCTTTCTTTTTCGCCCACATTCTCTGAGCAATCTGCTCTTTCATCGATTGCTACTCTATCCCTCTCTTTCTTCATGGTTTAATAAAAGTGATAAAGTAAAATATACTGTATGAGCAGTATGTACTACAGGATCGCCTTGCAGGGCGTCGAAGATCAAATGTGTGGGGTAAATTCTGCTTCAAAGTGATAGTAAATGCCGACATATCGCCGATGGACAATCAGCGTGAAGCTGTTTTCCATATTTAAATTGGAGAGACCAGTGAGCCAATCACAGAGAAAAGCTGATTTACATATCGAATACCAATGAGAAATCCGGCTGTCTCAACTCGCGGGCACAAAATACAAAGTAAAATAGCTTCAAATAAAGGGCATCTGGGCATTTTTAACCCCAATTTACCTTGCAAATCTGATAAAAGGACATCAAAGATTATTTAAAAATATACATATTCTAAAAGATTGATTATGAAAATTGAAATTTTGTTTAAATTAGGTGCTAGGGATCTTGTTGTCATACCTTTCATCATATACTGTAATTAGCCCTTTTATGTAGCAGCCCCAAATTATGTAAACTAATTTAGGAAGTTTTACTACTAAAAAGAGTCAACTGAAAACAACTTGTCTTCATGTCGCAAAGTTTTCAGACTTTTGGGAGAGAACATCTGCGCTGTTAATCTGTGTTGCCAAAACTTTGTTCCCCCCTCACTGAACTCGATTTTTGTGAGGATGCCGCGAGAATCCTGCAAATCTAACACGCTGCAGCTCGCCAGTGAAATCGCTAGGTGTCCGCCATCTGTGTGCGTGACCTGGCCAAATGCTTCATGGTCGTCATCATCATCAGCAGCAGCAGCAGCACCACTCAAAGCCGCATCAGTCTCCATCTGTCTGTGCCTGGCAACATGAATTTTTTTTTTGTCCATGTTTTTACATTTTATGCACCTCGGGCCCTTTTGTTTGTGTCTTAGTTAATTCTTTGCTAATGAACCCGTAATGCACAAAGATGCGTCTTTGCTTCTTTCGTGTGTCTCTGTGGAAAGCTTGTGCCTGTTTGTGTGTCTGCATACAATAATTCACGTCCATCTGCTGTGGAGGAGTCATGGAAATGGAATTTATGAACTAATGACTATAAAGTACCAGCATAAGTATTTCTATTATCTTATTGGCTTCGAAACAACCTAAAATAAAAATCAATCTGTAATACTTAATGATTCACCAATGCAGTATAAACAGTATACTTTCTTAGCCCTGTCATTAGATAAGGCAGATTTCTAATAGATTCTTTATTTCTAAATCTAATACAGTTGACAGAGGGAAAGTGTTTGCCAGGCAACGTAGGCGCCATTCAAGAGTCATGTACCAACAACTCAATCACCTCAATCTATAGCGTCTCCAGTGATGTAGGATTTGGCCTTCTTACTCTTTTATTCCATTATGCTGAAGCTCATGAAAAAAGACAACTCCCCCTCTGCTCATCTCCAAAATAAGATTTGGATTGATTAAATGCCACTGTTGCAAGAGAGCATCATCGAGTTTGACCCATGTGTTGCCTCGTATGGTTGGGTGGAGTCCTGACTAAGTCTGGGAGACTGAAGATGGATGCATCCAGAAGGTGTAGCGCGGAGCTGAGAGAAGAGGGAGTATTAATGTATAGTGGAATGGAGCGAGATAGAGCGGAGACAGAGGGGAACCGAAGGTAAACAGTGTGATAGATAGTGGGAAGGACTGGGTGGTGATCGCGTGTGTAGGAAGGAAAAAGTGAGCGAGGTATGTTCAGGACTGCTGCATAATCAGCCAATGTGTCTCTGTCTGGCTTGGCGAAGACATCATTAAGGAAACCCGAGGTCTTCTGGGTTCACGGAGCCACGGAGCCTCAGTTACGCTCCCATCCCTCCTGCCACTCAATTTGTTTAATTTACTTATGTTCCGAGACTCTGTTTGGGGGAGGAAAAAGGGCCTGCTTGACCCACGACGCGGAGGAGTCAAAAGGTTACGTCTAAACGGAACGGATGGCTGAGAGACTCCCGGCCGAACGTACGGCCAGTCAATAGGCCAGTGAAGCGACAATGATGATGATGCTAGGAGATGGCCGCGCTTGAAAGGACTTGTTTAGGTATGCAGAGAAAGCAAGACTGTGAGGGAGAGGATGTGATGGGAAGGAAATGAAAAATTGAAAAGGAGCTCCTCCCTGGGGGGGGACGTAATCGAGTGACCACAGCCTGAAGGAACAACATTCACGTTTTACTTGTGTTTTCATGGTGGAGTGTGTAGGCAGGAGGGTGATAGCTATGTAAGCCTCACAAGAAGCACAAGAACATTGGGAATTTTTGGGTTCTTCCTATTGATGATTTGTACACCAATATCTGGATTAGGGCCCGACAGATTCATCAGCTGGCCTGTTTCTTTATTTTAATTTTTTTACACATTTACATGGAGAGTAAAGTGACTGGACTGGTTCTCGTCTCCTCATGTTCTTTACCGCATCGCAGCAATTGGTGACTCCGACGTATCAATAATGTCAGAATGCGACGGTGACAACAACTGACCCGCGGTGCCTTTGCTGAGAGCGGCATCATCGCGGCTTGGTTCCAGCACATCGAGGCCCAGTTCCAGCTGAGAGGAATAGACCAAGATGTGACCAAATATTTCGAAGTGGTAGCGGCATTGGGTGCTTTCAAGGGAGGGGCAGGATATGCTCAAAGGGAGTTCTTGGCTTCAAAGGGAGTGGTTGACCATTTGATGTGAAAACAGTTTGCACATGGAGAGTAAAGTGACATGACTGGTTCTCGGCTCCTCGTCTTATTGATTGCATCTCTACAATATCTTTGTTGTTGCAGGCATTAAGGGACCAAAAAAGAAGTTATTTTATTCATTGCGTTTTTTTGTTTTTTTTTTAAATATTAATCGGCCGATTAATCATTTATCGGAATTTTATTCTGCTAAATATCAGAATTGGCATTGGGCTCGAAAAATCCATATCAGTCGCGCCCTCAGCCGGATACCCAAAAATGGTACGATGTGGTTGTTTTGATACATTTGACAAACAAGAATAAATGAATCAAACTGTAGGGAGTGGGGGAAATTGTGCTATAAACATTACATACGTTGGTCCTCGGTCACTATGAGGCTACACTCTGAGGAATGGTAGAAGTGAGGGGGAGAATATATGATGCAGTGCAGAAGTGATTACCCTGCACGGGGCTGAGGGATGAGAGCCAAACGGCTATTTTATTTTGCCAATTGAAGTGTGCAAATGGAAATGTCAGAGTGGCTGGAAAACTAATGAATCTGATAGGAGTGATGCCACCTCTCTCATCGAATGCCTGATCAATTGCATTTGTCTTCTCCCAGCGCTGATTTTTGTCGTTATTTTTCTGATTGTTTTCTCCTCCGCCACAGCTGTTTGCGAGTTTGCCGGTGAAACTTTGAATCACGGCAGGACGGAATCGATCGACAACACCAATCGATGCTTTCATCCTGTACTTACACGCCTTGACTGAAAAGAGTGATTTTTAAATTAGGCTCGGTTAGGGGAGTAAATCAAAACAAAGCAGGGTGTGTCCGCATTTCAACTCTTTCCTTTTGGCGTGCATTCCCAGGGGGGGAAAATGGAGTCTGGCTCATTTCCACTTTTCCATTTAGCATCAGATGCACACTGATCCTTGATGCTCCAATTCCCTAACGGCCCCAAAAAGCTCTTGCGCCTCAATTTAGTCGAGTAACTTCCATAACCTTGAAGCATTTTTTTGCTTCCGTGTCACCGAGTTAAATTTAAATGTAGAGCAATTACAATCTCGTGTGTCACGGCATTGTTCTATGTTCAAGGAACCCCCCCTCCCTATATTATATCCAATATTTCTGACATTTCAATGGCGGCATAAATTTAGAATGCATGTCCCTTTGTTGTGCTCGGGGAGCCACATATCTCAGAGCATCAACAAAAACCACTCAGATCCCTTCGCTTGTTCAGTCAGTCGATGAGACTGTTGACGGTCCCTCCGGAGTCTGTCTGCCTTCAATATCACGCAGCATGAGCATCACCCACTTTGGATTGTTCAACTATGAAAACACACTGCGGCAGCCGGATGACAAAAGGAAAAAAAATAACAGCTGTTGGAGTGATGAGGAAAAAGCAAAACAATTGAACCGTATGATGGAGTTTAGAGAGGGGGGAAAAAAGTTCCTTATGGTTTGGGTGAATGAAGCTTAAGCCGCGAATTAAAAAAAAATATATCTGAATGTGACACTAACATACTTCAGTTCAGACATTCAGTCTTACTACAGGGAACGGAAGGAATCTTAGTGACGAGAATTATCTCGTTTCTTTGATTGATTCTCCCTCATTACCTCAGAGACCCTTTCATACCAACTGGGCCCGGCTTGGAAAACATCTCCCATTGGCTCACCTTATTAATCCCACTCCAGTATGTGGTTCTTTCTCCAGCTTGACAGCCACTGTTTGAAGCCGGCAGGGACAACCCTTCGTTTCACGCTTCCGACGCAAAAGCCATCAAGAGAAAAATCTTTTTTTTTTTCAGAATCAAGATCCCCTAATGACCCGCAGTCCTTGACATAGAAACCAGGTCCTCGTTATCTCTCCTGTTCTTTTCTACGCACTTCAGAAGACTCACGACGGATGTCTCATTGGGTCCGACTCTCACGTAGAATACATACATAAAAGGTTTCTGGTTGTAATCATGAACAGCTTGGAAGTCTTTTTCAGCCATTTTTTCCCTGACGTTGCTCAGTGAACTAAATGGGAGATTTTCATTCCCATGCATGACCTTGAGGGAATCATTTGTTAGTGGGAATAATGAATATGGCAGTATTCAACGACTACGATTAACATGATGCAATTTATTTCTTTTTGTTCAATTGAACAGCTTTAAGCCAAAAACATTGTGGATGCTGACATTATGGAGAATGCTTTCATTTCGCATTGCAAATATTCTAGTGTCATTATTTATGGTAAATTCAATTATCATCAGGCAGAAATGGCCATTCAATTCTACCACATAGGAAGAAAAATAAGGGGGCACTGGAGAGAGGACGGCTGGAGAAAAAAACTCTTCAGCTATAGAAAGAAAAGGGAAGGAAACAGAAGGAATCTATCAAAACTATAATGAAGATCAAAGGCAGGATGGTGGTTATAGTTTGCAGGGAAGCGTGTAATGAACTGAAGGCTTGTTTAGTCGCAGCCTCCTGCAAACTGCGCACTGTGTGAACTCATATAGTTACCTTTCAAAGCCACCGGTGGGCCGGGAGGATGATTGATGGCAGACCGCCGCCATTTGTGTTCATTTGCTGGGTTCGACTAACTTTAAAATATCGGTGTAAACAATCCTGACAGAAAGCAACGAGATGCATACACTGATTCTTCTTCCTGATTGCTACGAGGAAAGAAAACGAAATGGCATCTCTCGTTTTGTACAGTCTTGGCCTCCGCATTTGGGTTGTTTACTCCTAAATTCAGTAGAATTCCATACAAAAAGTACTGCACTGTAATTAGTATAAAGCCTGTATTTTTAATTCATCATTTATATGCAAGAAACACCTAAGCATTTCAATAGCAATATTGTGTAGTATATATAATTTTCATATAATTTGATCAATAATGGTAAAGACATACCCCACTGAATTTCCTTTTAAAAATCCATTTTACTAATATGAGTATTTCAGTTATTGGCAGTTGTTATCACTCAAATGGTAATTACTGTTTCTAAGAAAAAATATTCTAAAGTAATAGTTTTTATGCCAAAAAATAAAAAATTTAATGCCAAAATGTAACTCAAAATATTGTACCTGCATGGGTTTGTGAAGCCTATTGAGGGAGGAATCTCCTTGGGTTTCTTAGCCTTAGGTTACTGAAATGAAATGTTATGAAATAAAATGAAATTGAAGCTGCGCTGTATCAGAAATATAAATCCCCATCACAAAAACGCCCCCTGTTTTATCGACCCAATAGGTGATTGATGTGGTCCATGGTTCCAGAAACGAACATCTCCCCCCACCCCCCACCAGATAGCACAAAGATTATCATTGTGAACAGCACCATTGTCCTGTGCGTGATTAGCTTAAGGCACTGTGACCGCGTGACAATAGTGATGCTTATCTTTGGTTTGAATGTACTTCTGTACAATGTGTACTGAAGAAGCCACTTCAGTACTTTTTCGAAATGAAAACATTATCACATATGCAGGCACTTGTTAATTACTTTTTTATGTTAGTTTCCTGCCTGTGTGAGCAACCTATTAGCGAGTTGTAGAATTACTGCAAATTACCAGCAGTATGCAAACCAATGTTTTTGTTCACATCACCCCAGCTCCCTGACTTGTGGCTACGATTCTGCCTTTCTTTTATATTTTGACCAAACAATTTCAAATACCCCATTGATTTGGCTCGTACAAACAGTATGTCCTATTCATATTTACTAGGGCTCAGACTCTCCTTCTAAATCCCAAGTCGTTATCCGTGTTGACAGTAATAAATGACTTTCGAAGCTGAATTGAATCGCCATTCCTTCTACTATTCCAAAATAGCGATGTCATAGTCCAACAAATGAAAAATCCAATTTGATTATTTGAAAACTATCTTGAACCGGAAAGAGAGCATTTAGCAGGGAGGCTGAGGAATCTGATCCCCTTGTGGTTGTAACACACCCTACGATCCCCCCTCTTAAAAAGGGGGGACAGAGGCATGTCAACCAGAGCAACCCCCCGACATCGAGAGCCTTTATGAACTCCGGGCAGATCTCATCCACCCCCGGGACCCTGCTACCGAGGAGAACCACCTCTGTGACCTCAAACCCAGAGATAGGAGAGTCCACCCCAGACTCTGCTTTCTCATTGGTAGACGTGTCGGTGGGATTGAGGAGGTCTTCGAAGTATTCGGCCCACCGGCTCACAATGACCTTAGTTATGGTCAGCAGCGCCCCATCCCCACGAGGCAAAGTGTTGATAGTTTAAAAAGGCTTACTTTAACTAGGATCCATCGGAATACCATGGCCAAAGGTAGAACCCGGCCGGGTTGGCTTTGCGCACGTCGGTGCCATGAATCCTTGCTGGCTGGGACCGGCTGCCTCCTTTCTAGCTAGCTAGCTAGCTAACTGTCTGACTGGCTAGCCGGCAAGCTCTCGCCATCTGCCAGGCTGTGTTGTATCCACGAACGAACTAAAATGGCGCACGTGCACAGAAGCTATGCGCAGGAAGTCAAAATGGCATCGGCCATAATCACAGGGTAAAAGTAAATATTTTGGATTGTAAATGCAGTGTGGGAGCAGTTGCAGCTCTTGTCAGAATATGTATGATGATATTGTATGATATTGTGTATGATATTCTGTATGATATTCTAAGATTCGTTCTGATTCGAGTCAGAACATTCTGATTCGATGACTGCTTTTTCAAGCCCATTCGAATCCCAATTCGAGTCACCACTGCTTCGTGCACATATTTAATATTTATGCAATTATTAATATAGGACTAGAATCTGCTAATAGATATGAATCCAGTTGCAGTGTTACACAAACACGACCGTAGAAAGTACTTAGAGGGAGTCACTGTCAATGGCTCTGCCACTGATTCACAACAAGACTTTAATATGCACTGATGATGAATATCAGCCTCCGCAGCACTAATTAGCCTGATGGGTGCCTCCACGGTGCAACCTACAGCGAGTAGCATACCCATATATTTTACAGCAAGTTCGGAGCAATAATTTCCTCCCCTCGTCATCTTTAGTCCTAATCCTCATTAATCATGATTTGAGCACACGCCATGTGCATTGCTCATTAGTCGCCACATTGATCTGACCCCAAGTTGGGCTCGGCGTGCCTACGTCGTGGAGGAAAACGCATATGAAACAAAGGCAGGAGGTAATATATTAGTAGCCAGGCACAGCAATCGTGTGTTTGAGAACGGGGCTTCCAATTAGTTGAAAAGCCCTCCGTGGAGTAATATCATTGCCATATTCAATCTTGATTCCACCCCCCCCCCCCCCCACCCCCCCATCACAGTGGCAAGAGCGAGAGGGCTGCAGCCCTCAATATGTTGGCTTGCTTATTTCGAGAAACATCTTATTTGCATTGGCTTTGAATCACCGTCCGTCATTGGTCGTCATATTTTAGGTTAGAAATGCAGCTGCAGGTTTGTGTGTTAATGGACTATATGTGTGTGCATGTTGAATCTGTGACAGCCAGGCAGACGTCGTCCTCTTCATCTGCATGTTGATACATTGCGATTTAATATTTATGCAAAGGTGGACACTTAAGAGGCCCTCGCAAACAGAGATGCGTGGACAGTCCCCACTGGGTTTTTGATGGGCTGTGACAAATCTGCTTTGACAGCCTGTCTCTACTTTTCTGGATATCCACAGCATTGTATGTTTGCCCTCACAGTGCAGTGGGCACATTTGTGCACATGCTGCATGGCCTGAATTACTAAAGGTTTGTGCGTGCAAAACCGGGCTGATCTGCTAATTGGCGCAAACCGGGATCACGCCTGCCAAATGCACCAAATAGCAGTTCATTTTGCGATATATTTTGTGAGAGGAGGAGATGAAAACAGATCAATTTAGCACAAGCATCGGGGTTTATCAAACACAAGATCAATTTCAGTGGTTGATTTTGCCTCTTTAAATGGGGCATCTGAAAGGCACGTGCAAACCAGGACGCAATGCGGTGCCAAGGTAGTGTAGCCAAAATGAGAAGCGTCGAAGAAATTTTCCACTTGAGTCAATATTTTTGAAAAACCTAAAAATGTTTTTGCGACATATCGTCTATTCAGCAATGCGATTATGGAGCTTTTCAATGTTCTAAGGGATGACTGAGCCAATCACAAAACAGGGTCATGCCATATCACCGATGACAAAACTCCTTTCAACCCTACTTGTCTCGTTCATTTCGGCACACTGTGACAATTAGTGCTGACCTCACAGAGCATTTTTTGCATGTGCGATCCCAAGTTTAAAACACAATGTTATTCATGATGCGGGCATCCAATTATCATGGGCTCAGGACATTCAATCAACCAAAACATTGCTTTTATGCGGTTGCTGGCTTAAGATGTCTCTTTTGTGACTCTGTAATGTTTGTTTCGCTTCCAATCACACTTCCAGTTCCATCACTTCAAACTCCTTTTTTTAAAATTAAGTTGATCAAAGAGGCACTGTGAGTCAGTATCCAGTTACAGCAGCTCTCTTAAATTTCTCCTTTATTTGTACTTTCCCCACTTTTATATCATTTAATATTCTTACTCTGTAGTGCTAAACTGGTTGCACTATTACAGCATTTTAGCCAAAATATTTATTTGAGGAGAATATCAGCACGAGCGGGCTAGGACAATTCCCCCCCCCCCCCCATTGTTTGTTTATAACGCTCACGTAAAATTGTTAGGAGCTACTACGCCTCAAAAATGAAGCTTTTTTTTTTTTTTATGCTATTGAGTTCATTTTGCGCATGTGCTGCTTTCCCAAATATTCCATGGTGAAAGCGAAAACAAAATATGGCGGTCTCCACCACTTCCACACCTCCTGCTAAAAGAGCACGCACTTCGTTAGCGTAAGTGAACACACGATTTTGTGACCGCTGTTTTGGAGTCTTAGTAAATCAGGACAATAGTGTGTGTACGTGCGTGTTTGTGTTTGTCACCTCACTGCTGTTAACACAAGGCATTAATGCTATTTGCTTCTGCCAAAGGCTTACTTTAATCAATATCAGATTGTGTTCATGTGTAAATATACTGTACAAGTTTAAAAGTATATGGCTCCATGAGGACAATCCATTTTTTACAGTGCTATTAAAAGCAATTGGGGCTTTGTTATTGCAATTCATAGGTCATCTGCTTGTTCCTGCGCCCATAAAGGCCATTTACAAGTCAGCAGTAATGCAAGCAGCAGGACTGTAAACGCGTGTTGACATTTTACTTCTCATCTGAACGTGGGCGCCTGTACCACCAGCTGACCTACACGGACATTTGAAACATTAATAAGCTTATAATTCAAACGTATGAAAGTGCCCTCAGTAGCTCGAATGCTGGTTGCCTTTTTGCAGCTCTCGCGGTGCTATCAGATTTTAAGTTAGGGGTGCCTGCAAAGACATTTATTTTAGAAATTGGGCCGTTTGAATTCAACAATTTCATTGACGAGCTATTTGGAGTATTAACAATTTTATGTCCTGATAGAGCCCTCCCGCAGACACTATTAGATTAGTTTTCAAATTCTCAAACACTTCCATATGGAACACAACCACACATTTAAACAATTAAAATTTGCAGTAATATAAATTTCCGCAACCAGGCCAAATTGCCAGCTAGTGAAATGTACAAATACACCCCTGGACTCCCCTCAGTGGATTGTGCCTTCAAATTGCAGGCCTCCCGACAACGATCCTTGCTAAATTAAAATGAATTTGCAGTAATCTGTGCGGTACGACCCATCCATAAACTCTCACCTCAATATCAGCCTCTGTACAGATTTGTCTTTAAAAAGAACAAGGTGATTTGGGTGTTCAAAATAACTAAAGATGGAGCAAGGAGTATAATTTTCCCATCCTGGCAGCGGATTAGACAGTGACTTGTCTCTGGTTCTTTTCATGTAGGATTTAAGTTAAATCCAGAGGGTGTTTTTTTTCTTCGTCTTAATATAGGTTGCTATGACTGTAAAAATCTGAAGAAGAAAAAACAACCACCGATACTCAGATGCCTTGCCAATGTGGGGCGAGTGTCGAGGAATGCACAAGCGTGAGGATGTGTGTGAGATTGGGAGCGACAGGAGGATAAATGAGATTCGGAGGACATCCGGTTTACTTACGTACAGACAGACGAGATCGTTTAAGGTCTGTCTTGTTTATTTGAAACAATCATCTAATGTTGCACGTCTGGCTTACTGTGATTGTACTTGACAGCACTGCGTTATGCTTTTTGTACTGCTTATGTGCGTCTCTACTCTATATTTGCAGCGGGAGTGAAGGCACCTACCCAGGCATTACCTGAGGAGTGGGCCGTGTCATATTTTAACTCCCTTTGTCTTTGACAGATGGCTCGCCTCTAAAAGCTTCTGTCCATGGAGCTGAAGGCTGGACCTGACGTACGAGCGCCGGGCCCAGTTTGATAAATCCACCATGTCACTCTGCGACTGACAGCCATTCATCATGCTTGACTTTCTCGTACGAAATGTTCCGTGTGCCGGATAATTCAGTGGGCCCAATAAAATGCGATTCCTGGAGCTTTTGAATGGCCTCCATCACGCCCCCGTGTAACTCTTTTCAGACTTCAAGAATGTTTTGTCCCTGACTAAGCATGCCGTTTTCTTCTTTCCTCAAGTCGTCTGGTTCAAAATATAGACGTTGACAGAACACTTCATTAGGTACAGCAGAACCGAAAGAAACCTGAATAAAGATGCTCCTCTCAGAAAGCTAAGGCTTTCACTTTGTTCCTAGTGGCCACCGTGAACAAAACAAGATTGCCGTGAGGCAATGCAAACGTGACAGGACGTGAGTTTTGCGGATGCCGGGCGACATGTTTTAACTGTTAAAAAAATGTGCTACAACAGTCATGATGGAGATGAGAAACCTAGTTGGTTGTAGTTAAATAGGGTAAACGCAACTCAACCTGACCGTAAAACCTGAGGCGGTCTGTAGTGGAACAGTAAGCATATGTATTCTCATATGCATCGCACACTTGCGTTCTAAAACTCTTCTAAATCTAAGCCATTTGTTTAATTTACCTACAATGCTCCCCGTGGCATTTTAAAAAATAATTTTTGCAAGACGCTTTTTCACACTGTGTCGTGTGTACGTGAATAACAGGCTCTTTTTCATGTTTAGTGTAAGCTCTATGGGTCCATATTTGTCCTACATGTTCATACTATTACATAACCAGTACATGTAGTACCAATTGTTTACAAATTGTGTTAGGACAAGTCAATGAGAATTAAAAAGAGAGCAATCATCGGAAGTTGTTTGTAAAAGAAACTGACATTTATTTAGTTTTTTCGTAGCACGTTGCTTAATTAGTCTGTTGTGCCCGTAGATCACATATAGAACAGTTATGATATAAAAATGGCTTTTAACTTTACACCCAAAGCAACAACAAAATATCTTTAAAATATGTTTGCTAAAAATACGGACAGGGTAGTCTTCACATCATACTGGAGAATAGCTTGTGATTCTGCAATGAGTACATAGTCATATTTGGGTTTTTTTGTCTTTTTTTTTTTTTTTTTTTTGTTTTTTTGTTTTTTTGTTTTTTTTTTTGCTGCAACTGACATATTCCTTTTGATTCTTCTTCCAATCTCATGTAGTTCTTTTTTTAGGCACTTACCAGGGCATACCAACAACTTTTGTTGTTGTTTTGCTTTTGTTTTTTTTGGCCATAGCACAGCAGCCACCTCAGCTTTGTACTTGTAGTCCGAGATATCCACATTTTCCCCCAGTCATAGTTGAAAAGAGAACTACACAGCATTACTTCTCAAGACACCCATTTTGTAGCAGAATTCCATTATGCTTAATGTGACATTGTAATCAAACATAGTCTGCCGCTTGCCTTAATATAAAGCCAATTATTTAAACTGCTGCATTACAGACGTTTTGTGGTGACATTAACATAATAGAATATATAACAATATTTCCATGAAAAATCAAGAATTCATTTTAAATAGAAAAGAGGACAGGGGTATGTTTCATCAAAAGGCTTTACACCATAGTTCACTGTTATTTGTCTAGTCTACTAAATCTCCTTCCTCGGTATAGACAGGTGTTATTACTGTATCGCTAACTCGTCTATGGATGTTTGACAAAGCACAGACGGTATTGCTTGGGACCACACAGACATTTCCACAATTCAGGACAAATTGAACAGTCAGTTACAAGAGAGCGGACCCTCTTTCTCGTCATCCTCCTCATCATCTAATCTTAACTTTCTTTCCACCGCCTGCGTTTCTGTACGAATCGTACTTAAATGTATCTTCTGGCAGGAAATGCCTCATCCGGTTGATGTTTGCGTCGCTTGATGTCGCAGTTACAAAGCCACCCCGGCAGCTGAGGTTGAAAGTGGGAGAGCAGCTATTTGGAAATTACACTGTTCCATCCCAGTCCAAATGTCTTGCCAGAGTATCTGAGCTGGGGCTCAGCAATGGGTTTGCCTTTTAAACAGTACGACATATTTGTCCACCCCTGCCTGTCGTCGTGTCCAATTAGTGTAAGTCCTTAAAATGCATTGTCAGACACATTTATGACTGTGGCTTTCACTTCCACACCACTCGGCAGCACCCTACCTGAAAACCACAGCTTGGTAAAGAAAGGAGGGCGCCCACCGGCAGCTTCCGCTGGTAACAGCAAAGCTTTGGAGTCGCATTTCCTTAAGTCCCCATTAAGTTGGTGGATCCTCAGAGACACATAAATAAGCAGACAGCCCAATGAAATCCCAGCCAGGAGCACACCAAAGGATGTGATTAGCGCCATGTCCCATTTTTCTGTGTCCTTGGCTGCGAGCTCTAATCCCTTGGTGGTGACATTGACACATTTGGTGTAATGCTTGTAGTGGATGCTGCGGACGTCCACGCATACTATATACTGAGTGGCAGGGCTGAGATGGGTAAGGTTGTAGATTTGGACGTCAGAGGGCACCCTGGTGGAAAATGAAGCAGGAGGATGGTTAGCATTTGACAGGGTGTACCACTTGATGCTGGGAGCCAGAGTGCCTGGGTTTGCCTTCCACCAAACCAGGATGGCAGTTGTCTCCACTGACTTGACCTTGACATTGAGCGAACCATTTTCAGGCCGGGGGAAATATCCATTCACCTCAACTGAAACTGATTTAAGATCAGCTCCAACCAGGTTGTGGGCAACACATGTGTAAGGACCGGCTTCTTTTTCGGTGATGTCGTAGATGTCAAACGTTCCCTCTGGGTGCATGTAGAACTTATCGGACACCGTGTTGGGCATGACTTTATTCCCGGACGGGGTGATCCAGTAGATCTCCGGCTCCGGTTCAGCAAAGGCCCGGCAATGGAGCGACACCGAGCTCCTGCTGCGTACTTTAATATGCCCGGGCATGCTTTCGGGAGATATGAGTGGCAGACAAATCTCCATCATCTCCCTGAAGTGCACCTGTCGGACATGCTGGCCCTCGTACTCCGGAGGCTCGACACAGTACAGTGAGTCGGGCTCCATGAAGCGAATGTTGGTCTTGTTCATGTTCATCCAGCGTACCACACAGTCACAGCGAATGGGGTTGCTGTGCATGCTAACCTCTCTGAGATTCGGGAGTGACTCGACCGTAATTCTGTGGAGGGCACTCAGTGCATTGCCATTTAGCATTAGTGTTTCCAGTCGTGGCAGTTTGTAGAAAGCATTAGGGTGAATGTAGGAGAGTTTCGGGTTGTTGGTGGCTTCTATTTTAGTCAGCTCGGGCAGATTATTGAGGGCAAAACTGTCGATGGAAACAAGCTCTGGCATGCTATTAATCCCTAGCTCTTTTAAATGGAGCATGTCCGCAAAATCCCCTCGCTGTATTCTTGCAATTGGGTTTTTATTCAGATCCAGAAACTTCAGGTTTTTTGCATTTCTCAGGGCAGAATGTGGGACCTCAGGGAACGTATTATCGTAGAAGGAGATGCTTTCTAAGTTATCAAGGCCGGCCAAAGCATTGTCAGGGAGCTGAGACAGGTTCATTCTGGTGAGAACAAGACTGCGGAGGCTGCTGAGAGGTTTGAAATTCATTTCATCGATAGAAAGCACAGGATTCTCACCAATCATCAGAATCTCCAGATTTGGCATGGGTTCGAACCACTCTCTGTGAATGATTTTCAGCTTGTTTGAATTGAGGTGGAGCCGTAGAAGCTTGCTGAGACCCTGGAAAGCCATTTTGGAAATGGAGGAGATGAGGTTGTGATTTAGATAGAGCTCTTGAAGATTTGCCACCTCTACCAGACACTGGTCGGGCATCTCTTTTATTCGGTTCTCCTCCATATGTAGGGACAGAAGCTGAGGCAGAATTCCAAAATGGACCTCGCTCATGGATGAGATGTTATTTTGTGATAAATTAATCTCTGTGATGTTGGCCAGGTAATCCAAGGGTTTGTCTATTTTTGCAACATTATTTGTTTGCAGCAACAGTACTTCTGTGTCCACGGGTAGGTTCTCTGGCAGGTGAAATAGTTCCAAATCATTACAGTCAACAGTCTGTGCCTCCATGTATACAGAACTAGGAGAGAACCAGGGTCTGTTCTCACATACGCAGAGTTTGGGGCAGTCTGGCCTTTTGTCAGTGGCCACAACAAAAGAGGCCACGGCCAAGCCAACAAAGAGACGATCCACGAATGACACGTCCTTCATATTGGTCTCCAGTCGGAAATTGCTCCTCGTAAATTATGTATTATTTGCTGTTCACGAGTGATGAATAATTTGTTGCATCTGCTGAGGTGAATGACTCACCAGCCCTGCCACCTCAACATTCCACTGCAGCAGGGCTCCCAGTTCCCAAGAGTCTTGCTTTGTTTTTGTTGTCGTTGCTGTCTTGCAGTGCAATTGCCCTTGGAGGCAATTACTAACCGCTCAAAGTCAGGGTGCAGGGCCAAGGCTGCAGTCAGGTAGACCAGTGGAATCGGGAGCGATGTAGGGACTTGGCACAGTCACAGGCATCCGTAAAATGTCTCCTCGTCTTTAGAAAGACAGACGTCCTCGCTGATTGTCGGCCACAGCCCAGTCCATTCCAACCTATAAGAGACAAACAAGCCATGAATCACGGTGACCATTACGTAATAACATTGTAACAGCAAAGCCTTTGGACACGTTGACATTTATTAAAGGCACAGTGATATATGTTGACTTTTATTCACACTCACTTTACACAGAACCATGGTTTTAAAAATGTTTGACCTTCTAGGCACGAGCGCTTTCAAAATGGCATTTGTTCTGATGCCAGCCTATTATTGGTTAGAAGTGTGGCTTTATTATGATTCCTAGCTGGCAGATACCCTGTAGCTTGAGTATTAGCCACACGGCAAGCTGCTTCAGAACTCTGGAATATGTCAGTCACCATAGCAACAAGTCAACAGGCAGCCAATGAGACCGCAAGCTTGACCCAGGTGCCGTTTTTACGTGGCTGTTTGAAGCAAACAACGGCAACAATGCACATTCTGTAATCGCCATAACTATTGTCTTTGCAATCATCACATTGGACCACTAATGGGATTGTACAGCTAACAGGAATAGAGTGGTGCATTTCACTCTTGACATTTAAAGAGATGGAATACACTATAAACACTAACTGCGCCCATGTGCAGGCCTGAGGCAGGGGAACGAAAATATTTACTTTATGATTATGGATACATTTACAAATTATCAGTACCACAAAGGAGAGGCACTTGTAAATTGTGATGTTAGTTCAAAGTGAAATGCTGACGTTATC
Organism: Phycodurus eques; assembly: GCF_024500275.1. Lineage (NCBI taxonomy): Eukaryota > Metazoa > Chordata > Actinopteri > Syngnathiformes > Syngnathidae > Phycodurus > Phycodurus eques. Next base: position 9,173,615 of record NC_084546.1, on the reverse strand, counting down.
CTACTACTACTACTACTAATAATAATAACCAAATGGTCTAACACTGGGGATTTTTAAACTTGTCTCTTAATCTCACCCTTTTATCAATACAAAAAGAGTAAAGGGATTTTTTTTTTATTATTAAAGCCGCTGTACAAAACACAAATCCCCTGCGAAATATGCATTTCAATATCATATTTCTGTGACCATAACATTATGACCTCCTCCCCTGGCAATGGCTCAGGCTTGAATTTGTACCGTGACATTTGTAAATGCCTCTTAATGAAGAGACGGGTTTTGATGGTGCTTGTGATATTTCAGGCCTGTGAGAGCAGAGAAAATGAGGATGAAGTGTAATGACGGATGGAGAGCAAGAACAAGAAAAGAGAAATGGTTTCATTTCATCAGAGTCGCTGTTTCCACCTCAGTGGCCACAAGGGAGACGCAGGGAATAAAATACAGTGCAATGAAAATATATCAATAAATACCCATGAACGCTGCACTTGGCTCTGCCGTGCCAGAGGTTCATTTCTCAACTGTTGCTCCAGCATTGACCGGAGACAGGCTGAGAGCTGGGAGACATGGGTATGTGGAGGCAGTGGGAGGAGCAGAGGGAGCGCAAGGGTTTCTCCAAAACTTTGATAAGCTGCAACACCAAAACCATTCTGATAAAACAGGCTAAGCTTCACTGTGGACATGAACTACTTACTGCTCCTCACCCAGGACACCTCGGTCAGTGGGAGCAATGCCTCACTTGTATTTTGTGACGGAATCATTACCCTTTTTTGTTTAACGTTCAGTGTTATCTTGCCTGCATTGATTAAATGTAGGGTGGGATTAGAATGGTTTAACAATTTACAAGATGGTGTGGCTCGCAAACACAATTCCTTGGCAATAAATGAGAATGCGTTTCTGTTCATGAAACTCGACAGCATGCTTAGATCTGGACATGACGAATAGTGCAGGCATTAGTTCCAGACTGAATTCAGCAAAGTTAGTTGCCGCCATATTGACGACGTGAATATTTGGCTGAACAAACCCATTATTCAGAATAAAAATACTTTTTTTAGAACACTTATAGTGAATTACCTACTTAGAATAACAACATAAAATTTCATTCCATAATGTAAAAGGTTAGTGTTGAAAATGTAATGGTAGTGTTGTGTAACTATTTTAATTACCTTCTCAAAGAAATATAAGTAATTACAGTACATCTGATGATTACATTTTGATGACTTAATTTTGAATGAATGCATCAACAGGACCCTTGGCTGTTTCCTTGTTAAAAGTGGACCATAGATCATTATTTTGAAATTGATCATGTTGACCTAATGACAAATGTGCACAAGTTAGACAAGATCGCTTCATATGAAAAACCAGATAAGTGAACGTTCCATAATAAAGTCCAAAATTAGGAAAATCAAACTGTTCAAATGTCAGTTCTTTTCTGTTCAAAAGTATAAGTATGAGTCTAAACCTTTTCAAAATCTCATCAAAACTAATAGATTGTAGCATGAGGTGGCGCTTCGAGGTCATATTTGGAAAAAAAATTATGTTTGAGACTACGGCAGAATGAAACTGGCCAATCAAAAGCCTTTAGAAGGAGGAAGTGAGTTTGAAAAAAAAGCTGAGCTTTTGCAGCTATTTTTCAAATGTAACTAAAATTGTAATGGAAATTTACAAAAGCAACTAGAATTGAACCACACATCTTTTTTTCACCAGTAATGGATTACAAGTACATACGATTTGTATTCAATTATGTAATCTCATTACATGTAATTAGTTACTTCCCAACACTGCTGCCCATCTTGTGTGCATTTTTTACTGTGATTTGCTCGTCATCTTCCAAATAAACGTTTCAATCCAAAAGTAGTTTTAGCAGTAAATTGGTATTGTGCGGCTGCATCATGTGATGATGGCCGCGCCCCGCGAAAGATGTGACAATCGGGTCCACAAACCACTTGCGCTCACCTATTAATAAGACGTCCGGTCAAGCGGCCCAACGGCAGCCCCACCCTCCCTCAGCAGTTCCCCACAGACCCCCTGCCGCTGTAAAGCATTAATTTCCCACAAAGCTCTGCTCACTGGCAGTTTTAATTGGCAGAGAATGTGAAAAAAAAAAAAAAAGGAACAGTTTGACATGGAGTCGGTGATGTTGTGTTGACCGCTATGAACTGCAGTCAATGTAGCTGTGCAATTAGTAGAAAAAAACAAGAGTTCAATGCAAGGGAAGTGGTTGCTGTTTGATTGGCGCTCAAGGGGGGAAAAAAGCTACATTTGGCTGCTGTTGGACCAAGAAAGACATGTTAATATTGGAGGGGCAAGCACAAGATCGATGTGTGTAAATTGTTCCAGGAAAATCTCCAGCAGAGAATTAGATAATCAACAGCTGGTAGTTATCGCCTAAAAGGCTTGAAACTACTTGAAATACATTAGGCCGTGACATTTGCACGGGATCCAATGGAGGTCCTTTATAGGTCAGTCTAAGTTGTTCATTCATGGAGCTAACGCGGGCTCCCAAGTGTCAAAAGATGAACAGGAGGGGAATCACTCATGTGACACGTTTTGGAGTCCCTACGGTGGGCACTTTGTCTTGGCTCTTTTTTTTTTTTTTTTTTTTTTTTTTTTAATGTTACCCAGACATATGTTTTTTTGGCAGATTGGATTTCTTGGCATATGTGCCCAGAATACAACATGTAGATTATTTGCACTCACATTTGCAGTTCTGTCAGGCTAATCACGATATACCTGAATTTGGATGAGTTCTCATCACAGTTCAAGGTGAAAAGCTTTTTCATTCAGCTCTTGGCAGCGCCTCACACTTAACTTTCCCACCGGGCCACCTCCATTATGCGCTGAGGCTGTTTCTGGCCAGTAATGGCACAAATACAGTTTGATTGGAGACCAGTGAGATATGACCACTTTAAATTAATGAGCGTTCACACCAGGGGCACAAAACGTTGGTCCCGGGTGGCTCTACGGCACTAATTCAGGCCTGCTGCCTGACTCAAGTTGGCCATGGCGCCCAACGACCGGGCAGAACTGTTTGTTTTATGCTGTTTATTGAAAAGGGATATAAATCTTCCCTCTGGCTTCATGGGGCTTGGATGGGATTTAGTGGAGCAAGGACATAAAGATGATTGCTATGCTGCAGGTTGGGTATTCATCTGTGCCCTGTGTGGTTACAGGGTAACCTACAGTTCCTGGGGGGAGAAAAAAAAAAAAAAAAAATGAAATTAAAATACTTACTCTACAAAATACACTAGGTCGTGGCACACACTAGAGAGAATTTGTCGGACGTAAGCTTTGGAAAACCTCCACGTGTCAGTTTTCGTGGGGAGCAAAATGCCCCATGGGGAGGTGGGTGATTACAAGGCCTGCACGGTCTAAGTGGTAACAAGGCGGTGTTGCATCTGCTGAGTGGCGGTAAAAGACATAAAGGTCAGATGTATGCGGAAAGTAGGGCAGAGTCAAATTACCTTGACGTCCATTGGTAATAGACCTGCGTTCACTCCCCTGCTCTCGTCCTACTCTGGGCTTTTTCTTGAGTTTGCACTCCACTCTATCTCTTTTAGAATCCTTTTTTATTACTGCTCTATTGAACTGGAAGAGAATTAGCCATTTTCTTCCTCTCCCCATCCTTCTTTTTTCTTACCAATAAACCCTTTCTTTCATGTCAGCACAAGTTTATAATAGTAATTGTTGTTGTCGTTGTGTTGCTGCACAGGTCAGGCTCTCTTCAGACTCTCTGGATCTGTTTCTCAGATTAACCTGCCCTCAAGTGCATTGACTGTAAATAGCAAAGACGGTGTCTACAGGGAGGCATGGATCAAAAGGTAGAACTGGCCATCTAATAATTGGTACTATGATGTCTCCGAAACGCCATGGAGATGTGTCCTTGAGGAAAATAATTATCCTTAAAATGCTCCTCCATGAGCTGCATATATAGGACCTTACGTGACAGCCTCTGCCAGTGCAGTATAAATGTGTGGGCAGCCTCTGCCAGTGCAGTATAAATGTGTGGGCAGCCTCTGCCAGTGCAGTATAAATGTGTGGGTAAAAGCATGAATATGAATTTGCTGTAAAGTGCTTTCTGTCATTGGTAGACTGGAAGTGCAGTTTATTATTGCAGTCGATTTTCATTTCTTATTTCTAACCAACACTCTGTGTAAGTGTAAGAAAATATATATTGACATGGGTAGCATTTCAGTTGTAAATTTGTACTGCAGGATTAGGACGATTTGTTTTGAGAGATGAAGGAATATCCAATTCAGTTTGGGATATACTGTATTCCATCTCTGGACATTTCCTCCAACATCTCCATGGTTTGGTGTCTTACTTTGTACTGAGGATGATGTCGATGTTGGTCTGAAGAAGGAAAATGATAGCGCCCACGCAATAATGGATGCTAGAAGTGTACATGTGACGATGCGTAACACTGGCTTGACACGACCGAGCCACTTCCGATCCTCTGGTTAAGCCCCTCTGTGGGTGGATACCGCTCCAAGGCTTCACTGTCACTCCCTTTGACCTTCACCTGATTGATTTGCTATTATACGTTCATCAAGGTAAGAAGGAAGTCTATTAAAGAAAACCTTTGCAGCATATATGCATAATGAAGCAACCCATATGCAATGTGTGTAGGTGTGTGTGCATGTTGCACCAGTTCGACACTTTTCGCCTTTACATCTGCACCTTGTATGGCCGTGGCCATTGGCGAGTTGGTCGTTAATGTAAAATCGATGCTCCGAATTAACCACAGGACCCCGTCTGTTTTTTTAATTTTATTTATTTATTTTTTTTATTTTTTTTTTATAAAAAGCACTTCCCTGGACACAACCTTCCCTAGGGCTCAACGAGCAAAACTATCGAACGCTAGTACACCTTGCTGCATTAATGACTGTGCACAGACAGGAACAACAGAATACAGCATCACTTGAAATGCATGAATTTGCAGACCCAAAGTGCGAGCACATGAAATAGCTGACCGTGTCGTTGCGGTGTAAAACAAACACACATAATGTGTATACATACCACACTGGTGAAAGCGCACCATTTGGTTTCTTTCTAATTCGCATTGGGCTGCATTTTTTTGTTTGTTTTTAAACTTAACACAAAGTATCCACATTTGCGGTACCACGGATAAGGTCAAAGGTATCGCGAACGGTCCAACAATCATTTGTATGGGCGCATAATCACGCTCACTCTTGAGAAAAATCTGCATAATGTCCCACGTATTGCTGCTGGCCAGAATGAAGGGAGGGAGGAGGAGGAAAATGGTGCCACTGGCATATTCCTCAAAGTCAGTGCCAAATTGAATCAGCAGGTGCAAATGTGGCACGTGTGCCGCCTCAGAGATGCACAGCTATCTATATTCATATTAGTAATATAGGGGCGGTCAAGAGGCCATGAGCCTATAGGGGGAAGTTCCCCCGGCAGACAGAATTATACGCCATCGAAATGCATTTATGGCAATATTGAATCTCTTTATGACTTCAAGTGGTCTCAGATTGACTTTCTGTGTGTGTTAATTTTGCCTCACCTAAAACATGAATGTGGTATTTTCAAATGGCTTCTGGGAGACAGTTTCAGCATCGTGTTCACATGCACAAGATGGTACATGAAAGAATTGTCATCACTGATTTATCAGGGCCGAGGGGCTATACTATATGATGGACCATGCAGCAGAAGCCCTTCGATGTCATTCTTGTTTTCCCATGTTTGAAACTGCAATATGGGCATATGTTCCTATCATGTTCAACTGTGATATACAGTAATCCTTTGCTGCATCACAGTTACTGGGGATTCAGTGCATTGCAGATTTTTTTTTTTTTTTTTTTAAATAGGTCAGTGTAGTGCAGTAACTCACCTGCACAAATTCGATAATTATTATTATTTTTTTTCATTGCCTATATGATTTTAATGTGGCAGCAATGACTCACATAAGGTCAACTGGACTCTTATTCCGAGCAGAAAAAAAACAAAAACTTACTGATCTCAACTCATACGTTTGGTAAATCACCAAATTACTCGAGGATACAAAGAACATGACCAGAAAGCCACTGTTTAAAACACAAGACACAGTCAGTTTTATGAAATAAATTTCCAAATACCAATCTTAGCTGGATGAAGAGCTAATGCACACACTCTTAACAATATTGATAGGAACAAATGAAATTAAAGAGCAACGTTTAGCTTGTTTAAAAACATCACCACAATAAATTCTGGATTCCCATAATGCTTTTCGCTGATTACATTGCCAGGTCTGTCAGTGTGAGGAACGGTCTGTCAATGCTTCAGGCAGGAGATCACCTGTTCACAAATGTCGGCATGGGCTGTTGTGCATGTCATTCAAGCAGAGCACATCCGCCGAATAGGCATGTGCTTTTGGAGAGTGTGTGGATGGTGGCCTCAAGTGGACAAATAAAATACCCGCACCTCTCTAAAGTATCACATGTTGGCATTGAATTGTATATATGAAACTTGTCAATTTATATAATATAATAAATAATGGGTCACTACCTCACAGATTTCATTTATTGCACAACCCCTGCGATACATGGTTTACTGTAAAGCTACGCAATGTTGCACTTATCAGCTTTTATTACTTGTTTTTGCAGAACACGGCTCCCTTTTACTTGTTTTATCTATGAATACAAGAAATAGTATTGCTCCAAGATGCAAAAGTAAATTGCAAATGTCATGTGATATAGATGCGCTATCAAATGTCATTGTGACCTTTAGATATGGTCTCACAAAAGCCACCACAGTGACAAATCCTTTTATATTTTCTTTTGTTTGTGAGGTTTTCGATGCAGCTTGTCAAATATATGTACAAGAAAACCCACAAACCCACCCTGCATGTTCTTGGTGCCCTCGGTTTGTGCTTATTCCATTTTAATGTGCATCTCTGCCTGTTTGGGAACAGAATGCTATCAGAGAGCAGACGCTCGGCTGCGCCAGCTGATCCCCACCACCCTCCCCCGCAGCCATATTGTGAATATGTTTACATGTATTTCGCTCGGCGGGCCCGGCGCACAAGATCCTGCGGCATCTCGTTACCGTCGCCGCGCAAAACGTAGGAGATCATCCTGAGATTGATTTGATTTTGAGCTTCCCCCTTCGCCCACACATTTGTCACCTCCCAGGGACCTGCTGCCCTCTACCTACAGAAAAATGCATAATGTCGAACACCAACACAGTGTAAACGACACTCTCCGAGCCTCCACAAGGCCACTGCGGGTACAATATCTTTTCCGGCAACACCACATACACACACACACGCACCTTATTGCCTAGAGATCAATAGGCAATTCCCTGAGCCACTCACATTAAACATATGACTTGTTGTGGACATGTAATATAGATTTGTTTTGGAGCAAATGTGCCCAAAATAATGAAGCTAGCCATTAGTGCTGTGCTTCAGTTGTTGTCGGTGGTTTTTTTTTGTACATTTCAATGAAGGACTCTTAGCAAGCCAGTTTTTCTTTTTTTCTTTCTGTCTGTTCCTTTCTAGGCAGCTTTTTGGGGAGGGCTGAGCCAGTCCCCCAGTGAAGGCCCAAATGTATTCTAACCACCATCCCGGCATAGAGGAACACAAGCATTGTGCTCCACCTGCCTTTGAAATGTGCACCAGCACATCATCTGCTGGACGACTTACATTTTGGACCAAGAGGGTGCGCGAAGAGCTAGATAAACGCCCTATTGGTTTGGCGATGAGAGAGCAGCTCTCTCTCTCTCCCTCTCTCTCTCTCTCACACACACACAGCTAGATGCCTGGTGTGTGGGTGTGCGTGAACACGCACATGCAGTGATGATGCTGAGGGAGCTCAAAGATGCCTCACAGTGGCTGCTTTAATTACGCATTGGATGCACTGTGCCGATGCACCCGAGTCAATTCAGCGTGCATAGGAGGAGTGTGTGCATGTGCCAGGGGAAGGAAGAGGGGGGTAAAAATCAAAAGCTGCGAATATGTAATGCACTTTCATGGCATCGGTACACTTGTGTGTTGGCAACAAAAAAACGGAAGGGAGGAGGTGAGGATTTCTTCGAGACGTGTCTGGAGTGCGCTCACTATGCATGACCTGGGGACATACAAGTGCGCGTTCCTTACTTCCACACTTGGCACCATCCAGCAATCCTCTTGCATGTTGACATGGGAGGATCATGCGTGCATGCAAAAAAAATTCAAAATGTGGTCAAACTGGCTTTAGTCGTTACCATCATCAGCATTTTTAGACACTGCTATTTTTGTGCGTGTGTGTGTGTGTGTTCAGAAATGGCTGAACACGAATCATTGAATGTAGCCTTTTGTTAACTTGCGATGTGCGTTTGCGCAGATGCGACCATCCAACAGTGGATCCGACGCAAAAAAAAAAAAGATGCACTATCGTATCTTATACACAAGTAAACTTACCGTGTTTAACATTGCAGCCCTCGAAGCAGCGAGTGTGGACAGTATTCCCGTCAAGTGCGCCGCTCTGGTGATGAGACGCCAGTCAACAATGTGTGGTCCTTTCGGTCAGACCTCTGCTCCTCACAGTTGAACCAGATGGAGGAGGGGAGGGGAACAGGGGGAGGGGGGGGGGGGAAATGTGGAAAAGTCCAAGTGTTGAGAAAACACAAAGAAGCCTCACGCGTGTCCTTCCCTTGGCGTCGTCAGAGAGGCTGACGGAGGCAGCATCCCTCTCCGTGTCGACCCGCCGCCTCCTCACTCACTAGTCATTAGAGGATGAGATTTAGTCCCCGCCTTCCCGGGAGTGAGCCAATAGCGTCAGAGGAGCTCGCTGCATCCCTTCTCTGATTGGTGGAGGGGGTCTGTCGGTCATACCCAATACGGTCGCTCGTTCTTATGTGTTGGAGGGGAAGAACGCTGCAAAAAGTGCCCGTCAAACTCGTTAATATAGTCATGGGCATTGAAATATTGGAGTTAATTCTGACAGATTGTATGCAAATGAGCATAATTGAGACCCACTTTATTAACTGCCAGTGTAGGGATGGGAACAGATTACAATTTCCATCATTCCATAATTGATGCTACTGATCAATCTGATATCAAATCTCATTGTGTGAGGGAAAGAATACAAATGATATATATAATTGATGTCATTATCATGATATATATGATATGATACAAAAGATGTTTCTACTTAATGCTGTACGAAATGGACAAAAATGTCTATCCCGAGAAGTAATATCTCAGAATTTATATCCTGATATAGTATTTTTTTTTCCCTTAAAATTACATGAAATTAACGTAGTAATTTCCTCTGATGTTATCTCCATTTCTAAAATATTTTACGTAAAGCCATTAAATCACGTAAAAATACAACGAAACACAAATATCCAGTGGAAAAAATATAAAATATCTGGCGGGATAACCAATTTTCAAGGAATGTAACTGATGTTGTGTACATTGTAATGTACTGTACTGTACAATGTTGTTTACATCCATGCTCCTTTAGCAGCGGTGTTAACCAGTATTTGCAGGTGATGTGCCTCTGTGTTTCTGCCTGTCTGTATTCGTCTTGTTCTGCTTCATTTACGGTATATTACACCCTTTCTGGATGATGTAGGTTTTAGCTTCCAATAATAAAGAATGAAGTGCTGCATTTGATTTATTTTTTGTTTGTTTGTAGTTTATCTTATTCTATTTTTGTATATTTTTTTTCTCTCATCTTTGTTTTTCTGGTTTGTTTTTTAGGTCCAGAGAGGGCAGGGATAGATCACCCACCACACACATGCGCACTAATAAAATTTGAATGCATAGTATACCTGTATTGGTTTTTACCAGTCTTGCAAAACATGCAAACGTAAAAAAAAAAAAAAAAAGCGAAATCATTTTCCTTATGAATCTCACATTATGCATGTGTATCGTTGGGTTTGTGTATCCTAATTTTTTGTAATCCATGTATTTTCCAAATTAGTTTTTAACTAATTCACTACCAGCCTTCCCAGTTAACATGGATATTTGACTTCTAAAGCCGTCAATGGCAGTGAATGTGTTAAGTTAAAACAATATAGTAACGATTAGTTGTTTTCACCCAGTCCATTCATGACAGACCACGCAATTTTAAGAATGTCATACTCGTGAGCAATTTTTTTTTGCAGTGTGCAGTAGAAGGCAGAGCAAGGGAAGAAAATGGATATCTGTACCTATTAGCTCCAGAGTTCCCCACTCAGATCCCAGGAGGCTTTCTAACACAATGTTCTACAAACTGATGATCCTGGAGGTCGGGCAGGGTTAGCCGCAGCCTCTCGGCGAGACAGAGACATCCCTCATCTGTCAGTCCAGAAAGTTCTGATCCAAAACTAGTTCTGCTGGAGGTAATTTGTGTCTAATGCAGTCTCTCCAAGTCATAATGTGTGCATATATTGTTACTATATGATGTCACAGTGCATGAAGTTTTTGTTTTCGACTTACATTCTTTTTATTCCATTTTATTTTTTTGGCAATATGACGACCACATGTAAAACCAGAGTCATCCAATGTTAAATTCTCCAGTTTATTGAGTTAACACTCTCGGTGTTATTTCATATAATGTAATGAAGAAGAAATTTAGTGTGCAACTTCAACAACAACTGTCTGTGAGTCACTGTTGTTATTGCGCTCTAGGTGAGGAGGCTTTGCTAACGAGCTGACAGGCTACCTGACAGAATGACACATTTATTTTTTTCAGCTACATATTTGTGCACAGGTTATAAATAGACTACATTCTGTCTGCAGGAACACTGCGTGGTTGATAACAATCATCAGATCTACTAATAGTACACGTTTCTGTTATTGTTAGATTTGTAATTATTTGTGATGATTATGATTCATGGGTCACTACATTAGGCACACCTACACAATATATGCAAGCGCTGCATAAAATATTTTTACTTTACATAGATAATTATACTGAAACCAGGGCTGGACTGGTAATTTGGCAAAGTAGCTAGGGTTTTTTTTTTCTACGAGACCGAGCCACAATTTAGAAGGGCACCGCATTGGTCCATTTTCAATATAGGCAGTGGACTAAATCAAGATATAGTACAAAAGCAGCTCAAACACTTGCCCCACTGGGATCCAAGACGATTTTGCATGCTCTTGTCTTAGTTCTGGCAGCGTGCAAATCCTCAAGGGCGGGTACCGACAATTTTTTTGGGTAGTTTTGATTGCAGTCGGAGTTTGTCCTATTTTGTGGCAGCACCAAACCCGACTGTGATGGATGAACACAGGACTGATTCAATGACTGCTGTGTGGAACTGCCTCAACAGCTCCTGTGGCAGGCCGTGCTTCGTCAGAAGCTGCAGGAAGTACATCCTCTGCTGGGCCTTTTTGAGGATGGAGTTGATGTTGGTCTCCCACTTCAGGTCCTGAGAGACTGGAATTCCCAGGAACTTGAAGGTCTATCTGGGGGCCTTATCATATAAGAACAAAACCTTCCTCGATGTTAGGATTGCCAACTCTAGTTTTACAATATGTAAGTATGACATTATATTAAAAAAATATTTACAAGCAAAAATGCAGAAAAAACAAAATTCATCAAAAACATCAGCTCTTTAGTGATACATTTGCTGACCTTGAAGTTCACGCAGTACTATTATCATCAGGCGATCAGTGACAAGCAGAGGCTAGATTATAGCATTTTAGATATTTGGGTTAAAGGCGTTTTGCAATTTAAACATTAAGTATATATATTAAAAAAAATATCAACTAAAACTGTATTATTACCCAAAGGTATGCCTGCAGTAAATAAGAGTAAGACGGTGTTAAATGCCTTGTTTTTAGCTTAGTGCATTCCTGTCACAGCTTTTTAAAGATGCGAGTGTGGAGGTGCAGTAAATAAGACAAGGAGACGAGAACCAGTCATGTCACTTTACACATACAAACTGTTTTCACGTCAAACAGCCAACCACTCCCTTTGAAGCCAACGACTCCCTTTCATCTCCTGCCCCTCCCTTGAAGAGACATGTCCCCGGTGAATGTCTCCCTCTTGTGGGTCACCACAGGGGTACCGTTTGAGCTGTTAAATCGGGGAAATTCAGTTTTCAGTCAATTTACTTATTTGCGTTCCACAAAGGTTATTTGATACACTTCTTAAGTAATGATTAACTGTATCATTTTAATAAGCCTAAAGACAAAAAGTTGTGTTTTATCATGATACTGTTATTGTTTATTTTGTTCCAAGCATGCCTGAAGCCAACTCCAGCCCTTTCTTTTCAGTTATCTTAGTTGGTGTCACGCATTACAATGGATCTTTTCCGATGATCAAAAAATACAACTGTTACATTTAGATACTGAATAGAGCTCAACACATGTGTAGGTAGACCCCAATGACAAACAACAAATGAACAAATCCAAGCACTGGTAGGATGATCCCATTTGATAGTGTTTTGATCATTTACATTGTTGCAGTTTTTCCAGGTGGTTTCAATAATTATTTTTTTTTTCCATTTAGTTTTTTTTAATTGTTTTCAATTTACCACTTGATACATTACCGCTCCTTCTCTTCCTGTCTCGTGAAGCCAGGCTATTAAAGCAGCAGTTGAGGAGAGTGAAGAGAGACAACATAACATTTAAACCTCACCACAGTGATTAGAGTTGTGTTTGGGATCATAGTAAAATACATTCTTTTGGGGGAACACGATCATAAATTTGGAGTTGGTTGTGCCCCGCTAATTATAAGGGGCTGGTCTAAGCCAAAAATGCCTCATAAAAATGTGCATGCAACGAGACCGTTCAAATACATGAACAGGCAGTTATTATGCCTTATGGAACTGGCTTTTTCTCACAGCAAAGTGAAAATACGAGCGCGAAAGCGAGCAAGAAACAAAGGTCTACTTTGATATTCTCGCACTAAAACAAAAGCTTAAATCCAGTTATATTGAACGGAATCAATTTTTTAAGAGCTAATACAACCCTGACTGAAATGGTCAAAAGGGTGTTTATGTAACAATATGAGCAGAATTGTTGATACCGCAGTCGTGTTGGACTGTGCGTGTCCAATGCGTGTACAGTACTGTATGCTGTTACTGGCAACCACGTGCAAGATAGCGTTTGCTGTCGTATTTGAAAGAAGCGACTTGCAGGTTGGCTGTTCAGATCCCATTTAAATGTGTTATGTGCTACACTGGAAAGACTATTTTTAATTTCCCCAGACTGTTTAGTCCCCGGTGACTTCCGTCGGTTCTCTCAATGTCATCTCTCGAGAATGACAGCAAGATTGCACGTTATATTTGTCTACATGTGCTTTCTAAAGCTGCCTTTGTCCTCAGATTTGAAGCATTGTGGTTCTTTTAATCTGATGGGCCAGGGAAGCGCGTTCCCTATGAAACATGATGTATTGTCATTATTTGAATGGCTATTTTTAAGTGACGACTGATAGTTTCTTGCAGTTTTCGCTTTCAAAGACTAGTTTCATTTTTTTTTCCGTCCAAAAAAATAAATGTACAGCTGTGTCATGTCATGTTATACACAAGAGGACATTGTTTCACATTGATCTGACGACACATAAAACGCCTCACTTTGACATTCTATACACTACAGAAATAGGCTACAAAAAGGAGATTTTAAAATATTTTAAATTGTGTAGTGGCATACTAATATGTGATTATTTCTTTTTTTTTTTTTTTTTTTTTTTGAGGCACAGAGGGTGATAGAAATCGAAGTATTAGAATTATTATTTTTTGAAAGAAAAAAACTGCCTATGTAGTGGTCCTTACTGGAGGAATGGGGCAGTGACAGCTCATTCAGCATTTTTTCCCCCTCTGCCGATACCTTAGACCTCCTAAGTTGACCATGGAGACTTCACAGCTCATGAAGCAAGTCAAGGGTGCAGTCAACTCGCCATAAAACCACTCCAATTCACTCTGAGTCACGGGGGAAGCCTCGATTGTTCCTTGACAAAAGCAGAAAATTGGCCCGCCGTGAAAAATGCCTTAAATTTAATGCTATAAAACACTATTTTGAGGCAAGGGCGAAAAGAGGGTGGGCTTGAGCCCGTTTGAAGAAGGCACGAGGTGTTTACAGTGTAAATTATGTCCTTCGCCCGCGCTTGTTTATTGCAGAGTTTGGGGAATATTGCGAAGGTGTTTCATGGTGACATTTTGTGACGTGTTCCGCCGTGGGAGAAAAGGCCACGGAGGGCAGCGGAATTTATTGACTGAATTTCACAGTTATAAATGGCTCTTTTACAAGTGACATAAAGAAAATGATATGTCCTCTGCTGAGGCTGTGCACATCCGTGCGCTTGTTCCGTGCACAGGCAGCAGTCACGGCACTTATTGTGACTAACGTCTCGCTCGATAGACTATAACTTGGCTTCTGATAAAGATTGCACGGAGAATGGAAGATTACGGTGGAGTATTTTTAGTACTTGGAGCACTTCTTGCATAAACTCTACCCACTTTTCTACCTCAAAGAAATATCCCGCTTATGTAGTTCACTTTCATTGTCTTAGACAGTTTGCAGACTCCCAGTCCCAGCCCACAGAATTAAAATTGATACTCATCTCTGAGAAAAGCCACTTTCAAAAGAGGCTGCTATCTGTTCTTAACAGTACATATGCTCCCAAAAATCACCCTGAGGCTTACATCTCTTTCTCCTAAATGCAGAAAAAGAATCCACATTTGAGTATGCTAACTTGGGTAGTACTTTAGCAAGTAAACAATCTGTTTGTAATTAAAAAAATAATAATAATAATAAGCATGCATGTTGTATCGTTTAAAGAGCAGAGTAGAATATTACCAATTAAAATAGTCATAAAATTTGAATGGAAGAAAGTAATAATTATGAATTATTTCTATATGTCTACGACTTGGCTGAATGGCCGGTATAGTCCACAGTTGGAGGCTTTTTAATGGTCACACCGTTCACATTTACTTTAAAGTGTCTCAGCTTTGATACCGAATCTATTTGTAGCTAATCACACCCACTACATTAGCCATGACGTCAAATATCAGCCCCGTGGGTGCGCCTTTAAAAATAGTTCAGACTCACATACTGGCACCATCCATCCATCTCTGCTTTAACACTAAAATAATCACAAATGCTATTATGTTTAAATGCCTAATCCATCCATCCATTTTCTCCGAGGTCGGGTCACGGGGGCAGTAGCTTTAGCAGGGATGCCCAGACTTCTCTCTCCCCAGCCACTTCATCCAGCTCTTCCGGGGGCATCCCGAGGCGTTCCCAGGCCAGCCGAAGGATGTAGTCTCTCCAGCGTGTCATGGGTAGGAAAGTAGATTGACCGGTAAATCGAGAGCTTCGCCTTTTGGCTTAGCTCCTTCTTTACCACAACGGATCGATACAAAGTCCGCATTGCTGCAGACGCCGCACCGATCCGCCTGTCGATCTCCCGTTCCATTCTTTCCTCACTCGTGAACAAGAACCCAAGATAATTGAACTCCTCCACTTGGGGCAGGATCTCATCCCCGACCCGGAGAGGGCACGCCACCCTTTTCCGACCGAGGGCCATGGTCTCAGATTTGGAGGTGCTGATTCTCATCCCAGCCGCTTCACACTCTGCTGCGAACTGCTCCAGTGAGATTTGGAGGTCACGGCTTGATGAAGCCAACAGAAACACATCATCTGCAAAAAGCAGAGAGGCAATACTGAGGCCACCAAACCGGACCCCCTCTACACCTCGGCTGCGCCTAGAAATTCTGTCCATAAAAGTTCTGAACAGAATCGGTGACAAAGGGCAGCCTTGGCGGAGTCCAACCCTCACCGGAAACGAGTCCAACTTACTGCCGGATATGCGGACCAAACTCTGACTCCATCAAAGCAGCCCGTATCAGGGGGTTCGGTACGCCATACTCCCGAAGCACCCCCCACAGGACCCCCCGAGGGACACGGTCGAACGCCTTCTCCAAGTCCACAAAACACATGCAGACTGGTTGGGCAAACTTCCATGCACCCTCAAGGAACCTGCCAAAGGTGTAGAGCTGGTCCACTGGTCCACGGCCAGAGTGAAAACCACACTGCTCCTCCTGAATCTGAGATTCAACTTCCCGACGGACCCGCCTCTCCAGCACCACTGAATAGACCTTACCAGGGAGGCTGTGGAGTGTGATCCCCCTGTAGTTGGAACACACCCTCCGGTCCCCCTTCTTAAAAAGGGGGACCACCACCCCAGTTTGCCAATCCAGAGGCACTGTTCCCGATGTCCACGCGATGTTGCAGAGGCGTGTTGACCTGGACAGCCCTACAACATCCAGAGCCTTGAGGAACTCCGGGCGAATCTCATCCACCCCCGGGGCCTTGCCACCGAGGAGCTTTTTTACCACCTCGGTGACCTCAACCCCAGAGATCGGAGAGAGAACCCAGACTCTGCTCCCTCATGGGAAGGCGTGTCGGTGGAATTGAGGAGGTCTTCGACGTATTCTCCCCACCGGCTCACAACGCCCCATCCCCACTATAAACAGTGCTGATGGTGCACTGCTTCCCCCTCCTAAGACGGCGGATGGTGGACCAGAATTTCCTCGAAGACGTCCGGAAGCCTTTCTCCACGGCCTCACCAAATTCCTTCCATGCCCGAGTTTTTGCTTCAGCGACCACCAAAGCTGCATTCCGCCTGGCCCATCAGCTGCCTCAGGAGTCCCACAGGCCAAAAAGGCCCGATAGGACGCCTTCTTCAGCTTGACGGCATCCGACACCAACGGGTTCGGGGATTGCCGCCACGACAGGCACCGAACACCTTACGGCCACAACTCCGGTCGGCCGCCTCAGCAATGGAGGCGCGGAACATGGTCCACTCGGACTCGATGGACTCAACCCATTACCCTTTTGGGCTGTGCCCAGCTGAGCCCCATGCGTGCAGGCCCAGCCACCAGGCGCTCGCCTTCGAGCCCCACCTCCAGGCCTGGCTCCAGAGGGGGGCCCCCGGTGACCCGCGTCCGGGCAAGGGAAACCTGAGTCCATTTTTTGCCATTAAATGCCTAATGCCTTAAAAATTACCACCGTAATGTTTATTCTTGATATGCTATAAAATGCAAATTTCCATTCAATCTCTTATCATCCTGTGTGTGATCCAATTAAACGCAGCGTCGTCATGGTATATAAGAGGGAATCCTATTTTTATTCTTCATGATAATTGTACCTATGCGACATGTTTTTAAAACGATATCCTCCCCCATAAAGCACCCCGAGTTGGCAAACAGCGGGCGTTGTATGATCCTTGTGCATTATTTGTATCACGCTGGGAATGATCAAATCAACGCATGTAAATATGTTGCATAATGAGCTGCGTTTGAAGAAAATAAATAGGCCTATTTAGTACTTGTAGCAATTAAAGAAACAAATTGTTGCATTGTTCTTGTACTCACGAATGCAATTTACGCAGAAGCATGCCAGTTAGCTCGTGCGGTATGCGTTGACCCAGTTGACGTTTAAAGACAACCTGACAGTTGGTGTTGCGGGCCAATTTACTTCACAATAATACCAAGTGCCACAGACCTATCTGTAACCAAAATGTCTAAATAATAGTAAATCAGCCCTGTAAACAACATGCTGAAGCGTTTAAAATTGAAGGGAATGAGCTTGTTGAAAAAAAACCTAATCACAGGGTCCATTTCTCAGCTCAGTGGATGCTCCGTCCCCCTTGGTTACTGTTGCTATGCCGGTCAAGTCTCATAACAGGCACATGAAGAGATGGATGGTCACATGTATGCCTTGGACAATTTAAGCCAGGCCGGGGCTGGGGAAAATGGATGTGACGTGCCGGAGAATCTGCGGTTGCATCACTGGCATTGTTGCTGCAGAATGTCTGGTTTGTTTTTTTGGGGGGGAGTTCGGGCCAGAGGGATGACACAAGGTTTTGTGTGAGAGCAACATCGAAAACCGCGAGAGTCATTCGTCAGGGGAGGATTCAAAAAAGGTCACGGCTCAGCCATCTGCTCCAGTTGAAAGTATATATATATTTTTTTAATTAATGGACATAAGTATGCTGTCATTCGGACTTCACCATTTTTTATCGTTCTCTTATTATTATTATTACTAAAAACAATGGAAATGGCCAATTATTTACATTGACTACTTACACATATGGTATTATGATAACATCTAGCTCGTGAACAGTCATCCCAAATCCACGATATCGTGTCCTATATAGTGAGTTTGCCATTTTGTAGGGCTGTTTGAATGTAAGGTGAGTCAAGGTTATTCCCTATATCGTGCCGTCAATGTATTCCACAATGTATCTTGAATAGGAGTGAAAAAAACGATAGTCACTAGAAATGAACACAGTGTATCCCTTGATGCATTGACCCGATAAAGAAAATGCACTTCCCGTTTCCAAGGTATTGGTTGATTTGGTTGAAAATGTATGATTTACGTTGCGAAAATGTCTTGGATAAAAGTAACGCAACGCGTCACAACAAGGTTGGATAAAGTGCTGTTCGTATGAATTCTGTCACAGAAAGTCCACCAGCTGACGTCGATCCGGTACATTGCAATCATGCGACAGCAGTCATGTAATTAAAGTTGCATTCGAGTAGTTCGGTTTGTCTTTGGTTTCCATGGTGAGGAAAGGTCAGTAGCCAGTAAGCCAGTGTTTAATGGGGCTATTTCTTTCACATTTTTTATTTTGTTTTAAATAAAGAGTGCATTGCACTGACAGATGTCTTGCCGTGCTAATCTTCAGTGACTGCGGTCAGTTTGTAGCAATACCGAACTGTCCACCCTGTCAAAGACCGAAAACAGGTTGGCTGCACTGTCATGTAGGACGGAGCCCATACATGTCAGCAAGTTGATTTTACTCAAGCAGTGTGGCAGCTCGCAATGATTTGCTCCGGCGCCGATGTCAAATGCATCACACCTCTCTGCTAACAGCTGAACACGCTGCCATAATCCCTGTTGGTTTTCCCAGTCAGGAGAGAGTTAAATATTTGTATTCTTCATCGTCCTTTTCGTGCTTCTCTTCCTCGCAAGCCGTGTCTCCAGCGCAGCGGCATAAAAAGGCAAAGTTTTGGTCTTTTTACACCGTGAGAGGCGAGGCTGAGGCACATCGCCCGAGGATGTTTCATATCCCCTCAGCCCTGCTTGGATTCTCGCACACTCCAGCACCTTATTCAACTTTTTCTTTCTTTCTTTTTTTTTTCCTAATCACTCATCTTTCCTTTCTTATCTCACTTATATCTCTCCCTTTCAACTAGTCCTCCGCCCTCCTTACCTTTGCACCTCCTCATCCCTTTTTAATTCTTCCTTTCATATGTCTCCCCGTCGGCTTTACCTTAAAAGTTTTCCCTCAACAATACTGCCTTTGTTTCATTTCAAGTAGTAAACATGATCTCCTCATTGTTTCCTCAGTCCTGGGTGTGTTGCATTTTTATTAGATGTACATTTCCATTTATTCCATCACCCTAATAGGAAACCCAAGGGACGGATTGCCAGGTAACTAACTTAACATGTCCTGATAAGTACAATAAATGAATGTAATATCCTCTGAGAAGCGACACAACAGCAACACGAGAAATCTGTCATGATCAAATAATGCTTTTATTTCACAACAATAATGATGTGTTAAACCAGAGCATATCTAGGGAACTGTCCCTAAAAATGTCATTTATATTATTGACTCTACATCATAGGCCACAGAATCTCTGTTTCAGTTCTATTTACGACAACAAAAGCGAGTATGACCTGGTAAGTTTTGTCCATTTCTACCGCCTTCAGCCAGTGGAGCCGTTATCTTGATGTATTTAAATATTCTCGATTCAGGTCATGTATCTCATTCTGTATAGCCTTGATGAGTAATTTATGGACTTTACTTGGGATTACCTATATGGCCCAGTATACGGTAGAGGAAAAGAAAACATACCTGTACACTCCATTCTATTTGCTATGAGCCATTGAAATCCAATACAGGAGCTGAAATATGTTCTGTACAAAGTATGTAGTTTTGATTGACACTGAGGAAAAGGAAATTTTAAAATAAGGTTGCAACAGAGCTTCCACAGAGTCAGGTTACATATTATTGACGTCAACCTTGAAGACATTTTCAATCCCGCACAGTTTTTATGAACCATAACAGTTCCATCATAAAGTGCATTCCGTGCTCAGATACAAAAATAAATAGGCGAAGGGAACCCGGTCCCATTTGAAATGACAAAAACAAGACCAAGGGCACTGTTTGTGTGCACCGTGTCATATTGTCCCGGGGTGCAGCACTTATTTCTGTGAGTGTGCTCATTTGTATCATGGTGACTCGCAGTGTGACACAATGGCAGTCAGGCAGGCTGGAGGCTGGCGTGCTGATGCTCTTCTTGTGCTCGACTGGTGAGGATAAGTGCAACGTTTTGCTATTTCTATGTAGTCCTTGCTCTCAGAAGGCAAACCAAGACTTATTAGCCAACAGGCAATCTGCGAAGTGTGTCCCCAAATATGTCAGCGTGACCAAAATTAATGTGTGCTCTTTAAGTCGGGGCCAGTGTAGCAGCCAATGCATTTGCCGGTATCACGTCTGGCACTTATGTTGCCCATCACCTACGTTATCCTTAATTGACTTAGCATAAAGGCCTCAAGTGATCATGAAAACGGCTGGACAAGATCTTAGACCCATGGGAAGAATTAAAAACACACCTGAGCTCTTGCTCCCGACTGTTGGCCAAGGGAAAAAATGCAAATAGCCTGCGCGCACACACACACACACACACAGACACACGCACAGAAACTGTGAAAGTGTGCTGCAGCATGCACATTGGCTTTTTTTTATGTGTTCATAGCAGAAGTGTGGACTCGAGTCAGAGACGAGTCATGAAGTTGATGATTTTTAGACTCGACAATATGCTGCAAGAATTGCAACTCAACTGGGACTTGAGCCCACTGACTTGATGGGACTTTGACCAAAGCACTGAGAAACCAAGCTTCTCTTTCTAAGACTATATGTGTCACTTATTTTTCTACTACAGGAAAATATGAAAACACCATAATGTTGCAGAGCTTATTGATTTTTTTTATTAGGTCAAAGTATACCACACTATTATTGCTGTAGTTAGTTCTTATCTTTAGACAGTTAACGCCCTGATGGGGACGCTCTCATAAAGGAAGAGACTGTCATTCTTTCACACACTTTGTGCCTTGCTATCACGATGACAAACTTGATAGAAACTTTGTTCTGTTCGACTGATCAAGTCCGATTCTCAATAAACCTCCATTGTAATACCACAGCGGAAGCTTAAAAATTCCACTGTGACACATCCAAACTGTTCCGGCATAAAAGGGATACAGATTTTCCATTCTGCTTGACCTAACAGGCCCCCAAAAAAAATTCAAATGACGAACTTGTGGGCGGCACAGTGGCCGACTGGTTCGAGCGTCAGCCTCACAGTTCTGAGGAGCGGGGTTCAATCCCCTGCCCTGCCTGTGTGGAGTTTGCAGGTTCTCCCCGTGCCTGCGTGGGTTTTCTCCGGTTTCCTCCCACATCCCAAAAACATGCATGAATTGAAGACTCTAAATTGCCCGTAGGTGTGAATGTGAGTCAGGGTGTACCCCGCCTCCTGCCCGATGACAGCTGGGATAGGCTCCAGCACGCCCGCGGCCCTAGTGAGGAGAAGCGGCTCAGAAAAATGGACGAACTTGTGTTCCTCTTTTTTTTTTTTTTTTTTTTAAATTGCCTTATGTTTTTGATACTCACAAGAAATGCCTATGCATGTTGGAAATTGCCTCACTTTCCTGCTATAGGCACAATGTGAAGTATACAATCTAAAAATATACTGAAGTATATTTTTTATATTATCGTTAAAATGACTCGAAAGGACTCCAAGCTCAAGGTGTAGGACTTGTGACTTGACTCGCCTGTCTCAACTTGGGACTTGACTTGGTCCCACCTCTGGTTCATAGTAACCTTAATATAGTAGGGCATCTTAACAAAGTACGTGTGACCGAAGCTGTCGCGGCGACACTGCTGTTGCGTGCGTGCTGAAGTCAGGTGGCAAGGACTGCCCTCTCGCTGCACGTCTTGAGTGGCTCCCCACAATGCTGCTTGTTACTCTGTTGTCTCATTATGCTCCTTTGTGTGTCCTCGGTGAAAAGCCCGTGATGATTATGCAAATGCACCATCAGAGAGCAGCGTGGAGAATTATCTCTGCCAAGGAGGAGGCGCTGAATGCCAAAGTCCGTCTTCGCAGGAAGTTGAATTTAGTCCATTGTGTTCTCTATTTCTTTGGTCTCTTTTCCACACCTCCATCACCTGATGCATTCTGTCTCTAGAGGTAGTGCCAGTGTCAGTTCAACGAGGCTGTAATGAGTGCAGCCAGAAGGTGCAGATGCCTTTGAACATGTGGCCTTCTTGAACCACACGTGTGAAATCTCCTTTTGGATAAACTCGGAGGTCGGGCAAGGTAGACTGGGATCAAAGGACATCTGGAATAGCCTGAGTCGGGCGCCGAAGTAAAATGTCAGGTTCTTTTTCTCCTCCTGCATTGTTTGCGCGGAGCAGGTGGTTCATGGGGAAAAAAGGGGGCTTCAGCATGCGTCTCTCCAGAGATTGTCCTTGCATTACTTTCGTTCAAGAACACTTCCTTAAGTGTGCTCTCATTTTCAAAGAACTCCACCCAAAACAAAAAGAAAAAATACTGTGGAGTTTACCTCGGAGATTGGCTTTTGAAATGATCTATTTCCATTGTTGTAAAGAAGAAAGGCATTTCATCTCCAAGCAATCTGAACAATAGGTGGAAAAATAAAAATCCTCGGAACTCCGTCGGGCGCTCGGCCGCAGTCATCGAGGGTACAAATACAACATCAATCATCAGCATGAAAAGTTGACGTCGGATGAGGAAAAAAAAAAAATTCAATAAAAGTCCATTTGTCAGGAAAGACCGCAAACTTGCTGGAGTTCTTGTAGCTGCCTGGAATGTTGCCAGAGCAAACGGAGCGAGCAAATACGTCGAGGTTAGGATGTGTATGTGTGTGTATCTGCGAGCAAATGCCATACTCTATTCTCCTCTCTGTTTCATTCCTAACGTTATTATGCTGGCTAATGAAATAATCCCGCAACAATGCACAGCCTAATGCTCTCATCACAGCCAATTAAAGTGCGATTCTTTCCTAGTGTTTGCTATGACAAAAACACACAAATCATCAGGTCGGCGTTGGCTCCTCCTCCCCTGCCTCCATTTCATCTCGGTGCATTTTGGAAAACTAATAAACTAGCGAGACACCTAAATGGGAGAAGGGATTTAAAAAACAAAGTGGAGGGCATGCAGCCTCGCTGGAGAGGGCTTCTGCGCATCTCAGCATGTCTGAGGGCCATTAAAATGTTTAATTACTGCCGACACATCTTACAGGAGGCAGCAGGGTAATGAGCAGAGACCGTACGAACGATGAAAGCACAATGTCACCGAAAAAAAACCCGATGAAAATGCAAAATCATTGTTTCAAATCAAGAATCGCAGCGTCACGGAATATATAGGACAACCTTGAAAAAGTTGGAGAGATGAATAGCATACTGGACTAAAAGAGCTTGCGAAAGTGATCACCACATAGGTGTCTGGGCTCTCACGGTCAAACAGATCGTTTTGCGGGCCAGCGATTGATGGAGGTCTGCTCCATTTGCCGCATTGTTTGCAAATTTAATGAGATGTCATTTTAACATGGATTTTCATGAGGAATCAAAGCATCGACTAACCGCTATCTGCTCCAGTGAAGTGAGTCCTTGTTTTATGCAGTCTTTGGCTGCAATTAGCATTTGTTAAAACACTACACCGTGAAACATGTAAATATCAGCGCTCCCACAGTATAGAGAATAAACTGAATACGATTTTGAAGGATCGACAGAGCACTTTCTATGAAACATCACAAGTCCAGCTGGCTAATTAGCGGGTCCCAAAACCCGCTTTTTACCACTTTCGTCCTCTTAGATAAGCTTTTGTTTTTGCCCGTGTACAATACCAAACAGGGAGATAGCATTTTCTGGCTAAATATGGGCCTTTCATCCGGCTCGATGCCAGAAATGGACCTCATTGTCTTGAAGAATTAGATTTTCTGGCACTGCGGGGCCCGACTTTTGGAGCGAGCACGGCCATTATCTGAGGGTGCAGAATCGAGCAACTTAGTTTTGCTCAAATCCGATCACGAGAAAGAGCGAGACAGGGACAGAAATTACTGGGACAAAAAGGTGCTTCAGGATAAGTTGGGAGTTTTTGGTTCTAACCAAAGACTCATAAAAAAATGTAAAGGATGAAGATGGTTGTGATGCATAGCTACAGTAACTTTGTGAAGTACATTTTAGGACAATATAAACAAAAGTACAGTTTGTGGACACGTTTCAGGTTTTTTTTTGTGTGTGCGTGTAGCTCGAAATTATACATATTTCAGAATACAGAAGAGGGTATGGCGAAGGTGTTAAGTTCCCTCTTGGTTTTCCTCCCAGGCTGAATCCAGTGGCTGCGGTCTTGTGAAGTGCCTGGGGTTTCCTTGGTAATCTGGCTCAGTGCTTGGCTGCACATTCCCACCACCGCACCAATTGCTGCAGACACACTGTGAATGCAGAACGGCGTATTTGATTTCATCCTCAAGCAGATGCCGTTTGCCTCATTAGGCGATTAACTGGAGGTGAGTTTGAGAGGGGATAACGCACACGCTCGGGTGTCAACCGCTGTTGTTTAGATCAGGGTGAGCGCTGAGTCAGCTTTTTAGTGAGTGTCATTCTGCTGGGCACTATAACCGGGCCCAGTGGTGTTCTAAATCCACCGCAGGGCAATAAAAGGCGGCGTCTGAGCGAAGTTGCACATTGATGTGTCACCTTAGCGCATCATACTGTGTCACTAACGTAAGTCTGCTTAGTGCAACAGGTGCTATGTGATGTGTCTTTACTTTAATTACATTTTCCAAATAAATGACTTGGTGCTCTTAAAACAGAAACACAAACAAGCGGTGCCTCCTTGGCCAACTTCTATGTACATGGTGAGATTCCTGCATGTAATACAATAGGCACATATCCCTCCCACTGGGCAGCAACACACACATTCTCGATGCACATGTAATGATTTTTAGCTATGGGGAGCCCAGTATTACATGCATGACTGACAGTTGCACCACAACAAATAATGGCGTTCTCTGAGTGAGCCAGCGGGACGTGACATCAATAAAGAATGTTCTTGGGGGGAGAAAAAAAAAGAACAATTAACGCTACATTTACTTTTGGTGGTATCCAACCCATTTCAGTAGTCTTATGTGGCTTCAGTGTTTACTTGTGAAGCGAGCAGAAAATGCAATTCCCTGATTGATTTGGGCATTATCAAGCTGACCTTGACCACTTTCTCACCTCCGTTTCTGAGTCCGGTACAGTATATGTGAGCGCCAATGAATAAAGTATGTACAGTGTGTGCTCACTGTTGCGTGACAGATTTGAAAGTAGTGCACACAAGAAGGAATGCCTGTCTGTATAGCTGAGGAATATCTTCCAAAGCTTGAATACTAAGCAGCGGAGTGAAGACCTCCTCCAAGGCCAAACTGTTTACGAAAGGGGAAAATGCAGAATACAACAGTTTTGTTTGTCGGCTAGCTTCTTCATGGAGGATGCTGTGACATCTTCAAGAGCCTCATCCTGCCAACTGCCTTACCAAGAAACAAACACACAGTGGAATCAATACATGACTTCCGGTTCAGGCTTGGCAGAGGTAATTATTGGAGCAGGACTGTCAAATGAGTATACAAGGGATGTTGTATTGTAATTTCAGAGTCTTGGGAACTTGAAACACGCTCGGTTCCCTACTTAAAGTGGGTTGGCCTCTGAAAAAACCCAAACTTCAAACCAATAACATTTAGGGCTCCATTTTCATTGTCTGCACACCTGTGGCAGACCGCAAAAACCGGCGTATCTTGATTTTTTCTCAAGTACCATACTAGTTGTGCGTTTGCCAATTTGGTCAACCGGTCTGCGACAATCTGGGCATATTGGTCCAACAACACTGTGTCCTGTGACATGGGCCTGGCGCATATGACAGTTTGGTGCCAAAAAGTAAGTCTAAACTTACGCATGCTTGGGCTACGTCCTAGTCTGACGCAGAAGGTAGACCGGTGGTCTAATACAATTTTGGTGAATTTGATCAGGGTCCGCGGACGTGGGGTGGATGTCAGATGTAATCCCTTCTTAAATATGTAAACAGAGAGTATCAAACCCTCTGAATCACTGTAGAAATCAAGTCACTGAATGCATTATTACGGGCCTGCTTCTTCAATATGCTGCCATCTCCCCATCCCCAGAAAATAAACTCTGCACTATTTAACATAACCACACAAATGAGGTACCAAAAGATGCCGTTTTTTTTTTTTTTTTTTTTGAGTTCTGTATACCCATGTCTACGCAATCCCCCCCCCCCCCCCCCCCCTAACCCCCCCCCCGAAAACTATGAAAATACAGTAACTCCCATGAAAAAATAATGGGGCACTGTGTCAAAAGCGACCACACCAGTCTGTTTTTTAAAGGCATGTTAACATAGCAACAGTTCGCATGTTAGCATTGTAGCTAACGGTCCTAATGTTTTCAAATGAAAAGCCCAGAATTAAGATGATGGTTTTTTTTATTTTACATTTACCTCCAATTGCCACGTTCCTTGACCGGTTCGAATTAGTTAAGCGCCAAACGGATCAACCTTTTCAACCAATCAAACTATTCCCATTCCCCAAATTTCAATCAAGCGTTCACAAACTTGCATGAGTCAGCAAGCTCATTCAAAATTTCTGTGGAAATTGCAAACTCCCCCTTCTATTAAGGTTCCTCAGTAATGAAACCTAAAATCCAATAACCATTCCATCACATTTTTTTCTGACATTTCTTTTTTTGACTCACAGAAGGAACAAAATGAAAATTGCTCTATTTTGAAATGTTGCCCAGTAACCAAATGGCACCATCAAATGATGCCGTGACTTCATTATTTGCTGAGAAATGAATACAAATGTAATAAAATACAAAATAATGTAGTCTTTACAACCAACACCTGGTAACCTTGATCACGCTTGACGCTCCAGAGAGTGACATCCTGACGTGTTGTACCCAAATTAGGTCAGCGTTCCTCCAACCTTTCGGTTCTGCCCCGCTTTAACTGTGAGCTTATCAGCGCTGTGAACCTGCCGCTGCGACCGCACAGTACAAGGAAACCTGTCAGTTCAAGCCGGCTCAGCTCGTCTACGCCTAATACCTGTACCTGTACATGCCGGCAGCATTAAACATGAAACTATAGTAGCTCTCGAGCCGGTCTACGAAACGAGCTGGTAGCAGCCAGTGCACTTTATCGCTAACTCTTGACAGAATTCTGGCGGCAACAAAATCACTTTAGTGAGAACAGGGCCAGACTGTGAGCAGCTGTGATCTGATTTTATGCTGCACATGTTGCGGAGAAAGGAGGTGCTGAGGAATTGAATGCCTGCAGCACCTCATCTCATCCAGCAGCCTGCTATGGATGTTCTTCCTTCTTTGACCTGTTTCTCTGCACATGGCAGACTCATCCACATGGTTTAAAAAAAAAAAAAAAGGCTGATTTAGTAGTCTCTGCTAAGCTAACCGACACAGTGAAATATTAGCAAAATATTCAGCCGCTCAGTATGATGCAGTGTGGTGGTACACACACCCAAAGCAAGATACAGCCGCACACACACACACACACACACACACATATCAGGCACAGAATATGAATCAGAATCAAATTATTATTCCTGAAATAATCGTAGAACAAATGAAAATTCCAATTGGATTATTTGAAAACTATCTACCTAACCGGAAAGAGAGTACGATAGCGCATTTTGGCTACCGTATTTTGGCTGCCGCTTCTCCCTCAGGAAAAGTTTTTCTTTTTTAAGTTTACAATGGATTACTTCACCCAGGATTCCTCACCATACTGGTTCTTGTGCAGAAACTATGCGTAGTAAGTCAAAATGGAGTTGGCAGTAAACAAAATGTAATATTTGTTTTTTTAAATGCGGCGTGGCGGCTCTTGTCAGAATGAAGTGACTTATTCTTTGTTATTCTTTGATTGGTTGTGATTCAAATCTGAAAATGTTGATTCTGCTTTTCCTTCTTCCGGCGGACTCGAATGCACCATCGAGTGGCCACCCATTTCGTCACGCTCAGTATCAGTAGTCACAGAGATCCATGTAAATAGATAACAATTGCACAAATTATTAGAGTATCGGCTCCACTTTTTCATTGATCATTAAAAAAATCCAACAATTTGAGGCCATAATCCACCCCATTAAGATTCCCATTCCCTTTGTCCTTTAAGGACAAGCTATAATGGCTCCAAAACATCTATTTAGGCACGTTTATTAGAGGGGGTGTATGCCATGAATATGACCTCATTTCATCCCGGGCTGCGGCACTTTTGATTAGCGACATAAAAAAGTTTGTGACTTTTGTTAGGGTGAGTGCCTTGCAGCAAACCTGGAAATACTAGAAACTTTTCCTCTTCACAATAGCCTATTTTAATTATATGCACCTTGAACAAACAATGAGTAAAAGCAAAGGAAAAGGAAGAAGGCAAAATAATCTTTCATGACACTGAAGAACCTCAGAGAATCCTGAAGGTTATCGAAGCACAAAAACCTCAATTTTAGTTGTATTTTATTGCATTTTATTTTTTTTTGTACGTCTGTGTTCAGTTTTGTCAGTTCAAGACTAACCTGTAATCGTTAATGGAAAGGGGAATTCAGGGCCAGAGACTCAACATATAAAAGTCCAGTAAACTGCACATTTGTCTGCATTTTCAAGGCAGTAGGTTCGTTGACTAAATCAAGTCAAATTAAGAGAGGCAATTTTTACTTTGCTCACTACAGTGGTTCCCCGCTATATCAGGGTTCATTGTTGGTGCCCCTCTGATATGACGTTTTCATACATACTTAGCTACTTAGCAATGCCCTCACTCATTGACAAGTGTGTTTAAAGCGGGAAAATATTTTTACAAAGTGTATTCTATATTGTGGCTTTTCACCTCAT
Source organism: Phycodurus eques (assembly GCF_024500275.1). Taxonomy (NCBI): domain Eukaryota; kingdom Metazoa; phylum Chordata; class Actinopteri; order Syngnathiformes; family Syngnathidae; genus Phycodurus; species Phycodurus eques. The sequence goes on along the minus strand of NC_084546.1, from coordinate 9,144,723 downwards.
GTAGGTGGGTCTGCAACGTAACCCCCGCCCCCCACAATAAACGGATGTTCTCTGTAAATTACTTTTATGTAGAGAGAATTGAATGTGCAAGTTTCTAAAATAACAGTCTCTCACAAAAATCGGAGAGCCACCCTCGTCGTTCGGTCACACATTGTTCATTTCTTGACGGCGGAGCTTAAATTCATTTGTCTTGCACCGAGCACCTCCTTGACCTCGTGGATGGAGATTAATGAGTAGCTTTAGCGGCGATGAAGGCTATCAGGCTCCCCTTCAGCTAATAGTGCAAGAGTTTCACATAGCCAATTATGTCGTTTAAATTTTTATTTTATTTTTTTAAGCGTGCTTGTGTTGCGGCGAGCTCAGTCGTCTGCCAGTTGTAAAAATATCAAAAGGTTTGTGGCAGCGCAGGATAGATCTCAGCCATTAATCTTTTCCAAATCTAGCTATATAGAGAAAATTAAGCAATTTTATTCACCAAGAAAAAAACAGAACAGATTAAAGAGACACTGACACTCCCCCGAACACTTTATTCCACATGATTCGTTTTACAAACAAAGAAAATCAAATGGATTGAAATGCTGTAGATAAACCGAATAGACATGCACACAATGTAAACATCAGTCTGTAATCGTGATCTGGACCTCAAGGGTCTCACCCCTGCCTGCTGGCATCACATTGTCACATTTGTGGCCACTCAGCATCCAAGCAGAGTCGAGACGGAGTGGCAAGGGGCCACGACGAGGCTGAGCTGTGCAGCCAATAAATAATGGAGAAGGAACAGAGTCAGCCGGGATTGTTAATTCTGCCAGGCTGCGATTAATCCCGTCAGTAAACAAAGCAGAGGGCTCTGTGTTTTGGGAGAACGCCTATTAGATAGCAATAAGCGATCGTCAAACAAGTTTTCTCGATGGCATTCTCAGCGAGAGCGAGGGGCTCGCCGGCAGGATCGTCTGACCTCGGCACGGTGATCGGGCGACCCCACACTGTGATCCAGCGTGAAGGGAGTGGGAGGCAGGAGAGAGAGAGAGAGAGAGAGAGACAGAGAGAGAGAGAGAGAGAGAGGAGGCTAATTAGTCGTGCCATTCATTTCTGTGTGCTTGGGTGGGCTGGATGCTGTGTGCACTTTGAAGTCATGTCTTCATATGGAACACTCATGTTCATCTGTGCACTGTTCCAATTGTTGACCTCTTAAACTGTCAGCCAACAATTGTCATCCGCTGTGGTCTAGTGGTGATAACATGGCTGGTAAACCACCATGAAACTACATATTTGCAATTGTAATACAGTGCAGGGGAAAGAGTGCGAGCCCGGCTGAGAATAGCGAAAAAGTGCGAGGAACTGACGGCCCCCCGTAAAAATGTTTATAGTTGCCATATTAATAGTTTAAACTGAAAATATACCACTAATTATAATTCCATAACAAACTCATCTTACAAAATAACACTGAGAAATGAATGCCTTCCAGATTTTATTTTGGGGGAAATAATAATAATAAATCACAGAAGACAGCGAAGACTTTGCATAACTTTTGCTCTTAAAACTCATTCACCGTCAGCCTTCCCAGTGAATGTGGATATTTGACTTCTAAAGCCGTCAATGGCAGTGAATGTGTTAAATTGGGCTAAACTTAGCTCTTCCCCAACTCAAGCCTACCAAAGGTTTTCTCTGTTAGTCCACATGTATCACGTCAACATATTTCCTTCCATCCCTACATGTTTGAGCCGGAAAATATATCGCCTTAAAGCCTCCAATGGCTGGAATATATTCCACTGGGTCATTGCGGGGCTCTCCATACTAGCCCCCATCTAGTTTACGAGTGAAGCGAGGCTCCTCTCGGCCGACTGACGTCCGGCGGGCTCATCCGTGGCGTCACCTTCTCGGTTGGTGTTGTCTGTGCAAAATCTGTCACGATGCACCGTTTAAGCCACGGCCCAAAAAAAAAAAATCAGCAAAACTGAAATGGTTAAAAAAAAAACAATATAACGCTATGGGTTCTATTTTCAGGACTAGCGCAAATCTGGCACTGCGCTTGGCATAACTCTACAAAGAGGCGGGCTGGACCCGATTTTGGTAATTTCGTTGACCGGCATACCCCCAGCGCATTTAAAAGTGGGACGTCTGTGCTCAACAACTTGTCCTATCTAATCAAAGCGGCTTCTCTCCAAAAATATAGCCCTTATCTCCACAACTGAGCGCACTTCATAGTTCTCAGTCTTTGCACAACAAAGACTTCAACGATTATCTTCAAACACTTATGATGTATTTGGAAACAAATCTCTGAATTCACTTTACAGGGTCTTTAAAATCGATTCATACAAAGAAAAATTAAATAATAATCCTAAATAATCCTTGTAGTTAATTCTGGCAATTGTAATACTTCCTCCTATCCCTCTCCAGCCCTGCCGGTGGCAGTAATGCTCATTACAACTGGTTGCTGACAACTAAACAAGTGAACAAGTTGGGTCTGCGTTAATACTGAACCCTCCACAGACGAGCTAAAATGAATGCAAACAAATAAATGAAATTGAAAAGCAAACAGCTATAAACACATCTCCTTGCCAAAGGTAATGAATAGTGAGTCACTGTTTGCTTCCAGTGTCATGTCTTGAATCATAAAACTCGCCTTTGCCTTTGTTGCCAACTTTCAAGGTTAGAGGCCTGCCGAGATGAGGGTTTTTTTTTTGCAAACGGTCGCGGAACTGCATAAAATGTCATTTGTGGATTAATCTTGTTGTCCCAAATTAAGAATGGCAGTTTCTCCCGGTCCGTCCTTCTTCTTCTCGTCTTTTTGTTTTTGTTTTTGTTTTTTTAAGATGGCGGTGTAGTCGCGCGGTCGCTCGTCAGGGAGCCCTAATCAAATGACTTGCAGGCCATTGCAGCGGCCATTTAAATGGAATGCACACACAGATGCAGGGCGGGTCCCCAACAGATCGAACGGTGATGCAACACTCATCACTGTTACTGTCTCGGCAGACATTTATAGGCCAAGTAGTGCGAGTGCAATAATGAGTTTGTGTTTATTGCTAACCTGTTGTCAGAACGAATGGCAGATCCAGCGTGATTTGCGAGTTTAATTCCTCTACCTGCCCCTTTGATGGTCCATTGTTCAACCACACATGCCCCAGTATACATGGATGACATGTTAACGACTCATAAACCTTGACGAACGGCCTCTGCTTATCTTATCTGGGAATACTGGCTTTTCCCTCTTCCTTAAATTTTTTAAAAAAGATTTGTTTCCCCCTCTCTCATTTCATTGCTATTCATTCTCATGTGGCCCTCATTTTTCATGGTTAAGCAAATTGAGATAATTTTCCTCGCTGACAATGTGTAACTTGTTTTTTGTTTTGCCATGTTTGCAGAATCCATTGTCGAGGGATAAAAGCATTCAATTTGCCTTTTCGTACAATCATGACAAAGTTTCTGACAGTTTTTGTGTGGCTTACTTTTTCTGTCTTGCGCAATAAACTCAGTGAAATCTGAAGGCGGCCCACCGGGAAGCACTTCCTCGCCGGGGGGAAGCAAAGAATCCTTACATCCCTCTTAATTAAAATATAATTTAGGCTTAGTCCCATCTGTGAAGTTGCCTTTGATGGTTCTTTTGTCAATTAAAAGTAGCTCCTCCGCAAGATTACGGTGCACTCGTTACAAGCAGGTTATTCTCAAGGACACAGCAGTTCTGCCTTTCAAGAAAAAGAGCTGTCGTGTGGATTTGGAGATGAACTTGAAAAAGGAATATTATTTCACACTTGGCTTTTATAGAGGTCTTCTGGCAAGTCTCGAAAGTCTCTTGCCCCCGATGGCAAGTAAATTCTGTTATTAACCACTCTTTAGTTTTTTTGTTTGTTTGTTTGTTTTCTGAGTTGAATTGTTCTCTCAGAGTTTCTGGTGATAACCTGTTCAATGTTAAATTGCAGATGCAATATAGCTAATTCTCCTTTTGGCCCACAGTAAACGGCACGCAACGATTTACGCTGACGGCACAACAACACTGCATACTTGTGAGAAGACGGTAGGATATGAGACCCAGCCTCGTGACATTAGTCACCTTGCATCCCCGTGGTCCAATCGCTGTGCAGCGTCGACGCTTCTTTTTGAGTTGGCCTGACTTGAAAGCGCAGATTGAAATGGAAATTGACAGGATCAAATGGGATCAATTATTAAATCCGCCGTTCGAGAGTTGTGACGTGTGGCCTCATGAGAAGCGAAGGAAAGGCTTTCTTGTATGTGTGTATGACGGAGGGAACAGACTTGATGGCGTGGAAAAAAAATAATAAAGATTTGTCCAGTCAGGTGGGTAACAAAACAAGCCTGGCGCTGCTGCGATTGACAGTTTATTTAAGAGGCCATTAACTTTACATACGCTGCTTTGAAAAGACATACGGGCGGAACAGTTTAAAGCCCCACGGTGCTGTTGCCTCACATCCACTACACTGACAACACATCAGATTAGGGCAAACACTCCTCTAATGAAAACATTGAATATTTCTTGGCAGATCATTTCAAGAATGAAAGGTTGGCGTTGATATTTATGCCTCAACTTGCTCTGTTAATGGAGCCTGCAGAAACTCTGAGAACTTGACTGATTGACCTTTTGAAAATAGTGCTCGTTTTATGGACGAAGTGGATAATAAATCACCAAGCAATCGCGCATTGATCATATATACAATGTGTAGTGGTGGGCCCGTTGTCGGGGGGGTTGGGGGGGGCTTGTTCTTTACCTTTGATCCTGACTCCCACTTTTTGACTGTTCTGTTTGCTATTGCAGCTTCGCCATACACATTTTGCAACCTTTTGAAAATGTTTACTGCTGTTTTGTACAAACCGGGGAAATTTTTTAAAATACATTGCAATTATTAGTAGCTTCTGCGATTGGCTGGCAACCAGTTCAGGGTGTACCCTGCCTCTCGGCCAGAGTCAGCTGACATAGGCGCCTGTAGGCCTGCGACGGATGGACGGATTGCTCTTAGGGGTTTTGGGCTCGTTACTTTTTGACGGCCCCGCATGCAAAAATATGCTTATGTGATATCCTAAACCCAGCAGTTTTGCTTTGTTGGAACAGGTATAAAAACAATATTGGCACCAGTTTACCCTGATGGAGTCCTGACATTGTCCATCAACTAAAGGGCATAAAGTGAAAGCTCCATGAAAGGAAGTCACTGCACCCTGAGGGATCTTTCAAGTCGATGAGTTCTGCGGGCTCCGATGCCAACACGTGACTCTCCAGTACATCAAACCACAGAGGTGGCTATTGCAGGGACTGAGTTATACCACAAATTACCTGCTTGCTCATTTGTTCTCTTTTGAATCAGCCTGGAATGTCAAGGGTTGCTGCTAGTTTTTCCTTTTTTTTTTTCCTTTTGACATCCAGCTGAATTATCACATGAAGGAAGGCCTACCGAGTCAGCAAGAAGTTGATTTAAAGCACCAGCACCAGCACCAAACCGGGGCTCAACTTTCATTAGCCGTTGCCATTGTTCCCTGACCGCTGTCAGATAGATGGCATTGCGGGATATCGGATTTCAAGGCAGGTCATCTTTCATATCCAATTTCTTTTCCCTTTCGATGAGAACTTCTCGCTCCCGTCAAATTCATTTTGCAGTTTGATTATTGATCGCACTTTGCAGCCTATCTCTAATCCAACCGCCCCACCCCCTCATTTCTTTACCAAGATCATCTGCAAGCTTCTTCAGACTTCACTCTCTCACTTGTCAATTGCTGGTGCCTGTCTTTGCCGTGCACACATTACATGAATTTCAGATCTATGAATCCATCAATTTTCAAGTTCGCATAATACAATTATTGTCTGTTAATCACCGTGGGACATAATTACCCGAGTGCATTTAAATAAGATTGAATTAGCGTTGCAATACAAACAAATCTAATGGCATGTAGGAGAATTGTGAGGCTGCAATGCCACATAATCAGTTGTCTGCAAATCCTTTGGGGGCTGTTGCAATGAGTTTTAGTCTCAGCCTGAGCTAAAATGGTGGTTTTTGAAAGCTAGCATATGTCTGCGGGCCAATCCACAAGGACGTTAGGGGTCAAGATCTAGCTCTGATTACAGCTTTTATTCCCTGTCATTTTTTTTCATTTGGCAGACAGGATATAGATCAGGCAATCTGCCGCCATCCTTTGCCGGTGCAGACGGTGACCTGACTGTTCCACCTGTTTGCGCTGACAGAACCAATGCAGGAAAATGGCCGACTGTAATGAGCCATTAATAATTCAAATCCTGGCATAATGAGATGATCGTGCCCTGCCAGTAGTGGCTTGGATCGCCGCAACACTGCGAAGGTTGGGGTGCTAAGTAGCTCAATGTTCATTTCTATCTGATTTCAAAGAGCTTCAAGGAGACTGCAGTTTTAGGTCGCTGGAATAGATAAATCTCTCTTTGTCTTGCATTGAGGAATACCACATATGGGATTGCGCTCAGAATGAGCTTTGTGTTGCATGAGTTTAAGTCATGGTTCATTTCTGAGTCATAATAAAACAAGCAGTGAAATGACTTGCAGTCAAGCTCAGGTTGGAACTACACAAAGCATAAAGGAGCTGATTTGTATGGGTGAACCTTCGCAATCTGAGAGGCGATAAAGCAGAGATAATTCCTTTCCAAAGCTCGTCTTGCTTGGGGAGCTAAAATGCAAGCTGTCGGCGTAGTGGCACACACATGGCATGAATGCAATAGACGCCCCAGTATAGTGCCATCAACTCAGTTTCCCTCATGAGGTGTGAAAGCGTTAGATTGGCATCGCTCAGTCTTTGTCCCAACCCTTTGCGTGTAATCAGTGGCACTGAGACCAGATGGAAACATATAAGAAAGCTCCCATCGGTCGGTTTACATCACTTGGTTTGCACATCACATTCCTACAGGGAGTGATGTCAGGGTTGTTCACTCACGGACTCTGCGCAAGGATTGGCAGGAATCAACTAGAGAGCCTGGAGCCAAGCTAACGGCGCATGAAACACCCAAGCCGCCTTGGTTCAGCAGTCCTCCCTTGGGACTAAGTGAACGATGAAAGATGTGCACGTTGGGTAAGGTCTTGAGGATCTGAACAATAATGTGTCACGCAGCAAAACACGCATCTGAATTATGTCACAGGTTGGATGCAAAAGAGAAGGGATGTTTTGGAGGAGGTGAAACTAGGCTTTGTACAACTATAGCTGCTTTATCATCAGCATCAGCAATATCCGCTGTTAGGGGGCTGCACCTGCTATCAGTTCTTGTCAAGCTACTTGAATTAGGAGCCATATTAAAGTAGCTTGTCAGCAAGAATATAAAAGCCCCAGTCTGCAGCCACATTAGTTAATGTTCAAGGCTGTGACTCTGGATTATTGGCAATGCAAAAATGTCTGCATTCCTTTTGTGGTTTTAAGGGTATTTTTGGGAAGACGGGTTTTGGAGATTGTGGGCTGATGACACCGGATTGTTGTGTCACTTTGTTAGATGGCCTGAAAATACATCCAAGGTGCAACACTGTGTTACGCAGAACAGAAAACATGTTGAAATTGGCCCTTGTGGGTTTGAAACAGAGACTCAAAAATGAAGAAAATGTTCAATCCTGTAGTAAGATAAAACATTGCATTCCCGACATTTTAGGGGGGGGTTTGAAAAATATATATTTTTAAGGATTTTATTTTTTCTTGCCATTTTCAAATCACCAGAGGAACAGCTGATGCCCTCTTAAATGTGTTCTTGAGTCTTTTACTCTCCTTTGGTCTTTTTGCTTTTGATCACTGACTTACAAAAAGAATACATGGCAGGGCCAACTTCCAGAAAGCCGTTGCAAAGAGAACACTCCGAGAGATATCTGAGCAGTCCACCTACAGTAAATGTAAGCTAAAAATATGAGCAGCAGTAAGATTTGTACATCAGTTCTAGCCCATACATTTATTGAGTCACTATAACTAAAACTAAACTAACCCTTGCGTGAACTCAGCATGTCTTGCCACTTATGTAGCGTAGCGTGTTCTGTTCTTGTTGACTCCATTTTAAAGCTTTTAGGTTCGGGGCAAAATTTTGCTTTAAGGTGATTCTTCTGCTCAGATTTTTGGTATGAAAGTGACTAATTTTCAAACATGTGAAATGTGTGGGAAGATTGTCTGGAACTTGCATAGAGCTAAATGAGTGCCAGAGTGTGTTCATTTAGATGCTGGCTTGTCCACTGAGGCACTTTTGAAAATGTCTTAAAATAATTAGGCGGCGGTAAATGTTTCGTGATGGAGTGGTTGCCCGTCTTAATATCGTTCAGCTTCATTACTAATGCCAAAATAATGAAGTTGCCGCTTTGCTGAGCAATGAATAATGCTATTAGACTCGATGGCCGCATGTTATTGTTAAAAGACTGAACGACTCATCAGACAACAGCAACTAGTTTGATGTCCGGGACAATATTTTGTATGCTGTAAATTGGAATTTAGTGGGCACACTAATGGATTCCTGGCACTAGAACAGGCTCTCAATTGCAGCATAAACAACAGATGTGAAGTATGAGTTAAATGAAATAAATTGTTAATTTGAGGCATGTTAGGCATAAAACTGTTTGAAACTCATTTGAACCCCAAAACCCCAAATTGATTCATTTGGATTGCGCATCGTTTTTCTTATAAAACTCTGTCAGACCTAAACACATCCATTTGTAACAGTGTTTTGTAGAGTTCAATCGTATATGTCGAAGGCATCGAGTTTTGGCATTTGTCAAGTTCAAGATGTTTGGCCCGACGTCCTTCATTTCTCCTCATAAGATTCTCCTCTTTGCATATAAAGGTGTCCTTATGGAGATCAATATATATGGAAATCCACCTTGCAATAGATACCGATAGCACAGGTATATGTTAATGTGGAACCACACCGTACAATCTCTCCTTATCGTCGGTTTCGGTATTCACGGAGTAATGTAAATGAAGGAGACTGTCTCTGCACAGCACCGATCCAATTACTGTCCGGAATACTAAAAGCCGCCACAAGATGGACAGCTGGGCCGTCTGGCAGCCAAGGGATCTGAAGCTCGGAGTGGGCTCGACTGCGGGGGGAAATTGATTTCGATGCCCAGTCGGAACAAGTGAGGTGTAGTTGGAAGCATGTTGAGTTATCTTCAAACAGGAAGAGTTGCCGGTGACACACACACACATCCGAGCACACGCCTCTGGGTGTAGTCGCCATGTGTATCGTCGGAGAAATGATATTTCTGTTCCTTTCTGCAGATGCGCTTGTGGAAAAAAAGGTGCCACCCTGGGCTACCTTTTTCAGGACATTTGGTGGCTGCTGGGCCCCACCCAGCAGAGCTTGCAAAACATGACGGCAATATTCCTCTCGAACCTTTTGGCCAATTCCCATCCAAGCCTGTTGGGAACATCAAGAACGGGGTCCTTGGACACCGATCAGAGTCAGAAAATCTCAGTGAATCATTTTAGAGGCTAAAATTAATCCTCAAAATGCTGTACTTGATTACATGGAGACAAATCATATACTGTATTATGAGTGAACTTTATACACAATGTCACGTTTTGTGTCAGTTAAATTCATGGCAAATGAAATATGAACATTTCTGTTCTTGTAAAACACACCTTAAAAGCAAATGTGCTGTCGTCTACAAATCATATTGAAAACAATTTTTTCACATTTACCATTTATGGCATCATACAGGCCGCTGCGCTTTTCTCTGCTCATTCTTCCAGGCACGTATCTGCCGCTGCCACACTGGAGCAATAAGTGTTGAGAAATGACATTTGAAAGACATATCTTTATTTATTCCAGGGACTATAAGTCCCATTTTTCTGTGACACCACGTTCTGTTTTGTCGCTAAATCAAATAGAGTAGTTTTGTGGTTTCTTCTGAGTAACCAAGGCGTCGGTTCTGGTAATTGCCGGTCTATTTAATTTTTTTATTGCGTTTATTGGAAAGGACCACCTAATCAGCAGTTCATTTGCATTTCCCTCTCCATTTATTTCCCTTCCTCTGCAAGAGGAATGTATTTTCCATGAGAACGTTGTTGACTTTTTTTTCTTTTGTCTTGTCTTTAAAGCTTGAGTTTTCTTAGGCACCAACTATAAATTACTATATCTTCACAATTTAAAATAATCCATCCTTTTGTGCTGTATTTATCCAACAAATATGTGATCTGCTCATCAAAGTTGACGTTATCATATAGACAAGAGTTTGGAGTGTAAATGACTTGCAGTGCCTTTGTGTGTACGTGCGTGCAGGCATACACACTCACAAAGTAAGTAAGTCAACAGCCGGCCCTTCCGGGATGAATTGCTTGTTAATCCTGCACTTTCATTCGTGTATCATCTACGCCAGCTCATGTGCAAAACACACACAAGATTTTTATGGAACTGTTTTATGTCCTTACCTTTCCGCAAGCTGTGTATTTCAATGGGCCACCACCAATCAGAATATGCCTTTACTATGAATACGATGAATCAATACATTTTTGAAAATCAGACTCTTTAAGTGTGGCTGTTTCAGAATGAGAGATGTTTACCCATAGAAATGTGAGACTATTCTCAAATGTCATCCGATCAGGTTGTAATTTGTTTCTACTTTTGCAAGAGTTTATTCTATTTGGTCCCTTGGAGCCACTCTTTCATTGAAGTTCCACATTTTGAACCTTGCATCAGTTACGCAACCGTGATGTATCGTATCTTGTTTCGGAATTCAAGCCCTGTAAATTCATGCATTTGTCAGTGGGACTAGTGTTTACAGTAGTACTATCGTCATCTGCCAACCGCCATGCTCGCTTCCATTGTGTTGCTCATGAATAGGAAATAAGGTTGAAGTAATGTTCAGTAGTCATGGAAGCATCGAACATCATTCATCATCAAACCAGACATGTCTTAACATGGGGGTGCGCAGGCTTCCTTCGATAACATTCCCAAAGTCAAAATGTTTTTCATATTTGAAATGCTCCTCTTCCCTTCGATTACCCTGCTGTCCATAAAAGCATAATGCAGGGTTAACCAGGATGTCTGGTCTCCACAAAACCTGGCAACACGTGGCCTGGCTCTGATTTACTTGATTAATCCAGTTGAAGTAGACTCAACGCTACCATACCTACACCGATTATACAAAAAGTTAAAAAAAAAATAAATAAATTAAATCGTATTTGATGAATCAGAAACTTGTAGTGCGTTGTTTGCACTCAAACCCATACAAATGAGACTCCCCTTCGCTTTGCATCGTGTCCATTTAATGATGAGACGGAAGCTAGGAAGCTGTGGCGTATACATTTTTGTATATGGGCAGATGAAAACAATTTCCTGACACGCCTCGGGGAAGGATGCGAAATTAAACGGCACGAGTTCCAGTCTGACGCTGTATCTCAACATGAGTTTGAAGGCTTGTACACCGGAGTCATTCATTATACGCATGAGTCATCGTCATCATGCATCTCCATCACATTCACTTCTCAGGCTGAAATATATATATAATTCCTCCTCCCCTCTCAATCTCTCCAATGTAAAAGAGAAAGGTGAGCAGAAATGAGCAATATAAAGGGAAAAGTGTACTTTTGTTGTACCAAGTTATGTTGGATTCTTTACAAACAAAGCACATTTTTTTGTTTTCCTGTAGCATTCTCATTTTTTCCCTCCTTTTGTCCTGAGTGTTGCATCAAGATATGAAAAGATATGAAATATGAGGCAATTCATTCAAAGTTCAATTGTGCCACTGTAAAATCTTGTTGCGCATTACACGAAAGGTTGGGGTCGTTTGTCGTACGTGAGCGGTGCACTGAACGGCAGCAACAGTGAAGTAATACTGCTGCTGCTACACGCACACACACACACACACCACCCATCCTGGTGGGTGGACAGAACCTCGTTCTCATCCTCCCGAGCTACCTTACATAACGCCTCAACGCACTGTGTCGTACACAGGCGGCCGCAGCGGCTCGCGGCAGCAGCAGGGCTCCTTCCCACGTTTTCACGTTTACTTTCACGGGTCTCCGCTGACGTGTTGGGCCGAGAGTCCGAGCTGACACCAGCAGGCGGCCGAGAACCCCCCGCGGCGACCGCTATAGCGGCGCATCCAAATCCTCCCCCCCTCTCCAAAATCACAAGCAGGCCAGTTAAGAGATTTCTCTGGTGGGTAAAACTCAGAAGATGTTTGTTGTTGTTGCAAACAAGGGATGACCACAACGATTTGAGCCATTAGGGCTTCTGATGTGTAGAAAATGAGCAACACCCCTGAAGGCCATCCAAATTGCATTTTCATGTCACTGAAAACAATTCTGCATCTCGTTTAAACTCCTTGCTGCAGAAATGAAATCTAGTTTACACACGCAGGTTACTTTCCTTAGTCTCAATTTAGTCTAGCTGTGTTCCAGACTCATCCGCGATAGGTGATCATCTGTGATATGGAGAGACATATAAAATATATACTGTATATATACGCGAAGGGCAGCCAAAATGGAATGAGCCCAATTGACTTTAACCTTCTCATAATTTAGAGCTGTGACTGAATTTCCGCCACCAAACATTTTCAAATGGTTGCAAATGTGTATGGGGAAGCTGCACTAGGCGACAGCACAGTCAAAAAGTGGGTGTCCAGGATCAAAGGTGAAGAACAAGCTCCTGCTTTGAGTCGCCTCCGTGACAAGCAAATTAGCGGCAGACCATCTTCAGCCATCCATCTTTCCTGAGAAAATATTCCAGATATTACAACTAATGTCACGAATAGATGGATGAATAGAATGAATTTAGATTCCGAAAAGATACGATGCACCCAAGGGGATAGGATGACCCCCCCAAAAAGTAAATAAAATTAACTACACTGCCATCGAGGCTGCACTCTCAGGAGTGTTGGGAAGTGACAATGTTCCCCCTAGACAGCTACTTGCATACAAGAACCTGAGGCAGCTGTCACAGCTAATGAAGCACATATTTTTCCAAAATGCACTGATATGATGAGTTCTAAAAAAAAAACACACACACACACACATATCATTCTAAATTAATGTTATTTTGGTATCACACTTTTTTTTTTTTTTTTTTTTTAGCTACATAGCTCTGGGGGTGTTGTGACCGTCTTCTAATGAGGTTAACTGAAAATATTTGACCTAATATCTTCATCTAAAGTTTACCCATAGATTCAGCACGACTGTTTTACCAATGAATCTAAATTGGCTTTGCCTTCGTCAACGGTGGGGGGGCTTCATGAATTAAGCGAACATTGTGTAAAGGCACTGCTCATGGGAGTTGAAGTGTCATAGTTTCATATTGCAGTTGGTTTGTTCTACAGATGCTGTTTGAGAAAACTGCAATTAAATATATCCAGTGGCTCGTGGGAGTGGCGGTGTTACCCCTGCTGAAATTCACCCACATTTGGTGCGTTGGCGGGCGTTAATATCGAGCCAGCCAAGTACAGTGTCCTCCCGCTATATTGTAGCTCATCATACAGTCCACTTACTTTAATGCCATCACATATGGGAAAGGAGAGCCTGAGTCGCTGATGCACGTTTTTGTTTTGCCATTTATTAAATATACAGCTATATGAGAGTTCAGGTTTTTTTTTTTTGACTGACCGCTTCAAAGATTTCAATTTCAGTTTGATTTAGGATACCCGCTTGAGATGCAGCATCCCATTTTCAAGGGTGGCCCAACACAGATACGCAGCAATTTTGAAAAGTAAGAAAACAAAACGCAAAAAAAATTTATCAACAGCATGTTCGTAATTGAGACATAAAATATATAATCTAAAGATAAAGAAGAGGTGAGGTGTATTATCCCAATCAGATGGGGCTTTGAACTTGAATGACCTGCAACCTATTTCTTGATGAATTTTAGAGACTATAACTGATGGATTAGTCATACCGTACATTTAAGAGAATATGGATCAGTAGACCGGCCCAGGATGTCCAGCATTTATTAACATGATTATTACTTTTGTAGTTTAGAACTGTGGAACCTCTTCTGTAAGTAAATCAGGTGACTGACAGTACTGAACAGCTCTACTGCCGGATGCCGTTAATTCTGCAGATGTACCGAATGTTGTGAGGTCTGAGTGGAAAATTAAACCTCATTTATTTCTTCTACTTCCTAAGGATGACAAAACAAAGGCCGGTAACGCACTTTCCATTGATTTGGCCATAACATTGCGGGCATATTTTCACCGAAATAAAAATATGGCAGTCTGTTGACAGTAACCAATGTCACATAATCTCCCCCTGAAGGACAGCCATCAAAGATCAATTTATTTTCCTAAACACTATTCATTCGGCAATGGCGGCCTGGCGCCCAGGGACGCCACATATCAGAGCGACAATCTAATGTTCGCACAAACAGATTGGACAGGAGACAACGCGGTGACACAGGAGAGGTGACAAGCAAGCGCACGGAAAAAAAAAAAAAAAAACATGAACAATGAATTAAAGCGCAGAATGGAATATGACGTGAAAGGGGAAAATGGCAAAAAAGGTTTTACTTTGCTGTGGAAAGTCATTTCCGAGGCTGCGCTTAGAATAATATTATCGTTCAAATACAATGGTATTATACCTATTTTAAAAGTCAAATAAGAATGCTCAGAGAATATATATCCACTGAGGCAAATGTAGAATGCTGTTTAAGTGCTGTGAGCTGAAGGCGTACTGGCGTAATTATAGCAACGTGTCTCGAGATAAAGAAGGAAACTTTCAAGGCCCGTTGGGAAAAGGCAGTTGAGAAGGCAAGCTGGCTAAATTGATATAGGACACAGGTGTCAAACTCAAGGCGCGGGGGCCAGATCCGGCCCGTAACATCATTTCACGTGGCCCGCAAAAGCAAATCATGTGCTTCTCCTTCATGTTCATCGCGAACAAAATTTCAAATCGTCTTCACTTTTATTCACGTTAAGAAACGTTTTAAAATAAAGTTCGACGTGACACCGGTGGGTGGATGCGTCCGGACCGTTTTCAACTGTACGAAAACCGCGCAGAAGTACGGAAACGCACACAATTTCAGAGAGAAAAGTGTGGAAATACCAAATCATACAAAAACTAGGGCATACAAACACTGAGGTTCCACTGTATATGCATTGATATGATGAGGCAATGATATATTAAATGGTTCCACAGTCACAAGGGCACTCCGAGGGAGGCCATAACAACGATGTGGCACGCAAAAAATAATCTGAGAGCTCTGCTAGGAGAAGGTTTCAATGAAATGACGCACAACGATGTTAATGACCTTATCGATACAAATGTTTGTTAAAACAAATAAGTAAATGCACAGTACGACACATTTTATGCTTCCATTTGTTTGTGTTCAAATATGTTGACAATTTAAATAAAATGTATGTTTTAATGAGTTTCAATGTGTTTAAAGTGTGTGGGAGAAATACATTTTATAGCTTAAACGATTAAAAGAAAGGTTGTATCATTAGATATTGTGGAATTTCACCAATTGCGGATGGGTCTGGAATTCGAACTCCTGCGATGAACTGGGGGTCACCGGAGCACACTTAGATGAGAACTGCTTTTACTCGTACACAAAATACACAGGTTGTCCTCTGAAATGCTGGAATGTGAAGAGCGAAGTTTGAGTGCAACCTGTAGTTAAAAGCTAATGATGAATGCGTCTTTCAAACCCGGTTTTAAAGACCCTAAGTGTGTCTGTATCGCATGGAAAAGCCGTTTTATAATTGCTGCTCACACAAAGGACAGGGAGGCTTTATTTATTGTCCCGCAAGCCACAGATCAATTACCCTCCCCTCCATCTTCTCTCCCTTCCACCTTTTGATAATTGCGGCGCAGCGGACAGTGTGGTTGCACTGAAACTTGTGCCAGCTTTCAGACACTCTGGACAGGGCTCAAAGCAAACACATTGAGAGCGGATGGGGGAGGGGGAAAAAATGCTGGTGGCATCCTTTTAGAAAGGCCTAATATGATCAGTTGGGGCAAGAAGAAGAAAAAAAAAAAAAAAAAGGATCAATACGATCAAAAATGAGGAACGGTCTGACAGAAAACCTTTCAAAGTGTCACATTCAATAAATGATGGCGTTGGGCTAATTAGCCAGTGTCGTGGTGCCAGAGCGCTGCTACGTGACCTTGAGCAGAATTAACATCCACACTGTAAGCAACTGTCACATTTGCAGTCAATCTCATTAAGATGCTCATGGTTGCGTTGTATACAATACACTGATTCCTTTTTATTGATTTACGGTATCGCCAATCCTTGTGCGATACATGCCTACGTTATAAGAATGCCAATGTAACTTACAAGCAAGAGTCGACGTGCCGCTGCTGCATTCAAGGATAAACCAGTAAACGCTTTTATGAAGCAGCTTGTCGGTCACTTGGAGCTGCCCACACCGCTGTAAAATTATTCCAAATAATCAAACTCATAACTGTCCCACAAACGTTCACGTGAATTACGAGGTACGCGCCCGACACTGCTTTCGAAAGACGGTGGACAGTGGTGATTAATCCATTCCAAAAGCACTGTCGTACTTTGTTGTTCCTTCAACTCTACTGTGTTTCGCATCTTTTTCAAAGCATTTGGAACTTTCTTTGGCTGTATGGTGTCTTATTGAACAGCCATTATTATCCATCCATCCATCCATTTTCTGAGCCGCTTCTCCTCACAAGGGTGGCGGGCGTGCCGGAGCCTATCCCAGCTATCATCGGGCAGGAGGCGGGGTACGCCCTGAACTGGTTGCCAGCCAATCGGGAAAACTTTTGGTGAGCACCTAAGCCCGATTATCCAACCCAAAAAATTCTGGCTAGTGAAGATGCTGAGTGGCTAGTAACTCTGAGAAACCACTAGTCACAGTGGCTGAAAAGAAGTTCATGTCAACCCCTGTCAGCAAAACTGTTTTCCATGAAGGCAACTCGGGTGTGTGCGCATTTGTGGCCAGTAGCAGCAGAATGATTTCTGCTGTCATGTAGACTGATTTAAGAAGTCATCGATGGAGCCAAAAGCTGTAAAAAAAAAAAATAATAATAATAATACTAATAATTTTTGCCAGCATCTGCCAGTTCAATTTGCCTCCAGGGGGATATCTCGGCATCCTTGTGAGCATATGCTGTTTTGGAGACGAGCTTCTCCTCCAAGGAAAAATGACTTGCTTTCCAGCTTCGTTGTTACAAGTTCTGCTGCTGAGCCAAATGATATTTTCTCTCCTCTCCTCTGGCCTCCTCCGACTTTTGACTGCTGGCAGCTGACTAAAAACACCTTTGTCCTCGGGGACGGTAGCCAACTAATGTATGCCAATTTGACTCGTTGTTCTTCTGCCAAGGACGGGATACCACCTGCCGAGAGATGTGATTTTATGCGCATGTTTATGGGATCGCGCACCGCACACCTCCAAGGGGAGCCTGCCTGAGCGATGGCACGGGGAGAAATCGGGCCTTCCCACTGCCGCACCTCCCTGTGCATCCATCACTGTGACACCATCACACTAAGCTCCCCTGCTCACCAGGAGAAGGTTTAAAGATGACTGGCGACTTGTCGTCTGCACTTGATTTGCAGCGCATTCTTTTTAACATCAGGTGGTCACCTAACTCATTGTATTTAGCCCATCACGTCAACACTCCTTTCCACTATATTACCGGTGCTGATATTTCAGAGGTGTGCCGACTATGCGGACCATTTACACGCTCTCAATGGCGTCCCTTTTCCTCAATGCGCCACGAAATCATTTGAAATTCAATTATGCTAATCACGGATGAGGTCGGGCCACTCAGCCACTCTCCCTCTCTTTATTTTATTTATTTTTGCTCGGCTTGCTCGGCGCGCCTCTGAGAATAATTGTTCTTAAAAGCGTATCGTTTAGAGCCGTTCACAAAGGGGGAGCAATTTGTGCACTTAGGTTGGATCCCGGTGCACTTTAAAATGTTGACTGGTGGACTGGAGGCTGGAGGATTCAAAGAGGTGACGAGCTGGAGAAAACGAACTCTCCCCCCCCCCCCCCCCCCCCGCCACAACCTGCATGCTTTTCATGTAGAGTGCTTTTATTGGAATCAACAATAAATTTTGCGATTATGGGATATGTTGAAGTCTAATTTGCTATTCTGGGCAGATTTAAGGCGATATCTTATGTTTGTTTAATGTACATGTGTATCGGATAGACTTGGTATAACCCCGTAATAATCGCGTATAAGGATGGTGCATCTAAAGACATCCGGCAAGAGAGCTTTATCAACGTTGATCCTATTAGCACAGCGATGCTGGCCGTGTTCGGTCGCATATTGCGCAGTGTCCGTTTCCATAGTAATGCTCGTAATATTCTTCACTTGGCATTTTGCCGTATTAGTTTGTATTCGAGAGTGTACCCGAGTCCTTGTTTTGTATTCAACAAGAAAGGCTGTTGGGTGAGTGTGCCTTCCAGCTGGAAGGACAGGCGCATATAAGGCGTGCGTACATGTGTGGATCAATCATGCAACGTGACAAAAGTAAACGGCTAGAAAAATAATCCAGGCTGCAGTGGGAGAACCCAAGTGAGAGATAAGAGTAAGGGGCAGCACACCAGTGTGTGCAAATCCCATTTTAAACTCTACGCAAGGCAAGAGCATGTGAACCATGAAGAGAACATTGTTTCCCTGAAGGGAGTAAGTTTTGTTTGCCAAATAAGTATGAGAATTTAGCCAGTGTTACGGCTCAGTGTCTAAACAATGCTGTGAACTCACTGCTTACTTAATTTGATTTGTATTCACTTTTGCGGAAGTGTGGCTTTTTGCTCCAGTGGCTCGCTGTGACTGATCTAGTTTTGGGATAGCGGGTAGGAAAGCTAAATTGGTTAATGCACTGTGGAGAGTACAGTGTAATGTTAAATGTGTTATTTGGTTTGATGAGGCCGCCTCGGGCAGTTGTGTACCTCGGCGCACTAACTCCATTATCGCTGCAAGTGTTTTTAAAAAGAAACACTCGCTGTCAACAACATATCTTCCACTATAACGCTAGATGTAAAATAGCATGGGTCTAGAAGTCAGTTTGGGTTAGGTAGCAAAGCTATAGAGGAGAGCCACAGTAGGACTTTGGACACACACTTACAGTATTTTGGCAGCAGCGAGGGTGGCAAAAAAAAAAAAAAAACTTCACTGCAGTCGTCTGGGCAACAGGAAGCGTCTCAAGGCAGCAAACTGAGTCTGTCCTTGGCCGGCGCCCCGTTCGACAACATGGCGTCACCACGGGAGGGGGGCGCGTTCAACCCTTCACCATGCTACACTTGGGATGAGGGAAATTCATTAACAAGCAAGCTGAAGCTATACTGTATGTGATCTCATGTACAGGTTTGATTCACTGTTCGTGCCCCCGTTGTATTCAGATTTTCAAAATCTTCAAAAAGTAATTGTGGGCCACTCAGAGTGTGGGCGCGGGCCATCCCATCTCTGGTCTATATTGTGGATTTTCACCTATCGCAGGTGGGTTTGGAATGTATCCCCTTGCGATAAACGGGGGGGGTTCACTGTCTTCAAGTTGTCGTGCAGGTGTGGTGTACCTGATGAAGTGTCCAGTGCACAATAGATTGTATCTGCATGGATTGCATCTGATAATATGGATTCTCCACATTCTCAATGGGAGAATATGTCTCGCTCGTTCGAAAGACACTCGGCTCATTTGCAAACGGAGCCATTTTGTTCGCCCTCTGTGTCTTATTTGTGAGGTCAATTAGGAGCTGATTAAAGATGTGGTGTTAAAACAGGGGCGGCTTTCATTGGTAAACAAAGATGCTGATTGACAGCTGATGAGGTGGGTGCCCTCAGCAGAGGTAATTATTCTTTTTATTTTACAACACAAATGTCATTGCCTGTGACTGACGGGGCACTGTGTTAATGAAATTCGAACACTGTAAAGTAACAGGATGTGATCGATTCAGTTGAGGAAACGGTGAAGGAAATAAATCGACATCCCAAATGCCAAGCAAGATTTTGAAAGATAAAGTGTCAGTGTGTCCTGTTTTAATGGCAGGGTCATTAATATATTCCAAACACAGGGAGAGAGAGAGAGAGAGAGAGAGTAGAGCAGGCCAGAGGAGCAGGTTGAGGGGGGGGGGAAAAAAAAAAATCTACTAAAAGGTAGAGGCATAGAAGTGAAATATCCCCCTCACGAGAGTTACAACTCTGCGTAAAAGCCTTTTCTTGGACTTGATTGATTTGATGTCCTTGAAAAGTGAGTGGGAACAAGTGAAAACACAGTGGATGCCCCAAAGGATGACAAGAAGCACATTCATCAGTGACTGACTTGTTTGTCCTCCGCAATGATCAGCCAAGGGCCTCTTGTTAAGAAAGCTGTTTTTTTTTTGGGGGGGGGGGGGGGGTTTGTTTTTGTTTTGTTTTCCTATGTCGTATTTAGACGGGGGAACAATTCCCACCCAAAAAGCAGATGAATATCGCGGCTGACAAAGCACTATAAGACCATCCCTAAGAGCTTGTTCCGAGTCAAAATATCAAAATATAGGCTTAGGGGCTTGAGCATCCAGCAGCACTTACTTTTGACAACACGACCCTCGATTTGTGTGGGCTTGAAACGCACAATATCCTATTTAGAAACCACTTCTTCCTTAATCAAGCAAGCAACCATAATCGCTCAAGAGGGTATTTCAAATCAGTGGAAAACACATGAGAATGAGTCGCACACTGTTCAAGTGCAGGAACCTCGCGATGATCCTGTTTCCTTGGGGTTTTACAGTTTCAACTTTGGGTTTTGGTGGTAAAAAGGACTGGACTGCCTTGAGGAAGCCTGGACTGGGATTTTGTACATATAACTGCATTGTATCTGATGCAAAATTAACACTATTGATGGATGGTATAATAACCATATGCCCTAACTACCTTAAACCTTAAGTTTTTATGCTTATTTTTGGAGGGCTTTACCCTTCACGTTACATATTTACAGAATTTCATTTGTCTCTATTAGGTTTTAATCATTTGTGATCTTGCGATAACTATTTGGTCGAGTTTTTTGGGGGATGCATGGAGTTGCTGTAATGGATTATTTTATTTTTTTAAAACATTTTTGGAAAAACCTTTCCACTACTTTCTTCCAAAGCAATATTTACAGCCAAGCAAGGTGTCAGCGGTTCTTGTCCCAAAGCGTTGCATCTCCCGGAGGCTCGGTTTCCTTCAGTTGCGCGATGACACGTCGGCTTGAATGATTGTGACCCCCGCGTGCCCTCCAGACGAAGGAGGGAGGCGCCGGTGCCAAGGTGGGGAAATTGTCCTTGAAACGAGTAACAATGGCTCCGAGTGCAATGTGACACATCTCTCCGGGGTCCGACAAATATTAATCTAGCTGTCAATCACCACAGGCAGCCGGTCCACTCCTGCGACCCCCCCAGAGTGTTTATTAATTAGGATACTGTCATACTAAAGCAAGTATTTGGAGCATAACAAGACAGTGTCCGTGCACTCATTATGCTTGACACGGCATGCAGGATACTTTTAACTTATCACTTCAATGACATGCTTGACTAAACGTTTTAGGTTTTTTTTTTTTTTTTTTTTTTTTTAATGATATGCGCTTTTTGCTCTTCAAGTCTTTGTAATAGTAGTAGGTCCGCCGAGGGTTGGTACACATTTGTGACCTGTGAAAATCAACGGTTACAAGTTGAAATCCAGGTCTGATTTTTAAATGGGTTCTTAAATTCAAATGAGGAAATCGGCACAAGGGCGTTTATTTTAAAACATACACGTTTTGAAATAAATGTGCATTTTTTTTGCCCCATTAGGATAGGGATTTAGGTGATCCATATTATAAACAATGTGGACTTAGAATCTAACCTAGGAAGAATACCATTACTTAACTAAAAAAGAAAATAAATAAATAAAAAAGTTAATCTTTTTAAAAGAAGTAAAAAAAAATAATAATAATAACTACAGTGCATTAGTTCAGTTGTTTATTTTTACTTACTTACAATAACATATTCCAAGTACCACAATATTAAAGTAATGTAACTTTTATGTGAGAAATGTAGATCATGAAATGCATTAAAATTGCAATCCTGTGAAATACTGTAGTACTGTTTTTGCGACACATATTTTAAACAGATATGTGTAGGAAATAACCTTTGTTGCAGGGTAAGTTTTAGTATGGCAGTCATACATATCTCCATTTCAATGCTAACATTTTAGTTCAGTAACAGATTTTAAAGAAATACAGTATTTATCTTACATTTGAAATCGGTTTATAATCGTTGGCACTGCATCCAAAATTTCTTCCGTCAGCTTTTTAGCCCTCACCTAAGCATGTATTGTAAAGTTTAGAACGGCTGACATTAACTGATTACGGTTTAAAAGAGAAACCGAATGAACAAAAGACAAATATCATTTGGTCTACTAGTCTTTCAATCTGAATTTGTTCTCCAGATCTCAGCCTTCACGTGATCGAAAAATATCTATTCCGCGACACCCCAAGCTTGAGGAAAATGCACACAAATACAGATGAAAGCAGTTATGTTTTATCATATATCCATGTAAGAGTATTTGTTGCTTTAAAAGCAAGTGTTGATTCACAGTGGGATGGAGGAGCACCATCTGGTGTGTCTGCCATATATATATATATATATATATATATATATATATATATATTTTTTTTTTTTTTTTTTTTTTTTTAAATGTGTTGATGTACCTCAGTGACAAAAAAAAAAAAAGTCTCCCCACCTCAAGGCTCTGTGCTGCTTTCACACCATAATTGAAAGTAATGTGGACAGGGGCTCACTCTCTGAGGACAAGGTCATAGCCGATCTTTTTACTTTAATTTCCATATGATTAATTGTTGGTCAGGAAGCATGTTTCACACGTGATGGGGGGGGGGTGAGCTTCACGGTGTCCCCAAGCCTAATGTGATCACAGCGCAGGGGAAAATGATTGTCAGGGTGGAGAAAATGAGATGTAAGCGCGTGCTACATAGTAAGGGCAACGCAGATTGAGTCATTAGTTATTTAGCATTTCGGATTTACAGACCATATCTTCCTTCAGAACACACACTCCGTCTGAACATCTCGTTTGCTGATTGTCCTCCAGCGAAGAACAGCAGGCAGATGTCCTCAGACTGAAAAAATAAAACGTTCCCACCAATCGACTGTCACGTTTCAAGTACGTCACGTGTGCCGGGGGCATGTTGCCATAGGCACGGCCCGCTATAAAGAGCGATGGGTGACATAAATCAAATCTCAAAGCAGGCTGACTGTCTGATCCCATTGCCGCTCTGACACTTGACTCCAATCTATTTATCTCACTTGAAAAAACGTTTTCATCTCTAGCAACAATCAATGGAGACATAAATGATATTCTTAGATTGTAATGAGCGTTTCAGACATTAATCTCCTCGATACAGCCTCTGTAATCTCTCTTTGATATCTGCCTAATCGCAAGAATATGATTGTAATCGAGAGGTCCAATAGGATTATTTCAATAATGAGTGTGATTACACATCAACACCAGGCTGAATTTAATCACGATGTATCGAACAACACATTTAGCCTTGCTTGCGAGGCATATTTATTCCTATTGCAATATTCATAAACAAGGCCTGTAGTGAGTGCCTCGCAAAAGTATAATAACGTAGAGACATTCAAATTGCAAATGGAAGAGAAAAAGGCAGTCATTTCCATATTCATTCATATATATTTATACAAACATAAAACATGAAGCTTCATTTCAAAAGCAGTGACAAATAGATTCAAATAAAACACTTTTCCAAAGGGAAAACTATTTTAATCCAGATGTTACGAGCCCTGATTTAAGTGCACGAAGCGCTCCTGCATCATTAGGAAGCATATGTCGCCGGTGAAATGTGCCGACGTGAATCTTTTTTCAGCTGTAATTCTTGTGACGTGGCTTAAACTTTGTTTTGCATGGGTTTTTTTGTTTGTTTTTTCGACTCCGGTTTTCTAGCTTGTGATTGAGGAAAGACTTTCAAGATCATCACAGACATTAAACCAGTTACCCCTCAAAAAAAATAAAATAATCATATTCAGTTTTACCCTACATGTTTTTGTTGGTGGCTCTAACAGCAATTTCTCTAATTCTATTGAATTAAAAAAAAAAAGAAAGTAGTAGTCATTGTGTTCTTATTTAATGTGGACAATTTACTGCAATATACAGTTTTTGTTGCCAGGCAACAGGGATCGAGACACCCCCCCCCCCCCCCCCCCCCACAATAGTTGCAAAGAACATAACAGAAGCTGAGGCTTATTGTTAACGAAGAACATATTGATTTTGTTTGTTTGTTTGCCTGCTGTCTCTCTCTTTTTTTATGTTTTTGTTTTTTTCGTATGAAAAATAACTAATGGACTTAGATGGCATGGAACTGTTTCACAGAAGCATTTTCTGGGGAGCACTTCAAAAGCTTCCACAATACAGTGATGGATGCATAATTAATGTCATTTATCACAAAACAGGCAGACTCATGTGCACACGCTAATGCTCCGTAATTTTAATCTCTATTTAGCTTCAGCTTTGTTTTATTTTTGTGGACATGTCGGCTCTGAACTGAATGCAATTTTTCAATTCATTCCAAGAAATTAAGAGGAAAGCCTCCTTTATAATAAACATGTTCCTATTATGAGAAAATATTTAGATTTTTCAAACCATTTTTCAGTGTGACTGCGGATGTTAGTAAGGAGACCTTTTTGTTTTATTTTAAAGTAACGCAGTATTCTGTTCTATAGTATATATCTGCATGAGGACAGCTTCTGCCTCCACTGCGTCGTCGTGAAGTTTATAACACTGAACTGTCATTTGTTTGTTTACAGTACCGATCACATTTGAATCATGCTACAGAGTAAAATATATATGGTTTGCGATACAGTCACAGGTCAGGCATCAGTGTTTTTATTTGAGGCAGGCTGCAGAGTCAAAGGCGCCGTGTGCATGTGTGGAGAAAGGTAATAATGGCTCAGTCCCTTACCTTAAAAACAGCGACAGTCAGTGTAATCTACAAACACAACAGAGAGTTTGTAGTGGGAGCCTGTGCCAAAGGGAGATCCAAGGCAGCTTCACATTTGTCATTTCACACACAAACACAAGTCATTGCTGCTCCCAGGCCTCGTTAGAAACACTCACAAACAAACTTAGGCACATTCATAGCCCCCTAAAGGCCCACAAACGTGTGTGTTTGCACGCAGATGCGCGGCACAAACTTCAGAGACGCCCGTGAAGTTTGTTGTCAAGACATCACACAAGGACAAGGAGCCAGCCTCCTCTTGGGATGACTAAAATTGATCAGAGGCAAGCTTTGTTCCAAGTCAGCATCACTTTTCAACTTCTTAAACTAATGATGAGTTTATTCTGGCTCATGAAGTCATAAGCAACCAATGGAACTTGTGTGGGATTCACTTCAAAGTTCCAATAATAACGTCCCAGTCTTGCCGCAACAGTAGCGAGGAGATATCACTGGAAACTCTCACTGCGCGTGAATCATTGTCAACATTTCTCCTGCTATGAAAAATGTCACATATGGACGTGATCGAAGAGAATCCCTCCCTCACAAGCGTGCTGTCTCAGAGCCCGCAGGCAGCCGCCCCATTGTGGTGATTTGCAATAAAACCCTGTTTGCCCATTAATCTGACGGTGAGCGGCATTCATTAGGGGGCTCGCGGGCGGCCAATCAAAACACAGCATGTGTTGTTGCTACATAATTTGCACGGCGGCTTGATGGCTTGCTTGACACGGAGCATTCTGTGGCTTATCATATAGCGACACGGAGCCCGCGTATCCAGCTCATAAAAACTCGTGAGAGAAGAGGCCATGTGTGATTACGTTGTGATATACAAGCAATAAAAGCAATAAAAGTGCACGCTTTATGCCTGCGATTAGATGCGGAAAAGTCAAATAAAATGATAACATTTTACTGTTAACTGGGAAGTATGTGTATATTTCATCTTCAGGGAACATGTACCAAAAATACATTAGTCAGCAGTTTACAGAAGTTCACTTCCATAGGCAATCTCAATGTATGTTTCCAGCGAAGTCTGTATTGCGTTTGTCCGACAAGTCCAATTAAAAAAGTTATACGAATACATTTATGGTGCCTCTTTAGTACCCGATGAGGTACTTGCAAAAAGTAAGTACGATTAACCACGTTCTCTGGTTCCCAATGCCTTCAACTAAACCATAAGTACTATTCGCGGGGGAATAGTTGATTTCTATTAGACATGGTTATGGCATGACTAAATGACGCTCCTCCCACATTTGTAGGGTTCCATCTTTTCTGTAAAGGTCCATAAAGGTCTGCCTAGAGTTGAAGTTCATTTGAAAATTGGTATAATGACCAATTTATCCCATTACCGTACAGTACGTGCTAATCCTGAGGTGACCAATTAGAAGCAGAGTTTGCTGTGCTGAGCTAAATGAATGACACGATGAAGTCATCATGGCGCGTTGGCGCCTGAACTGGCAGCTCCAGTCTAAGGACAGTGAAGCTCACGTTGGCTCAACAGGAAGTGGATGCTGTGTGACATATGCTACCCAACTCCTTGTAAAGCATAAAATGATGATTCCATTTGTGTGCAGCATCATAGCTAAATGCTGCTTCACCACGTTTGCTTTGGACTCTGTGCTCCACTATTTGACCCGAGTCTGTCGATCTCAGAGCTCTACTTGGTTTATATACCATTAGCATGTCTTTCATGTATTCGGGACCGAAAGCGTTACATTTCAAATTAATCTTCCAAACACGATCCGTCAGTCATCAGTCCTCTATTGAAATATGTAGACGCGAGACGACTTTGACTTGTGCCGGGAAACGACCTTTGCCGCTCAAAAGAGTCATTGGTAACCCAATTAAAAGGAAATGTCACGCTCGTAATTGGATCTCACGATTTGAATCATCAGTGTCGGGCGGGGGTCTGGCTCACACGAAATCCAGGAAGAAGTCGCACGCTGCCGCCAGTTGTACGTGCCAACTTAGATGCGATACACTGCAGGTAGCGATAGGGCCGTGCTTCACACGGGTGTCAAACTCACGGCCCGGGTGCCAAATCTGGCCCACCGCATCTATTTTTTTTTTGTGGCCAGTGGAAACAAATCACGTGCATTAACTTCCATGATTCTTGATTCAAAATTTCAGTCACCCATGCACTTTTTAGCCGTTAATTGAACTTCAGGAATACAGTAAAACACACAAACACAATGACTACAGTCACGCGGAAGGTGGTTTATCGACATCTCTGATTTTCACCTATTGTGAGTGGGTTTGGAACGTACCCCCGGAATGAACGTGGGTGCATTGTATGCTAATGCACCCCCCCTTCTTGTGGACCACCGTGGTACATCCCATCACCAAAAAATGGACAACGTAGTTAACAGTGCAACGGCTGTTCGGTCAACTCAATGAAGCTGAAGTGCAGCTTCATTTTAGCACTAAAGTGGGATAACACACACACCGTGGCCTATTGGGATCACACTTGAGTCAATGTACTTATGTGGCCGTCATGAATCAGAGTGTCTGTCCCACAGTAGCTGGAGAGGGCCAAAGCTTTTGTGGCATGGTTGGTGCAACACTGCGTGAATCCCTTCATGTGCAAAGCTTGCCTATGAGAAAAGGGGTAAAAAGGAATTCACTTGTCGCCTCCAGCTTGGCAGTGGATAGTACAGACATGCTAGGCTCTGGTTACCAAGGTAACGCTGTCCCAATTCACTCATCTATCAATGGTCCCCTCGTATTGGTTGTCAATGACTCATGCCGAGCCCACCCATTTCTTTTGTGCGTGTAGCCAGAGGTGACACGGCCTGCTTCTTGTCACTGCATCTTATTGACAGCCCATTGTCTCCTGTCGCCTATGAGCGTGACTAATTTGACTTCGCACCCCGCAGAGTGCCTGCGGACGCTTGTGTACTATAACATTCAAAAAATCTCCTCGACCTCATCGGTCTTTCATTGTCATCGCAATTTATGGGAAGCAGTTCATAACAAAGCAGGACACATTAGTCATGTACCCAGGGAGTCGTGACATTTCATTCTCCGGAGATGATTATATCTTCAAGTATTAATTCTTGCAATTTCTGTAAAGCTTGCAAAAGGTCTTGATTTGCAAATAATGCTAGTATGGAAAATAGGCTGGGATCACAGACTGATGGATTAAAAAAAACAAAAAGTCTATTAATGATGAAATATTGTCTGAGAAGTATTAGAGTAAGTAGAGCGTTGAAAATTAAATGAAATTACCTCTCCCCCAACGGCGCATCATCTCTGCATGTTGTATAATATGACTGCGATAGCTGATTACATAATCTTTGGAGCATACATGTCTTCTTTTAAATGGTAAAACAGATTCCGCCACAGATGGTTGCTCTGTCCAACTGCTCGACAGATGGGGTAAATCTTTTTGTGGGGGTTGTGATCTTTGCCTGACAGTCGTCACGTTCGTTTTTGATCTGCGTTCCTGCTCGAACTCCAATCTGGAGAATTATTTTAGGCACAATTATTTCAAGTTGGTCACACTGAGCCTTCTTCTTGCGTTTGGTATAAGGAAAATAAAATTTGAGTTTTGTGAAGCCACCAGCCAGCCATGTGGGGAACCTCAAGGTTGACCCCGCAAATGTTAGTGCATTTTACTTTTGATGGGATTATCTCCTCCATTATTGAGAAACAAGGGCCGACTGCAATGTGCTAATGGCGCTCTCTCATGTATTGTTCCAATCTATAATTGCTTCTTTTCATGCAATATGTGGGGAAAGGTTAGGCCGCGGCGAATCTTACCGTGCTTGGCGCCGGGCGGGCTTAACAACTGGACCACAATGGAATAAGCGCTGGATTTATTGGAGAAATGTGGACGTGAACACTTTGGCATTTGCAGGTATTGTTGGGAAAACGCTGTGTTATCGTCTATTTTGTTTGTATGAAAATAAACCAAGATTTCACTTTTTAAGAAGATAGTTTTTAATGCTATGAACTTGGCAGTACAAAACACTTGGTGAGTTATTTGTTGCCACAGGCGAAGATTATTCCACAGATTTTCGCTGGACACTAACTGCGTATTTAGACTGAACTCAATAAGTCAAACATCTTAAGTTGGGCGAAGATGATGAAGTTACATAAATTTGCTGCAACATTTAATGGCATGGTCTCATATTTAGTGCTGGCAGATGTTCGTTAAAAGAAATTGCAGGATATTAAACGCCCCCCTTCTCTCATTTTTTTATGAAGCGGTATCGCCAATAAATATTTAAAACCATGACATTGACATACTGTCAGTGAGTAGCAGGTTAAGGTGAGTTTTAAGGGCTGTTTGTGCTTCAAAATTGGATGGTAATAGCTATGTCACATTTTGCTGTCTTTCACAAAGACAACAAGCAATGTGAGAGAAATAGGAAAAAGCTTTTTTTTTTTTTTTTTTTTGCATCCTCCCATTTCCATTATATCAACCATTCACTGGACTGTGTGTGTCTCGAGCTACCCGTTAGGTACCGTACCAACCCGTTACTTTGGTACGCTTTACAACGTATATGTCAAACTCAGGCCCGCGGGCCAAATTTGATCCACAATGTAATGATATTTGGCCCGCAAGACCATATCAAATGTGTATTAGAGCTGGCCCGCCAGTATATAGCACATGCAACACTAATATTCCAAATCCCAGAATGCTTTGCTAGTGTGTCGGTTCATTAGTCTCGACCGGCGAGCGCCCCTTCCCTTTCTGTTGCAGTCGTTAGCAACGAAGCTACCAGACTCCTTGAGCAAATTTACACTTCCTCTTCACAAAAACGATCAAAGGAAAGATGGAAAACTATTAATTTTCAAGACAGGTGGGAGGCAGATTATCTGTTCACAAAGGTAAAAGACAGACCTGTTTGTCGTGTGCGGCGCAACGTGGCTGTAACAAAGAATATAACATAATTGAAGTGTTTATTTTTTTTTTAATGCCCTTTATCAACTCCCAGCCAGGGACTGTTAATAGTTTGAGGTTTGGATTTTTATTGAAGGACATGTTTTGTTGTTGGCCTTTGAAAAAAAAAGAAAAAAAAGATTTACATCAATAAGAGAGGTAGATAGAAAATAGAAGATAGAGAGACAGAAGAATTCATGTTATCTATTTAAATGCAAAACAACAAACACCACTGTCTTTTAACGCAAATTTGATTTCTCGTGTTTATAATAATTAAAGTTTGTTTATTCCAGATTCAGTGTTTAAGCCAAATTTAAGTTTGTTGTCAATGATAAAAAATGTACTCTACATTTCTGCAGAAAAGGGAAACATGCACGTCGCATTGATTTTTCATTAAATATTGAGTTTCGCCCGCGACGTTATCCCACCGTGAATTTGAGTTTGACACCCCTGCTTTACAACTTCTGACAGTGTAAAATCACATGACACACATTTGTGGAGCTCCAGAGACCAATTGTAATCTCATGTGATAGTTTATGATTCTTGACAGCATTGGTTAGCTCCACTTGACTTGTTCCCTGATGATAAAAGCGTCAAACTGGTAATGAAAACGGAGGAACGAAGCTAAAGTTCAGCGTGCGGCGTTTCTCGACTATCACGATTTAGTGACGCATCGGCGCATTCTCTCACTGGAACACCAACGACTGCTGCATCACTCCGCATGAGGCCGTGAAAACATCCAGCAGGATGTAGGTAGCGCTGAGCCTGTAAGATAGCTTCAGAATGTTTGTCAACAAGTGAGACATCATCAATGTGTCTGATCCAGCTTTGTCAAAGATCTGAAACATTTGAACTTCTCACGTAAAGTGTCATATTTCCAATCTGCAGCCAAACTCTTCAAGATTCTTCGGAATTACAGCGGCGAGCCAGATCTTTAGGTGAGGCTCATCACTGATTAATCGCCTCTAGAAGACCAACCTGGCTTTTATGTTTGCGGCACTTTTACGGCACTTTCATCTTTGTCCAACAGTTAAGTCGTCGAGTGTTGAAACTAGGCTTTGTTAGAAAAAAAGAAAAAGAACATACAATGTACTGAACAAGATTTCTTTCTCGTTGAATAATACAGAAACCTAAAATGTGTGTGAATGATCAGTAACTGAGAGACGATTGCTTTTGTTATAATTGGGTCGTCTTAATTGCAAACATTTCTGGCAGCATAGTCACAGCTCATCTTATTCATACTCTTCTTTACATTTTCTCATTATTATAAGAAAATATTTGTCTTAGCATATCCTCTGTTCATCCCTCTATATATTGAGACTACCGGGCTACATAATACTTATGCTAATGACATGTCATCATACTCTGCAGTTTAGTCTTGTGTGCCTGTGTCCGATCTAAAATCTGACCACTATTCCTCTCACTATTTACTTGTAGGAATTAATTTGCTCTTTACAGTGTTATAATGTCACATTTGTCGTATTTCCAAATTCACACGCCATAACTCACACTGCATTGCTCTGTGGGAAGGTTTGAAGTGGAGATAGTAGATACATTTATGGGCTCCTAATATTCAAAATAACCTGGAGGGACGATGATGGGACGACTGTGTAATGCAACTGAGGATGTACAGTAAATAGAATTTAGTCGTTAGGTAGGACGTGCTTTTCCTGCAATTCTGAAGTTGATCTCTCTTTTTAGGCATCTCACAAAAGGTGAGTACAGTCCAGTACATACCTCTTTTTTGTTTTGTTTTGTTTTGTTTGTAGATGTTGTATGTCTTTTCATGGGACAATACTGGAAAAATGACATTTTGCTGCGATATAAAATAGTCATTGTACAGCTGGGTACTGAGTAAATTTGGCCTATTTTCACTTAGATGTGTACTCACTTTTGTTATACTGTACTGCATATGAGATACTGTGCGTCTTTTACATGATGCCAAGACCAAACACCATATTGGAAGGAGAAAAGTGTGGTTTTCAGCTTGATGAAGATAGATGCATTGAAAATGCTTTTAGCTGGAATTTAATCAGAAGACGTTGGGAAGATAGCAGGAAGCGGTACAGACGAGGTGGAGGACTTTAGAAGGGGAGGTTTTACTTCTCAATCTAAAGTGGCACCTCAGCGCCGAGCTGGCCTATCATCGAAAATTGTATAATAGCCATCCATTTGTCAAATTAGATGAGAAGCTCATACGGAGAGGTACGGCTCTTCACATCTCCTGTGGGAGTCCGTCAGGCAGTAGGGATATTTTCAACAGGTATTAATACATTCCGCAGTCTTATCCAGCTCAGAGTTGATGGAACGCTACAGCGCGCACTGCGCTGGAACCAGCAGCCTGTCGCTTCCTCTTACCTTGCCTTTCTTCTGCCGCCACCAGCTGTCACCGCCGCCTTCCTCTCTTTTGAAACACCGCCGTTCTCGGCGTCCGTATCCCGTCCATCAAGGATCAAGCACACCTTCACAATGTTCTCAATCCTCTTAACATATATCGCAGAGACTTTCTTCAAAAGTAACCCCGTTTTGGTGTTTTATTTTCAACATTTATCCCAACCAGAACATGAAACACGACTAACTCCAATGCTGTAAAGGTACGTAGACATTCCAGTAATCCCTTGCCATATCGTGGTTCATTTATTGCAGATTCAGCGCATCGCGGACTTTCATTTTAAAGGTCAATTTAGTGCACCTCTAACACAGTCGGCTTCATTGGCCAGTTGATTAAAAATGTGGCAGCAATCAACCACCGAAGATCAATTGGGCCCTTTTTCTTCACATAAGCATAGTATGTTCAACTTTTACTGGTATAGGTATGAGAAAGTGATACTTCTTTCGTTTTATTTTTATGACAGAAATGCGCCCTGAGTTGCTGAGAGCTTTAGGAGCATTTCACTCTTGACACATTTATGGAGGATGTCGCTGTTCGTGTGTGTATGTTTTTTCTTTTTTTTTTTTTTCCTATCAGCAGCTGTCACATCTGACTCGCACTACAGTCTATCTGCATGCACTCACTAAGACAGTGTGACAGCGATAAGGGCCTCTTAAAAGGCAAATGCAGGACCTACACGTCAAAGGAGAGGCTGAGCATTGCCTGTAAAATAGGCGGCACACACACCTGCACACCAATCCCTTTTCATGCCGGCGCTCATCCTTGCCAAAAGCAAAACTTGGCGTCATGCTTGCATGGCTCTTCATGTTTAAAATACCTTATTTTTAAAACAGCATCGCTCATTCCCATATTTGGTTGAATGCCTCCATGAGAAATGTACAATACGAGCAACGTAATTGCCTCGTTCACATTTATGGAAAAATGTACCCCTGTTGTTTTAATAGCTTTGGCTACATTCGGCTATTTTTTTATTAAGTCCCAAATAAAATGAACTGCCAAGTGTCTAGTCTAAATCTAAATATTGCTGCACGTTTTACTTCAAACGTCATGAAACCGAGTGCCTAGGAATGACAAGACAAACACTTTCATGAGAGGTTTACGCTTATAGCAATGAACCATTAGCAGTGTATTGCTTTTTTTTTGGGCAAATGTAATCAATGTGATGAACTCATATCAACAAGGTTATGGTGTATAGTTGGTTCATCAGAGGACACTATTAGCTTGATGCCAAAACGGGCTGCACGTCACTTTTGAGAAGTCCCTATGAGCTTGCCACGTTGTCACTGGGATTTTTGCCCATCCCTTAAGGGGAAAACTCCAGCTCCAAGTTTGATGGTCACTTCCAGTTCAGGTTTTGCTCAAGAATATCTGTCTTTTCCCGGACTCAGACCACTGTTGACAAACACTACCACGTTTCACCGTGGGGACGGTGCGCACGAGCCACAGAGCTTTCGTTGCTAGCCGAAAAGATCAATTTTAGTCTCATCTGACCAGAGCACCATGCTCCATACATTTTGGGAGTTTCCCCACGAGACTCAAAATGTGCCCTCCTTGATCAAGATGGATTTGATTGTGATCCTGGGGATCATCAAAGGTTTCGAATTATTATTATTTTTCTCCAACCCAACCCTGACTTTCTACTTCTTAACTTTGTCCCTGACTAGCTTGGAAAGTTTCTTGTTCTTCGGGGCCGTGTTCAGCTAGCGGTGCCTCTTGGGGCCTTTCGGAAAACGTGTGTACACACTGAAAGATCATGTGACACTTAGAATGCACACACGTGGACTTCATTTCACTAATCATGTGACTTTTGATGGGAATTAGTTGCATCGGAGCTTTTTAGGGGCATCATAACAACAACAACAAAACCTTTAAACTTGGCATGCATATCTATTCACCATACATATACACATGCCATTTTTCTTTTTTGAATAATTATTTTATATGTGGGTGTTATTTCAATTCAAAACAGATGTGTTCAAATTGTGCAGATGCATCAAATAAAATTCAGGGGGCGGGGGGGGAATCACTTAAATTACAGGTTGTAATGGAACAAAATGGGTTGGGGAAAAAAGCCAAGGAGGTGAATACTTTATCAAGATATTGCATTTTGTCTTATCTTAATGCAGGTTTTTAATATTACAAAATGTTTAGTAATATCTAATTAATGTTTCCCAATAATGCATCAAGTAAATATCCTACGGTCATCCACGGTTGCACATTTTATTAGATTTTATGCAATTGCGGAGCCCACCAGCAGACAAGTGCACTCAGTTTGACCTCTTCCCCAGGTCCCACCCCCTCCCGGTGCCACCAGCCCCGTGTGCAGCCATTACCGAGCAGACTTGGCAAATTGAACTAATCATCTTTAATCAAGTACACACTCTGTGGGCTTGCAAAGACATCGTTGAGTCATGTTGCAACACCGAACGGTGGTTTTCTTTTCTTTTACATACCAGTGCGAGTTGATTTATTCCGTTTTAATCTCTTGTAGTCATTCGTTATGTTGTGAGGGTTCATTAAGAGTTCCTTTGAAAGATTGTTGGAAAGTTTGCAACTCTGTGCAGCAATATATTTGCACAAAGCACCGTTATTATTCATTTATAAAGTCAGGCTCTTTGTCAGGGAGAGCTGAGTGTGCTTGGACTAAGAAAATCTTCTGCAGATTGTTTAAAGGTGTGTGGGTTTTGTTTTAAAGGCACACAAAGACCCGACTGGCAGCTCATTAAAATAATTCCCGCACCCTGGTGTGATATTTGCTTATTTATTCCCGTTGAACCATCCGGGACGGCTCGTCCGATAAACGTTTGTGACTCCGGGAAGCTCGGCAGTAGACACCGGCATCCAGCTGTCAGTGCGAATATCTGCACTCGCAGGTAGGAGGCCAGCATCTCGCTGCTATCGACAGTGCTGGCAACAAGGTGTCAGCTCTTGCATATTCATGTGAAACTTTGTCTGACAATGCAGCCACGCAAAGTAGTTGGTGGTGCCTAGTTGCTGAAGTACAGCACAAAGTTATGCAGCGGGACCCGTCAAGTCGTCAGACACTACTAGAAAGATCTTCTAACGCTTCTCCCGAGTAAGCGGGAGACATTGGTTGCACCAAGTCAACCACTCAGTTGAAATGTTGCTGCATACAGTGTGTGACGCTGCATCTTGGAATCACAGTTTAGAGCCAAGTAGAAACTGAAGTTCTTTTCAAAATTGATTGTTCACATCAAAAGAATAGAAGCAAATTTGAATTTCAAGTCGTAGTTATATTCCCTTTCTTCTGACAACGGCAGTGCAATTTGTTGAAATCAATATCAGATTACACAAACAATCACCACGTTTGTTTTCCCACAATATCGTTTGAATGGTTTCTAATCCATGTACGTCTTTGGGCATTCATTTCGCGAACAACAAGCTTCACTTTGCACGTTTTTACACCCAAATGTTTGCAAAGCTACTTAGTGGCGCTCCTCCGCGTGGGAATGTGGCTCACCTTGTTTATGTGAGAGGCAGGAATATCATTAATATAAGCTTTTAATCTGTGGAGATATGATTTCAACTGTAGGACTTGGTTCGCTTGCTGCTGTTTTCTCATTGCAGGACACAATCTTACCATTCTCACTCTGTGCATTTAGATACATATATACAGTATGTAGTTAATTCAATACAAAGCAGTACAGTATGACTTGCTATCGCCGACGCAATTGGAAAAGAAAAAGTCGTAAAAACCAAAAGTATTCCAAATTGCCCATAAACAGAGTTGATACTGTCGGAGCAGGTATGGTTTTGTCACTTTTTCTTTTCTTTTTTTATTTATTTTTGCCTTTAAGTCATTTGTGATTCCCATTTTCTTTATTAGTCAACACTGTTCTGACGGAAGACTAATTGTGCTAAAATCGCTGAGTCTCCATTATAGCCTTTGAGGAGACAATGCACTTAGCTAATTAGTGCACTAGACTGTAACAAAACAACTCTTATCGCTTGATAAATTTAGACAATAGACCATTAGGAATGCTCAAAATGACTGCTTCTTCATAGAGTGCGGTTTGCGTAGCGACAAACGCCACTCTGGTGTGCAGCCTTGATTTCAGAAGACTGAATTAAACTCGCAAATGTGTGCAAGTCATTAATTTGAAGACAGATTTGCCATCATAAGCGGAATTGATCTCGTGGCCTCTTTTTGATAAAAATAAGAACATGGCGTATAATGATCCCAGAAATGAGAATTGATGTCCATTTTATGTCTGCTACAAGCTTGAGAGGAAACTTGCAAGCATGCCTGGTGGAGCGGCATGTTTAAAGCCTACACAAAGTCGTTTGTGAGAGAGAACTCTTTGCGCATGGATGGCCTTAACTCGGCGTATTAGGTCAGGATTATTGACCGCCGTGATTTACTTTCAACCACTTTTAGCTTGTGCCGTGCCTGAAATCCTTCATTTGCACAATTTCATAGCTAGCTAATGCCGAGAGACATCACCTCCCCAACTGTAGCCCTTCAGAAAACTGTAATTATTGTTCAGACTACATTAACAGATCACACTGAGCAATTTAGATAAGATTTACTGAGAAGTCTCAGGCCATCCCTATATTATCACTTTTATGGTCTTTATTGGCTTTTTTTTTTAGTATTTACAATTGTGGGGGTAAATGAATGTGATTAAATCATAAACCAAATGGACATTAAGTTCCCCAATGATATAAAGTTTTCCCATGAGGGATTGTAATGCGTATACGTTATCACTTAAAGGAATCGCCAGTCAAAAACCTCAAAGAAATGGAACCCTAAACAATAGAATAGCTGATGCCAGTATCTGTACTCCTTGTTTCTGTTTTATTGTTTCAAAATTAGGGACCGACCAATTAATAAACCGGCCGATTTAATCTGCCGATATTATGCCTTTTCGTCAAAAATAGGCCCACTTTTTTTGTGTGTGTGTACAGATTGACTCATTACAACATAAGACAAAGAATGACATTGCAACGAACATGAAAAAGAAAAAAAAAAGAAATCGTCCGATTCAAGCCGATTTTTCTCTCTGTTGTAAAGTTAGCGCAAATACTAAAGGACGAAATATTGCGAAACAGTCAAATGATCTACCTGTAATTCATATCTTCAGTGTTGTAAACATTAAGACCAAAAAATGTTATTTTATCGATAATATATTTTTTCCATGAATCGGCTGCTTAATCAGTTACTACTATCTACATCGGTCAGGCCCGAGTCAAAATGAATAAATGCCTATTGAAACAAGTGAGGTATCAGTTGTTTTGTACAGTACTGCAAATAAACACACTAAAGTGGGAACAAAAGGCCAATTTACCAACATGATGTCCTTCAACACGACTATGGCTTGCAGTTGTTCTATTACTAGCAATACCTATTTACACTGTCACTTCCGCTACGAATAGCTGATGAAGTCTCCATTGCAAAGTGAAACTCGGGCATTTTCTACATGCTGCACATTGCATTTTGCACCCTTTGACCAATCCTCTCTCTCACTGGCACATATGACAGCCATATTTACCATAGAGGGTGTCTCGCAGTGATTGCATTTTGTGCCAAATCATACGGTCGTACTATTCTACTGCATATGCCCATTTTGTGCACAATTCCCTCGTGCATTTGCATGTGATATTTGGATAACAATGTTAGAATGGTAGCAGTTTGAGACACAGCCTCCAGGCTGTGCTTTAAAATAGAAAAAAAAAAAAAGAAGAAAAAAAAAAAAGGAAAATAAAACCAACAGCATCTGTGATAGTCTTCCCAGGCTATTTGAGTGTATATCAGGCCTCGGTATGATAAAGGCAGGTTTAATAGGCTGTTCTATCAGAGCGCGGCTGGGGGATGAAACGGGTTCCTGAGTCAGGCTAAGCCCATGAGAGGGCAACGAGGCAGGGCGCAGGAGCCTGAGCGTGGTCCTGATGATTATCCTCCTCCCGGCACGGCGCATGGCGTGAGGAGCATGGCATTGGTACCGCTCAATTAACATCCCCGCGCGGCGATACAGTGAGCCTGTGTGTTTGTGAGTAGGGGTTAGGGTAGAAGGTGGTGCCACTCCTGTGGCCACCATGTTGCTTCAGCCAATTAAAAATCAATGAATCACCTACTAAGTCTTTGAATATAATGTGTGCTACGATTGATAAGGCTCATCATTTGGGGGGGGTCGCGGTCGCATAAAGTTCTACCTCCATCGCCATTAAATTTAAACAAAAGCAGTATTTTAATCTGATGGATCTGGAGCAGACAGAAAGCAATTTGTTCAGGGTTATAAGTTAATTAGCTTGTGCCGTATGCTTTGTTCTCATATGGACCTTTGAAGTTATTTCATAATGTGTTTCCCTTTCCACTCGGGGGGAAATTATGACACATTCGTCCTAATTATGTGTTCTGTTTAGTATTTTGGGAAAAATCCACGAGAGCAGCATACGTAAAAAAACAGGACATGTCAACTCAACTTGGTAGTAAACACTCCAAGTGGAGTGGGCAGAGACTTTTTAAAAAAAAAAAAAATAGTGTCCATCTTGAGAGACGGGATCAAGGCAAGTGCCAGATCCAGATTGGAAATACGGCACATGACCAAGCTTATCCCGGGCAGCACCTGTCAGCGATGATGCAACGCGTGATAACTTGAATGGCTTTTTAAACACAGCTATCAATGAGAGCAGTGGCAACAGCCACATGACAGACAACCGCTAGCGGAACAACTCAACTGTTTGTGCTCCCACAGACACAACATCCACATCCACATTTATTTATTTTTTTAAAGCTGTAATTGCTTTCTTCCACATAGGACAGTATTTCTCAACCTTTATTCAGCCAAGGAACACGTTTTATGTTAGAAAATGTTTAGGGTAAACCACCGGGTTAACAAAAAAAAAGAAAAAAGTCACAAAAAGTATATATGCTGAAATAATGTCTCAATTTACAAATGTATGCTGTTGTACAAATGGGAACAGATGCATAGACAGGTTAATTGTACCTTCTGCCATCTAGTGGAAGAGCATTTCATTGTTCAGCCTGTCAGTATAGGTCACTGACATAGATAGACAAAGATAACTTTTTTTGTCATAATCCTCTTTTTTTTAACCAATTTAGTGAAATTGTGTCATTTCCTGCGACACACTAATGCCAAGATCAGACCACAAGATTTTATTCCCGTTATTAGCACGGTTTGCGATTTCAAAGCTAGGGCCCGACGCATTTTGTCATGAATGACAAAACTCCTTGTCGTGTGATATTAGCGACAAGCAACGATTTGGCCCTACGATGCCAAAATGAATAGTTTTGTTTTTTGTAATTTTCTTTTGGGGGGAGGGGGTGGATATCTTTCCACGAAGTGTGACATATTAGCAATAAACCATCCGACATCGCACCTTGACTCAACCAATAGGATTGCGCCTTGCAATGGCACCTTGCCTCCTACGGTCGCCATTGTCAACATTTCTTTGTACGCACCATGGTGAAGAGAGAGAGGGATGAGTGGAACAACAAAATCTAAGAAAATGTTTAGGTACAAATGTAAGCGCTAGCACTATCTAGCTATCTAGCGAGCTAAATAACGTTACGTACTGGAACTTATCTGCTTCATATTGCTATTGTGCCTTTAGCTAGGACTATAGGACCAAGTCCCCATCGTCCTCTGTCCATATGAGCCTCCTTCTCCTTATCATGTCGTATGAAATTATCTTCCCAGAGCCAATCCATGCTTCTCTCTGCCGGTCTCTATCTTTACTCCATCGCTATCCATCAACTTGTAGCGTTCTCCCCGCAGTGCAGTGTACCTATGCCCTGTCAGCCCGCATCCGGTATCTTGTCTCGGCTGGCCTCAGGGCAGCCCGCATGTATATTTTCTATGTGCGCGCAGTTCACCAAGAGCAGAGAATTGGGGTTCTCCGGGGGTCAGGCACGCTACGGACACACCAGCCCAGAAGGTGACCTTCACTTGGGGCCTGGAG
The DNA here is from genome assembly GCF_024500275.1 of Phycodurus eques. Taxonomy (NCBI): domain Eukaryota; kingdom Metazoa; phylum Chordata; class Actinopteri; order Syngnathiformes; family Syngnathidae; genus Phycodurus; species Phycodurus eques. Next base: position 9,104,640 of record NC_084546.1, on the reverse strand, counting down.
CCTGGTTTGCTTTCCTGCATGTGACAGCCCACGTGATCTTATCAAGAGTTCCTGACAATACAGTGGCTGTAAATGCAGGCGATGGAGGATTTTAAAGCGTCCCTCAACAACAGTGACACACGCTCAGTGGGTGACGAGAGTCTGTGTCACCTGCAGAAAAAGGCAAATGAGCCCCCAGTGACAAGCCAGTGGGCACCTCCCTGACACTGTCACCCACGCACAGTGCTTGATTAAATGTGTCATTGCTGCGCCGGACCAAAATATACACACACCATCCCGACCGAGCCAGTGTACACACGAGAGTAGCAGAGATGGCGCTTTGCACAACAATCCAATTAGGAGCACAATAATTGCCTAGCAGAAACAAGTGAGGCCGTTACGCTGTCAAGGGCTTGAAGTATAGTGGACGGCTGCATTCAAAGGCCGCTACTTGAAGGTGTAACCTCAAAATGTTTGCTAAAAGAGATCTCTTTTCGTCCCCTTAATGCATTCTCTAAATGAAACTGTTGTCATGATCACCCTGACATTTTGTGTTCTGTATAAGAGCTGTGTGTGTGTGTGTGTGTGTGTGTGTGTGTGTGTTTGTTTGTTTGTGTGTGTATGTATGTATGTGTGTGTTCTGCGTTGCTTCCATAAGGAGTCATGTTAGCTTCTTCTCCCTGCAGCACATTCTGCTCTCGGCAGAGGACCTCTACCCCCTAGCGGGCAGACTGTGCAATGCAAGTTGGATTCTACTCACTGTACTCGATGTTTCAGCATTTATTTGATATAAAGTCAGATAATAAAAAAAAATGATACTGTGTCTGTTGGCTTCAAATAGGTTTACTCGTAGTAGCGTATAGTAATGTCCTCACTAGGAGGACAACTTTGTCTGTCACGTTCCAAAATACTAGTGAAGCGCTAGGTAAATGCTCAAACGGTATTCCATACTGCACAGTACCAAGTGAGGGAAAAAAAGGCATGTGCCCCACTGAGTGCTTTGACGTCATAATGCATTTCATATTTATGTGAATGGTGGCAGTGAATCTTCCCTTCATCAGGCTGTCACAGAGTTTGGCAAATGCATGCTGAGTGATCATATTCCAAAATTGCAAAACATAAAAAAAAAAGCATCCTAATTGCAGGAAGGACATGAAATTGGGTTTGAGAGCTTAAGTCACCGGTGTGAAGTAAATCCATGCATGTGTTGGCAAGATTAGTAACTGTGCAGCCCCGATCATACATATGCAAATATACGCTCATGATCCCAGAGAATTGAACAGAATTGAACAGAATTACAGCGAGCATCCGTCACACCGAAAGACTCTATACTGGCCCATATAATCACTGAGCTGAATTGAGGGCACGAGCAAAAGAAAGGAAGTATTTTTCTTTTCCTTGGCATCGCTATTCAGAGAGCAGCAAGAGAGAGAGAGAGCGCATACTCGGATGTACTGCAGATGGTTTTGGATCATTTTCAAAGAACATTTTTTTATATACCAGATACACCCCTTGTACGATGATGGGGTTCAGGTTTTTTGGTAAATATTTGATAGTGTAGTGTCGAGCCTCAAGGAGTTGTTTTTAGGTCAGCTTCAGGACCACTCATATTCTCCTCCTCGTAATGTGTGTCCTATGTGTAAACAGCAAAGCACAGAATGTGATCAGTGTAGGTTTTCTTTTTAATATGCCCCAATTCAGAGAAAAACACATCAATAATCTGCGCATAGTGTCAAGAAATACAACAAAGGAGGCGTTATGTGTTCCCACAGGCTGGAAATCATATGTTTACTTGTATCATGGGAAAAATAAAGACATATTTTTGGGGGCAGAAAATAGTATTGAGGCACCTGGGGCAACTAAACATATACACTTGGGCCAAGCTCTCAAGCCCTATTCAAGTTGATTCCAAATATGTTTGGGGGTGTCAGGGCTCAGGAGTTCTTCCTTCCAAACTCATCCATCCATGTACAGAACAGGAAAGGGGCCTTCCCTATGCACTGTTTCCACTAGGGTTACGCACGAATCGCTGGTGACTCGAATTGGGTTTCGAGTGGGTTTGTAAAAGCAATAATCGAATCAGAATCTTTGGACTCGAATCAGAACGAATCTAAGAAACGTCATACCACTTTATACTGGCAAGAGCTGCAACTGCTGCCAGGGCACATTCACAGTGCTTCAAAAAAATGCTAAATATTTTGTGAATTTTAGCCTGCGTTTATAGGCCCACGCCTTTTTGACGATAGCTGAGCCAGAGGAGCCATCGCTCGAGGGGGTTGCGCAGCAGAATGAATGGGAGAAAGTTGCTGCAACACAGCGTGGCCGAAGACGAGAGCGAGCTGGCTGCTAGCTAGAAAGGAGGCAGCTGGTCCCAGCCAGTGATGATTTACAACACCGACAGTGGCAAAACCAACCCGGGATCTACCTTGAGCAAAGGTATGGCAAGGGATCCCGGTTAAAGTAAGCCATTTTAAACTAAAAAGAGAAACTTTTCTGTACGGAGTCATGGCAGCTAAAAACACTGCAGCCAAAACATGCCAGTGTCCTCTCTTACCGGTTCAATTGATAGTTTTCAAATAATTTCATTTGTTGGACAATAACATGCTTTTATTACGGAATAATACAAGGAGTAATGTTTAGATTTTGATTCAGAAGTCATTTCATGCTGTCAACCCGAATAACGAAAAAATAACTTGACATATTATGGGAAATTAAGATCAGCCAACCCAAAGTCATTGATTCATTGATACCAATCCAACACAAGGAGTTGATTGAACATTCATGGCGAAAATAACAAATATCCATTTACAGCTAAAAAATACACAGCTCCACTTAGAATGTCTTCCAAAATGACTCCACTATTTAATTATTGGTCAACCCTGTTGACTCAACGTGATTACTTCATCACACCAGATGCTGGCAAACATGTTTGGCATGCTCACGGTAAACCTGTTCTGCACCCACGCCCTCCACCCCAACCCACTGACGCACCAACGCAGAGGGAGCGGAGTCGGTGTGTTTGCAGTGGGTAAAAGTCGGGGGGAACCAGTCGGCGCCATCGGCGAGGGGTCACGAGGGAGCCAGTTAATAGGAAATCGTTATGTAAATCCAATCTAATTAAAAGAGAGCTCCATTTGTCGAGTGTAAGGTATGCTTGGGGAGAGGGGGATATTAATACACATTATTACAGGGCTCATTTGCATAACCTAATACCTCATCCCGCAGTTTGGCTCATATCAGGCCGCCATCACACCAAACAAATACAAACAAATAACCAGGCTGTGCTATTGGGCTAATATATAACACACATTATTACTCTGCAAGGTATCTGTCTTTTGTACTATTCCACCTATTTACTTTCTCTGTCCTGATAATGTTTGAATGTCTGTACCAGTGGTGTCAAACTCATATTTCCCATGGACCACATTGTTATGGTTTCCCTCAGAGGGCCGTTATGACTGTCAAACCACATACGTAAATGTGTAATCGCCTCATCATATGCGCAGGGAACTCATGTTGCTCATGGGCGATACGTTCCAGACCCACCCGCAATAAAGAGATACTGTAAAAAAAAAAAATTTTATATATATATATATATATATATATATATATATATATATATAATTGTATATATTTTCTCCCTTTCCACACGCTGACACTCATTAAAATGCACTTTTCCCAACACTTTACAAACATATTTGAACACACACAAAACCTGACCAGCACTGGATCCTCCCCTGGCTAAGATTAGCCTAATTGCTCCTTATTTATGAGCACCAATTAGCATGCTTCTCATTGATGCCATGCAGGGGGACTGATTAGGAGGCTTGACTCTTTCATTCAGCGTGAGTGTGTGGTGGGGGCAGGCATGTACAGTACATTTACTGTATGTTAGTTATGCTTATATTTGTCAAACACAGGAAGGGGAAAGTACTTAATCTATTTTAATGAGATCATTCATGTCTCCACAGCCTGCATTAGATTGGCTGATTGCATATCATCTTGTAGGGTGCACTGTCATTTTAAATGCATCTCCAATTGGATCATTCTTAGCGTGTGATTGAATTCACAGAGCACATGCAGTATATCAACTTGGGGAGGTCTGAAGTACAGTAACTTAATTTGTAAAAATCTAAGCTTTCCATTGTTCAAGGTTGTGTTATGATACTAATGTCACTCGTAGTATTACACAGTAGATAGCAAGAAACTGAGAAGTGCCAGGTCGGGAAACCCTTTCATTAAACCATTTTCTTTTCTCCAGTCCCCTGAAGGCAAAATTCTGCCATAAGACAGAAGCCGTCTCTAGACATACACCACTTAGTAGTTTTTAACAACAGTCAAGTTCTTCTGAAGAAACACATTTCTGTTGCTCTGGGCAAGAGGCAGTTTTATAAAGAGAATAGAATGAATGTACAGGATTTCTGCTGAAAATTACAGCCTTCAAGGTAGATTTTTCTTTTTCTTTTTTCTTTTCTTGGCAGCCTTTCGCAATCAACGGAGGCGTCGAAAGTTGTAACGTGTGCTCACATTTAAATAGCCTTTGAAGTGAAGCCACGAAAGCGCACTTTTTCATAATGCACTTTTCAATCTGTTCCTCTAGCATCTTTTTCTTCCGAAGGCGTAGTTGCTGACATAGAAAAGAATGTTTTATGATAAGAGTCACCAAAGTCTAATTTATGAGACTGAGAATTGGAACCCTCGAGGTGCTGCATAATTTGAAGGTATCGTGAAAAAACAGTGTGTCATCCTCTACTGAAAAGTTAGTTACATAAGATTTGGTTTTGTGGCGTGAGTCCAGCCCGTTAAGATCGCCACAGGCAAATTTTCTTTCAACAAAGGATGTCTTTGACTTTCCAGCCAGCCCATCAAGTCTTCACTTGCTGCCTTCTGCTTCTTGAAGGGCTTCTTGATGTTCTTAAATGCTTCCAAGAGACTGAAAATATCTTTAACAGTGTTATTAATAATCTTTTCTTCTAACCAGCCAGCTACTCATCAACCAGGAGAGCAGACTTCATTCCCCATTTTTCCATCAACTGGCTTTCCTGCTCCCAAGTTTGATCCAGAGACTTTTCTAAAAACTTTTTTTTTTTCTGAAAAAAAAAAAAGAAAAAAAAACATGATTGTGGAGATGCGGTAAATAACAAGATGTGGAGAAAAGAACCAGTCATGTCACTTTACTCTCGATACACAAACTCATTTTTTTTTTTTTTACATCAAACAGCCAACCCCTCCCTTTGAAGCCAACAACTGTCTTTCATTCTTTCATTTCTTGCCTCCCTAGAAGATGCACTTCCCTGGTGAATGTCTCCCTCTTGTGGGTCACCACATTATTTATATTCTTGCTGCTTCAAGTGGCAACAAAGGGTATAAAAAAAATGATAAGATTCTATTCCGGTTGCTGCAGAAAAGTGGGGATTGTATGTTGATCAATGACTGAGGTATGTTTAGCTCCACCCTTTAGGCTGCGGTCATTGGGAAGGGTGCCAAAAATGGTACGAATCTGTCACCTGTATTTATTTTGGTTCCTTTAAAACGTTTGACAATGAAGTTGCACACGGAACTAAACTGTTCAGTGGGATTTGAGCTTCTTACAGGTGCCCCATTTTGTTGCTCTTTTTCAATTTATGACGAAGATCGTGTCCTCCTTTCCTCTTTGGGGCTGTTTAAAAAGCTCCCCATAGTTTATAATGACCCTCTTCAAGCTGCACTCAGGTTGTCTCATGGATGGTAGCCTCACTGAATTGACTGCCTTGGAGTTCTCCGTTTTATATGTTTTCTAGCAGCAGACGGCGGGTTTCACCTAGCGCTTTTTGCTCGCTCGCGTCTTTGGTCCTTTTTGCTGTCCTGTTGTTTGGTCTCCACAGGCAGCATCTCTGCGCACAGAGCAAGCGTGTTGTTCCTCTTGTTCCGTCTTGCCTTGTGTTTACTTTTCTGGAACTATTCACGACTCTCCCTCGCTGTCTCCTGTAGTCCAAGCTGAGCGTACACATTCCAGGGTGGACTGACCTCCGATGAACTATAGGTTTTGAATGTATAATTGTTGTTGTTGTTTTTAAAACATCATTCAGCAAAGATTTTGTGTGTCTCGCCAGCCCACACATTGTTTGTCTCATCTTCACCACTGGAGTCTCCTTCACGCCATGCTTGCAATGTGTGTTGTGTTTGCAGTGGGAACAGCATGTTCCAGTTGCCTCTGATGTGTGTTTATACTCATGCGGCAGGGTCAACCTGACTCAGATACAGACAGACCCAAAAAAGCAGGTGAAAAAAAAGGCCCTGAGTGCACATTTTCTCCCTCTGAGGCTGTACATCACCTCCGGCTGCAGCCCACAGTCAACAGAGATCCAATATCCACAATGATTAACCTTGCAATACCCGAGCCGGCGTGGTATCGTCTGGAATTCCACGTGGCGCCGACTCACAATGCGGCCTAATAAAATGCTCCACTAAACAATTATGAGGCTTCATAATGGCACCACCTGACTGTAAGTGACAGCCACAGTTGTCTTTGGTGGTGGTGGGTGTTGTTGGTGGGGAGACCATCCTTTTCTGTTGATACCCTCTTCTGTCTTTGTTTTGTAGCCATTGTAGGACGCTTGGGTCAGCGGTGTATCTTATACTTTATGCAGAGCAGTGATGCATAACTAACAGTGTTGGGAAGATTACAATTTAGGCAGTGTTTCATATCACAACCCAGATGAGTGAATGTCCCATAAAAGTCTAAAATTATCATGATGAAACTGTTCAAAAGTCCTTGTTCTTTTATGTGTTCAGAAGTGGAAGTGGAAGGTGGCGCTTCGAAGTCATATTTGGGAAATAAAACATGTCGTGTTTGAGATTACAGCAGAACGGCACATGAGCAAAAAGAGCCAATCACAAGCGGCGGTTTTAGGGGGGGGAATCTGAGTTTTCGCGGCTATTTTTCGAATGTAACTCATCAATTCACATGTTCTCCAAGTCATATAGTGGATTACAATTACATACATGTACATATTACTTTTGTCATTAGATTGTACATATGCACAAAAATGCCCCATTATGCTGGAATGTAGTTCTGTTTTGGGGTATTGTTATCACCTAATTTATCATTCAGACAGTCTTTTTGCATACGCGGAATCAAAAAGGTTTATGCACGGATAAAGAAGCGCGTTTCTGCCCAATAGTTATTTGCTGTAATTGCAAATCATCGTCTGCCCTCAAATTGCTTGTCCAAATGTAATATTTCTATGAAATATTATCACAGCTTTGCAGCCTCATACTTTCACAAAGCTTGCCTCTTTAGAGGAACTTTAAGGGGTAATGAAGCGTACTTTATCTCGACGTATTATTCGAGGAGAGTCTTGTTTTCATATTTTCGAGTGTTTTTTTTTTTTTTAAATAATCAACCGCTGAACATAATTTGGTTGATGTTGCTCAGCGTTAATTGTCTGGCACGCATCTCCTGCAATAACGTTGTGCGAGTGATAATTAACACAAATAGGTTAAGTCTTCATACTCGACTCATTTCCTGTTTGTGCATGCATGAGTATGTGTGTGTGTGTGTGTGTGTGTGTGTGTGTGCTTGCTTGCATTTTCATCATATTTGAAGCAAGAAATTATACTAAAAAGGTGCTTTTGTTATGACTGCTGGATCATTTCCTGTGGATAATGCTGCACTGTCTTGTTCCTCCTGTTCCTCTCATTCCACTGTGTGCTTGTGTGTGTGAAAATGTGTTCCTGTCAAGGAACGGATGTATACTGTTGTGACCTAAGAAAATATCCTCCCACAAGCCATGCACTGCACACACTGGGGGCTCGCGTAGTTGTTTCAGCTCAGAGGAGCTAATAAGGCCACCAGAACGCCAACAACCCCGTGTCACAATGAAGGTCGACAAGTTCAGCCCCCGCTTTAATGTCGCCACTGTGACATTCCTAATGCAACCCCATCGTGGTCCCCAAGCCTCAATTAGAGCAGGAAGTCAAGTTAGTGTTCCTCCTCAAAACATCTGAAGGCCAGCCAGCCACATGAGAGAGGAATCAATAGAGGCGGGGAGTCAACGGACAACTTTCAAAAACTTCATTTTTATTTGTATCCTACCCACGGTTTCCTGATATGGGATCCTATTAACCTGCGGAATGAACCTTGGTCCTCCTTTCAGGTAGCCTCATTTCTGTGCGTTGATTAGGGAGACGGGGTCAGCTCTTTTTACCCACATCCGTGACTATCTTGTCAACCCGTTCCCTTGAGGGACGGCTGCAATGGCAATCCAGTCGGGGTTGAGGTCAGCATACAGGAGACGAGCCTTTGGGACCGCAATACAATTACATCCTGATAATCAGTACCGCCTCAGCCGACGGCTCCTCCAATCAATGCATGTTGAATTAGAGACGCCTTGGAACGGTTTTACGGGTCGAACGTGTATTGATAGCGGTCGCTCGCTCTGAGCATGTGTACAATCGATGCTTTGTGTTTTACAGGCGCTAATGAAAAACAGGTCACAGTGTCACGCTCAGGAATAGCACATTGGATTTGACGTATCATATTTCAGTAACAATACACTCGATAAAAGTCCTGGGACATATCTCTTTTTTATATACCCTAGTGCCCACTTCTCCAAGACATTGTGCTCCGCTTATTTGTTGACAGCGTCCAAGAAAAATGTATCTTGATCTGTTGCATCTCAGTTCTGTCATTAGCAACTTTTTTTTCTACTTTTAGCTTGCAGCGTAAGTATGAAATATGAAGCTTCATTGTTTTAAAGTAATAATAATAATAATAATAATTCATAATACATTTCGTTAAAGGCACATTTCAGGACACTCAAGGTCACCGTACGGGACAGTCAAAATCAACACACAGTGATATACAATTGAAAATATATAGTAAAGATACATAAAGTTGCAGCAGTGAGAACAATAGTTTTTTAAGAAGTTTGAAAAATGTATAAATAATCCATGTTCACCATGTCAGGAGGGAGGGAGTTGGTGGACAGACGGGCTGGAGGAACGATGAGGGTGATGGAGGATGCTGACCTCAGAGTTTGAATGGGATTGTTGATGTGGAGGAGATCAGAGAGATATGAAGGATGGCCTTCAATGGATAGAGAAGAATTTTAGAGGCAATGTGCTGTTTGATAGGGAGCCAGTGGAATTGCTGGAAAACAGGTGAAATATGATTGGTGGACAGTGTTCTGGTGATGATGGGGGGGGGGGCAGCGTTCTGGACCAGTTGTAGTTTATAGATGATTTTATGGGGACTATCAAAGAGGAGGGAATTGCGATAGTCCAGACGTACCAAGATGGCGACACTGTTCTGGATGGATATTGATATTGCAGGAATGGAAATATGCAGACTGTTGACTTAAGTTTGAGTTTGGAATGACAACGTGTTGTCCATGATGATACCCAGACTCTTAACATGAGACAAGGGGGGAACAGGTGTTGTCAGTGGTGAGGGTGAAGTTGAGATGTTTAGCGAGGATGGATTTGGAGCCAATGAGGACAATCTCAGTTTTGTCACTGTTGAGTTTGAGGAAATTGAGGGAAAACCAGGATTTGATTTCCTGGATACAGGCACAGAGGTATGAGGGTTGGAAGTTGGAAGTGCGTTTGGATGATCATCTGCATAACAGTGGAAATGGATGTTGTTTTTGGGGAATATATGAGCAAGTGGGAGGAGGTAGATAATAAACTAAATGGAAACAAGGAGTGAGCCCTGGGGAACACCAGAGGAGAGGAGAGATGGATGGGAAGAGAAAGTTTTCAGCTGAATGAATCAGAGGTATATGATTTGAAACAGTTTAGAGGTGTCGGATGAACCAATTGCGGCTCGTCTGGTGAGGTGTCGAAGGCCGCTGTCAGGTCTAAGAGGATGAGGATGGATAATAGTCCAGAATCAGCTTCCATCAGGAGGTCATTGGTGAGTTTTAAGAGGGCTGTCATGGACGGAAGCAGGACTGGAACTGTTCATACGGTATAGATGGCTGCCAGAGAGATGAGTATGGACTTCCATGTACGCTCTAAACACATTTAAACACTAAAAAAAACTCTTCAACCGATTAAGACCCCATCCACACAGAAACAATCCATGTCAGAAGCAGATCTTTTTCTCAGTATCCACAAAAATACTAAGTGCCTTGATGATGAATGCGTGTCTAAAATAGCATTTTTGGAATGACTAATAAGACCAGCAGCACTTGACCCTTTTCAAGCCTTTATTTGGCACATGAGAGCGTTTCCAGTTTAAAGAGCTGATTATAAACAAAACAAACCAAAAAAAAAATCATCATCAAGTTGTGCATGTGTGCGTGCAAGTGCATATGTGTGTATGTCACCACTTGCACTTCCAGTGCCAGCAGGTCTGGCAATAGGCTCTGACACACTGCCTTCTGCTGAGAGGTTTCATTGATAAATAGGCCCTTGTAGCAGTTTAAATCCAAAGGGATCCTTGCTAGAAATTAGCTGCCTTGTTGTGACAGTTCCACGCTACGAGGCGGCGGGGGGGAATAAATAAATAAAAAGATCACTGCTCGGACTCAGATGCCTGTTTCGAGGGCATTATTTGGTCTTCTCCGAGTAAGTTAACTGTGCTGGTTTGCATCCCTGTTGGCTGTCACTGAGGGGTACTCTAGTATGCATCCCACTGGTACACAAAGTCTAATAGACGTTTTTGCTTGGAAAGCCAAGTGAAGTGTGTGTGTGTGTTTGTTGAATGAATAAGCATTCGGTGTCTCCACTGCGCAAAAATACTTAACACGCTTAATCGACATAGAAAGCTGTGGGGAAGACACTCGGAAATCTACACAAAAGGAATAGTACAGCTTCCACTTGAAAATAATAGTCTCCCATCAGTACATGACATAATGTAGTCTACTTTATCCTGCTTTTCACTCAAAGTTTGACTTCAAGGATGTGCCGAGTAGGAGAAAGCTTCACTGTCTTTGTCATGGAAATTAACAGAAGTTTGAACTGTTTTGTTTTGGGGTTTTTTATCGCAAGAAAGCTGCACATGTGCTCTTCTTAATCCTCCTCAGCAAGAGAGAAGATCTGTTTACGTTTCGAAGCACACACAAAGTAAAATGATGATCTCCAATGTCTGATCTCAAAGGGAATCACTGCGATTTCTATGAAAACCCACGCGCGGTGTCACATTGTACTCACACACGTACTCCAAGGGCTGCGGTGAGCCGCTCTAATCCAGCAGAATGAAGATTGAAAAGTATTCTTTACAATTCGGTCACAGCAGGTTGGATATTTGCAAATAGCAGCCATCAGAGGACAAAACATTGCTCACCTATTGTTGAATTTGAATTTAGTAGGTTTATAACCTGCCAAACACAAGAACAAAGTGAAGCTAGAAAACGCATTTCATATTGAAACAGATATGCCTGTACTTTAGAACAATAAAAGTCCCAATTTGAAGGTATAACCTGATTCGACCGCTTGCGATTTATATATTTATATACACTTTTGAACATTCCTCCTCTCCACCTCTAATGGGAGCTGAATTTATTCAAGAATGGGAATCATGCAGTTTAGTTGTACACCACTGCAAACTGCAAATACAAAAATGTGCCTATTGAACGAACACCTGACAGCGCCATTCGTAACTGAGCATCATTATAGTCCGTGGCTGTTGACGGACACGCTAATAAACGATTGGATTGTTATGAGTTTGTTTTGACACACCCACAGTTCATGTACATAATGAGTTGATATGGGTGGCGAGCTGAGTGACAGTGATATAAAAGTGAATTTAAAATGTGGCTGGCAGTGAGTTTATACAGTGCCTTGGGGTCGTGGAAGTGTTTTAGAATAATGCACAAAGCCACGAAAGAGATACACAAACTGGGGTGATAGATTCTGGAGCTATATATATATAAATATATATATAGATATATAGTGTTCAGGCGGCACGGTGGACGACCGGTTAGAGCGTCAGCCTCACAGTTCTGAGGACCCGGGTTCAATCCCCGGCCCCGCCTGTGTGGAGTTTGCATGTTCTCCCCGTGCCTGCGTGGGTTTTCTCCGGGCACTCCGGTTTCCTCCCGCATCCCAAAAACATGCATTAATTGGTGACTCTAAATTGCCCGTAGGTGTGACTGTGAGTGCGAATGGTTGTTTGTTTTTGGGTGTGCCCTGCGATTGGCTGGCGACCAGTTCAGGGCGTACCCCGCCTCCTGCCCGATGACAGCTGGGATAGGCTCCGGCACGCCCGCGACCCTAGTGAGGAGAAGCGGCTCAGAAAATGGATGGACGGATGGATATTGTGTTCAAGGGTTACATTTGGTTTTTAAAATGGGCCATCTCATTTTCGTAGATTTAAAAACAAAATTGGATGTGTGTGTGTATGTATGTATTTTTTGCAACCCCACCAGCATGCTTCTACCTCCGCTCTTGTATGTCACCCCATGTCCCTGCCTCTTCTGGAAGAAAGTGCTCACCACAGCCATTTCCATCATTTTTGCAAAGTGTCCCACCATATGTGCCTCCAGGTTTCTTTCCTGGATGCCGAACTTACTCATCACTTCTTCATCACCCCTGTTCCCTTCACCAACATCTCCATTACCATCTGCACCAATCACGACTCTCTCTTTGTCTGGGATCCTCAGAACTACCTTGTCTAGCTCCTTCCAGAATTTCTCTTTCACCTCGAGGTCACATCCTACCTGTGGGGCATAGCCCCTCATCACATTATACATAACGCCCTCAATTTCAAGTTTGACACTCTTTTCACCTCCAAGACATTCTTAGCTTACTCTTCCTTTAAAATAACCCCTACTCCATTTTCCTTCCCATCTACACCACGGTAAAATAATTTGAACACTCCCCTTAAACGTATAGCCTTACTGCCTTTCCACCTGCTCTCCTGGATGCACAATTTATCAACCATTCTCCTTATCATCATGCCAACCAACTCCCAAGCTTTGCCTGTCATAGTCCCAACCTTCAAACTCCCCACATTCAGTTCTAGGTTCTGTGATTTCCTCTTTTATTTCTGCCTAAGAACCTCCTTTCCACCTCTCCTTTGTCTTCTAGCTGAATTTCCACCGGCGCCCTGCAGGTTAACGGCGCCAGTGGCAGACGTTAACCAGGGCCACGACCGATTCGGCGCGGAATTCTTTGGATGAACTCTTATATTTGTTTGGCAAAGTTTTAAGCCGGATGCCCTTCCCAAATATCTTGTGTGAATCCCCATTGCCGTACCTTGACAAAATCGACGAGTGAATGAATCCTCACAGTCACAGAACAATTCATCCCAGTGTTTACTGTGGAATGCCAAAAGGAATTTACTGTCAACATCCAAGACATGCAGCACGAACGTAAGGTATTTCCAGCAGTTAACACAACAATCGCAATCGAAGATAGTCATCACAGCTCAGTCCGTAAATGTCAAGAGCTAACATCCCACAAGCCAGCAACATGTTTTTTGCAGCAGTAAAATGAAACTATGCGTGTGTGTGTGTGTGTGTGTGTGTGTGTGTGTGTGTGTGTGTGCGCGCATGTGTGTTTTTCTGTGTGTGTGCATGTATGAGGGGAATTTAGGTAGGAAAAATGAGAAGACAGATGAAGCTAGAAAGTACTGTATACCTGGGTTATGTTCATGAGAAATATTATTTGGATATTTTCAGGTTTCAGGTTATTTTCTTTGAGGGGAAGCATGCCAAGGACCAGAAGCAGGAGGCAAGGCTTGAAAACTCACTGTGAACCGGCTGCCGAGGATTTGCCTCTGCAACGTATTCAGGGTGGCGCTGGGGTCACCGGGAAGACAAAGAGGAAGGCCATCAGGGCCGCAACTGAAGCCGCAGTTGGCTATGGATCAAGAGGGCAGATCTGTGAGCAAACGCTGCTGGGACACAGGCTAGGGTCTGAACAACACCGCTCGCGTCGCCCGGATGCGGGTGTCTGATGTTGGCAGACCCGAAACACCCGATGACCCCATGTTACATCGCCGGTGTTGTATCCCAGCGCATCCGCAAGATCTATATTTCACCCTCTCTACAAAGCCAAACTATTGTGGTCTTTTTAAAAAATAAAACTATAACTAAACATAACTAAAAAGAACTATGACCACAGCTGAAAATATGATACGCTCTTTTGTCACACTGCTCAATTAAGACAGCGCTGTAACTGCATTAGTCCAAGTGGTAGTAAGAAGCATGATTATCTAAAGATTTAAGAATGAAGGGTTCAGTTATACCCTGATGGGACAACTACAAATGTTGCTTCAATGCATTTTAGCTTTGACGTAAGTTAGCTACTTTTGATGACCCTTTTGGTTCTGGAAATAGTACAAACAGTTAACTTGGAAATAAAAATGAGCTCTACGGCGTACAGTAATGTTAACCCATATACCGCTATCTAAACTTTAAGGTGATGGACTCAACAAGGCGTCTGACTTCCAGTGTTCACTTTGATCTCCACCAGGGGATGTCCAAGCATCACCTTTCACCCATCCATTCTCCCTTTAGTTAGTGGGACATTCAAGAAGTATCAGGACGATTATTGTCCATCTGAAGAACTATACAGAGAACCAACTGCGTATGATTGTATTGCAGCTATCTTGAGCAATACTGAACGAGTTGAGGCCTTTTGGCAGATCAGGACGTGAATACAAAACAATACGGTATATCTTATTGTGTCCTATTACGTTTTTTTTCTTCATGTTGAACAAATGACCTTACTCTGATTGGACACAGATGGGGCTTCAGGGGTAATATCAAACATTGCACACACAATATTTCACGTATGCTCCCAAGTTCCCCCTCCCAAGCATAAATCGTTTCAAAGGTTTGCAGTCGGCTGTCTCGTGTGCCTGTCGCTGTGCTGAAACAAGCAACAAATGGACCACAAAGTGCTAATATTACTGTCCAAATGGCTCGGCTTGAAATGCTTTCAGGAGGCACTAAATGGGCTTCTCGTATATCAAAAGTTTGACAACGGAAATCCATTCAGAGAGACTCGCACTGTTTGTTGAGGTGGCGACACTGTGATTAAGAGGAGCTTCACCGGGGCAGGTGTCACAGGGTCGATTTCGTTGAACATCTGTGATGGAAGGTGCCCGCCTAATAACGTCGGGCACGTCTTCTCTCTCATCCCACTTTCCAAGATTACTGCTTATCAGAGGCAGCTCTCTCCATATGCATTGACCTTGCTCATCGGGGCCACTCGCAGCATATTGCATCCGGTACGCTGCAAAATAAGAAATACTTTGACATGCATCTGCTTCCAATCATCCTTTTGCCATCAGTAGTTGCAATATACAGATTTCGTAAATCAAATCTGAACATTCCCATTAGGTAGGCAAGAGATGCATACTGTGTGTTATTAAGGATGTGGTAGGGATCCATATATGGACATGATGTGACTGCCAGTTGAGAAATCTTGGCAATACTTCTGATTCAAAAACACTGTCATGCAGATGGGGAAATGCATATGCTCCGTCACTGTGGTTAGCAAATGGGTGGATGGAAATACAAAATACAAAATTGTATTATTAATGCAGTAATTGTGGGAGAAAGAAGAAACACATCTTAAAATGTGCTGTCTTTGTCTTAAAATGCACTTTCTTTGTTTCATACCACTAGGGTTTCAGGTTTAACTTGAAGCAGCACTCATTTACATCAAAAAGCAAACATTTTTTAACTCTCATATTCTCCCTAACATCCAAACAGTTTGTGCTGCTGCGATGGCGTCCCTCAAGGATCCATCCCCGGGCCGCCCCGAACATGTCAAAGATTTCGGGCCTCGGCTAAGTGGGTCACAGCGAGGCTTTTAATACTTATGTAAAAGTAACCTCTTTGAATAATTTTACTTGATGGAAATTTGTCACGGAAGAGGTCATAGTGTGTGCCGGGGCAAGGGGATTCAACTCTGTGCTCGATAGCCTATGTGCATTAACGGATTTAAAATACTGATCGATTCAGTATTATTATATATACATGTGATGTACAGTATGTGATGTGTGCGCTGTATTTAGATCATCCATCCATTTTCTGAGCCGTTTCTCCTCACTAGGGTCGCGGGCGTGCCGGAGCTTATCCCAGCTGTCATCGGGCAGGAGGCGGGGTACACCCTGAACAGGTTGCCAGCCAATCGCAGGGCACATAGAAACAAAGAACCATTCCCGCTCACAGTCATGCCGACGGGCAATTTAGAGTCTCCAATCAATGCATGTTTTTGGGATGTGGGAGGAAACCGGAGTGCCCGGAGAAAACCCACGCAGGCACGGGGAGAAAATGCAAACTCCACACAGGCGGGGACGGGGATTGAACCCCGCACCTCAGAACTGTGAGGCTGACGCTCTAACCAGTCGTCCACCGCGCCGCGTATTTAGATCATTAGAGTAGAAATTTTATTGTCATCAAGCATGTTTATTATTGTCATTTACATTATGATCAACATGGTTTTTAACAGGAGACATTTGGGCCTCAATCTCCAGCAGTTATTCTCAACAATTTGGTTTAAAGTGGTCACTGATGGTGTAACGATACATTCGCCTGACTTCGGTTCAGGCGGCGTGGGCTCAGTTTCCACTCAGTGACGGTGTGAATGTGAGTCTGAATGGTTGTCTGTCTCTATATGCGCCCTGCGACTGACTGGCGGCCAGTTCAGGGTGTCGTCTGCCTTTCGCCCGAAGTAAACTGGGATAGGCTCCTGCGACCCGCGACCTTGAATAGGATAAGCGGTGTAGAGAATAGATGGATGGATGGTTGAAAGTAATTTTTGTTGTATTAACCTTCTGTCTTGTTGTTCTTGTCTGGACCAATCCATCAATTATATTTCTATGATATTTGCTCCTTCCATCTTGTTACTGCATCGCAGTGTCCAGTACTGAAGCTGCAAAATGATCCAATTTGTTTGACTCCATTGATTTTTATTTAGTTATTTTGTTTCCCCTTCCCTTTAGTTATTTGAATTCATTTCAAAAAATTGTTTGCGCACCCTGCCATCTCATGTCATTCTATGGGGCGCTAAATGGTGTTAACTAGTGCTAATTGGGAGCCGCTGGCACTCTCTTACAATTTAGGAGGAAATGGATTTGCAAATGCAGGTACCAACAATTGAGCAGCGTGAATCTGATGTAGACTCGCCTTGAATTCCTTTAAATTATAGTAAAGTTTCTAAACACCACTGTTAGAATAACACAATCCCATTAATGGGGTTTTCTTCAAAGTTGTTTCAATCGCATGTTTCATTTCCGTGGGCAATTTGGTACCAGGCTGCACAGCAAAAACGTACTGCATCTATCATCAGTCTGAATGAAAGTTTTATTTTGAAAATCAGGGGCATCTGCCTGTACTCCGTCTACAGTACATATAACCACTCGTCTGGGTCATATGATACAGAAGTAATAAAGTACAGTAAGCCCACAAACTAGCAAAAATTGGGAGAAAACAAATGTCTTTGTAAAGCTTCAGAAAGTGGAAAAGGCCAAATTATAAGATAGAAGAGCCTCCAACTTCCCAGAAAAGAAAGCTGCATTTAACAGACAATATAAGCAGTTCTGCTGCTTCGTAGAATATTGGCTCATCGAAACAAGTGATTCTCTCACTACCTGGTCCGCTATGTGCAATACGTGGAGACAGGTTCGCAAATGATGGGACCGGCTCGTTCAAGGAAACACAAAATATAAAGTCGTTTTCTCCCTCACCTAGGCGGTATCTCCTTCAAGCTCAGGTCGCTACCAGAGGTCTGGGAGCTCGAGGGTTCTGCGCAGGATCTTAGCTGTTCCCAGTATTGCGGGCTTCTGGATTGAGATGTCGGCTGTTGTTCCTGGTATGTGCTGGAGCCATCCTCCCAGCTTGAGGGTTGACTGCCTCCAGTGCCCCGATCACTATGGGCACCACTATTGCCTTCGCCATCCACATTTTCTCTAGTTCTTCCTTCATTCCTTGGTATTTCTCCAGCTTTTTGTGTTCCTTTTTCCGGATATTGCGCTCACTCGGAATTTCTTCATCTGTCATGACTGCTGTCTTCTGATATTTATCCACCACTAGTTTATGTCTGGATCTGGAAGTCCAACAGGCTCTTGGCCTGGTTGTTCTCAACCACCTTGGATGATGTCTGCCATCTTGATTGTGGGATCTCCAGTCCATATTTGGTACAGATGTTTCAGTACAATATTCCTGCTACCTATGCCGCTCCATGTATGCCTTGCCTGCCAGTATCTTACACCCTACTGTGATGCGCTGCA
This sequence comes from Phycodurus eques, assembly GCF_024500275.1. Classification (NCBI taxonomy): domain Eukaryota; kingdom Metazoa; phylum Chordata; class Actinopteri; order Syngnathiformes; family Syngnathidae; genus Phycodurus; species Phycodurus eques. Next base: position 9,086,486 of record NC_084546.1, on the reverse strand, counting down.
CTGTCTTTGGCGCTTCTTTGCACAGCCTGCATCTGGGATCCTGTGTGATGTGGTAGACCCCTGGCCTCTATTGATCTTGTTTAGAGTCTGTTCTTGTGTTGCCATGATTAGTGCCTCTGTGCTGTCTTTCAGTCCACCCTGTTCTAGCCACTGATAGGTTTTTCTCTATGTCAGCCACTTCTTCAATTTGTCAGTGGTACATGCCATGCAGGGGCTTGTCTTTCCATGACAGCCCATCTGGCTCCTTCTCCTTATTGGCCTTCTGTGGCCTGAGACATTCATTTATTAGTTTGTCCGTGGGGTCCATTTTCTTGATGTATTCTTGGAGACCTGTTGTTTCCTCCTGGATAGTGCCTGTGACACTCACTAGTGCCCCCTTTTCCGCTTTGTGTTCAGGCTTCGGATGCTGGACTTGGGGTAGAACCCTCCGTGCATTGTAAGGCACTTTCTTGTCTTGATCTCAGTGGCCTCCATCTCTTCTGGTGCCCAGGGTATTGGAGATACATATATCAATAATTTGTTTCTATCCCGATCTGTCAAAATATTGCTTTACATGAAACTGCTCCGTGAGAGAAGGTTGTGGACCGCTGATTAAAATGACTATACCGTATGATGGGTATCTTTGGCAGATAAGATCTTTCTGGCCCGAGGCTCTGAGCACCCGCTATATTTCTTGTCCGTGCCTGACAGCAGCTGCAATTGGCAGACGCAAAGCAAAACAGCCAAGAACCGTCATGTTTCTACTTGGTGTATGTCCAGAAATGTGTGGGAGCGATTCCATGGACTATGTGCTTTCTAAAACCATTTTCAGTCACCAAGTCGCACATACTCAAACTTTTGCATTTGAAAAGCGGAGCTCATGTTGTAAATAGTAAGTTAGCGTTTACATTAACTTGTCAAAATTGGGGAATCATTTTTGGCAGTCACATTATACCATGAGGTGATTTGGCAATAGGTTAACAAAGGTTTTTGGAGCCAAGTTATGCAAAGGTGATCTGGGATGAAAGTCATGAAAGCACATGCACAATGGATAACGGGTTTATCTTGAAATTCATCATTTTACTGAGGAATGAGAAGAGCTGTGATTGCCCAGCTCTCTTGCCTTTGTTTCTCTTCCTTCTCATGCACATCGACTGGATTTTCCCGCACACGCAATTACATCTGCACATGCACACAATCAAAATGCCGCGTTCATATTTTTTTTTCTCCTTTATCTGGAATAGACAGAGACATGCAAAAGAGCGGCAGCAGCGCATATGGTGCTCATTTCTGCATCAGGGGTTTAATGTTCTTAAGTTCAAGGCTTTGTCCAGTGCATCATTGTTTTTAATAGAAAGACAAAGCCGTGCCGCTGTTAATTCACAGTGAGGGAATTAAAAAAATAAAAACACCAAAAAAAAGGATCCACCCATTGTTTTTGTCACCTTAGAGAAAAATAACTGACAGGTAACAAATAGAGGAAGATCTGGAGTGTATGTTGACTGTG